>NC_137674.1:83949054-84161554 GCF_963989245.1 Nansenia antarctica
AGATCCGTCACCAGTATGTACAGGTAAAACATTTATGTGTTCTATGCATACTCTAATGTTCAGTGCTGTAAACTGGTTACTTTGTGTAGTGCCATGCAGTACACTTACATGACAGTTCATACTGTACAATATGTTGTCCAAAATGCATTATGTTACACAGGAAAAGTTGTTATAGTTTCTCTCTCTCTCTCTCTCTATTCTGGGATAAAGCGTGTACTGGAGCTGGAGGCCAGGGAACCGCTGCACACATTCATATACGTTGATGAGGCGGGTTTCAATCTGGCAAAAGGTAGAAGGCGTGGAAGAAATCACATTGGACAGAGAGCAACCATTCCCAGGCCAACGAGGAGGGAATATTACAATGTGTGCAGCCATCTCAGAAAACGGCGTCCTCACCCATATACCCTGTCTTGGTCCATACAACACACAACATCTGCTGACTTTTTTAGACATTCTTTACAGGGACATAATCCCTGAGAATGAGAGGGGTCTAAATGGAGACCATCTGAACAAGTATGTTGTTGTATGGGATAATGTGCGTTTTCACCACTCAGATCTGTTTGCAGCACATGAAAGGATGCTGGTGGAATATCTCCCTCCCTATTCCCCATTCCTGAATCCAATAGAGGAGTTTTTCTCTGCCTGGAGGTGGAAGGTATATGACCGGCATCCACATACCCAAATGGCCTTGCTAGCGGCCATGGATGCAGCATGTGATGACATCACAGCACAGCCCTGCAGAGGGTGGATTCGCCACTCAAGGAGATACTTTCCTCACTGCATTGTCAGGGATGATATTCGCTGTGATGTCGATGAAAATATGTGGCCAGACAGACAGGAACATCTGGATGTCAATGAATGATTTACAGTACTGTGCATGTTGTATGTTCCAATTCAGTTCCAATATGTACTGCAATACTGTTTACAGTTGTGCTCTGTTTCTTATGTTTGTTGTAAATAAGTTTGTATTTTTCTTTTGCACAATGCTGTGAACAAATTAGAATTGCAAAGAGCATATGCAGTAAAAATGTGAAACATACGTATTCAGTGTCTTGTACTCATTTACCTCACTAAATACAGTAATGTGTAACCCACTGTAGATTTCAAATGGCTGTGCAAATAGTGTATAGTACTGTCTTGAGCATTTTCAGGTAGTGTCACCAAGATCTGACTTTTTTGCATTGGAAAACACTTACAGAGTGAACTGTCATAATGAAAACATGACAAAGCCATTTGACTATCTTGTTCATAAACAATGGTGTCAGGACTTTTCATTTTGATGACACTGACACTTTCATTGACATGAATACTTGCTTTTGAGGAATGAACTATCCATTTTGAGCAAGTGACACGCTTTTGCAGGTTAACACCTAGGTTTTGCAGTTTGTACTAATTGTTCTGAGAAATGCACTAACTGTTGTGCAAATGTTAATAGTGATGTGAGAAATGCACCAAAGCGACTGAGAAAAACTGTAATGCCTGTGTGGTGTTATTTTTAAAATGTTGAAATTGTTTAGTTACTGTAGTAATGAATAAAATACAAATGTTCCATCTCACAAAACATGGAATGTAAAAACTTTGACGCTCAATATCTCTGAACTACCCTAAACGGAGATAGAACCACAGGCATTACACTCTATCCCACCTGGAGAGGGGAAACAGCTACGCGAGACTGCTCTTCGTGGACTTCAGCTCCGCCTTCAACACCATCCTTCCAGACAGGCTAGTGACCAAACTACTAGACCTGGGTCTATCACACTCTATATGTGCGTGGATCAAGGACTTCCTGACCGACCGCCCCCAGAGGGTGCGGGTGGGCCCCCACACCTCCACAGCCCTCAGACTCAGCACTGGGTCCCCCCAGGGCTGCGTGCTAAGCCCCATCCTCTACAACCTCTACACCTACGACTTCACCCCCGTCCACCCCAGCAACTCCATCGTAAAGTTTGCAGACGACACCACCGTGGTGGGATGCATCTCGGGGGGGGACGAGGCGGCGTACAGGGATGAGGTAGAGCAACTGAGCAAGCTGTGCAAGGTTAACAACCTGCTGCTGAACAAGTCAAAGACCCAGGAAATCATCGTAGACTTCAGGAGGAAAAAGTCCGAGATCCAGCCCCTGCTCATCGACGGAGAGAGCGTGGAGAGAGTCTCAACCCTCCGATTCCTGGGGATGCACATGCGGGATGACCTGACCTGGAAGGACAACACAAAAGCCACCATCAAGAGGGCACAACAGCGGCTATACACCCTGAGAGTCCTCAGGAAGGAACACAGCAAGCAGGAGATACTGGTGACCTTCTACCTCGACGCAGTGGAGAGCATCCTCACCTACGGCATCTGCAACTGGTTCTCCAGCTGCACAACAGCGGAGAGAAATGCGCTACAGAGAGTCGTGAGAACAGCACAGAAGATCACCGGCTCCCCCCTCCCCTCTCTGGAAGAGCTGTACAACACACGCTGTCTCAGGAAGGCCTCCAAGATCTCCAGGGACCCGACCCACCCTGGGTACGAACACTTTACCAGGCTGCCCTCGAAAAGGCGGTTCAGGACCCTGGCCGCAAGGACAAACAGACTGAAGAACAGCTTCTACCACAGGGCCGTCCAGGCCCTGAACAAAGCAAAGACCTAAGTTCTGGGCCCTGGACAGTCTGGACGGATTGATGGCAGCTGCTGGACTGAAAAAAATCAGGTGTAGTGCTGAGGCACAAACATGTACATTTCAAGCCTGCAAACTGTGACACTTTAAATAAATGTGAAATAATACTATTGTGCAATATGACAACCCTAGTCGTCTATCTGTACAGTATAGTACAGTGGATAGTGTACATAGCCTTTATTTATGTAAACCAGCTCCTTCCCTTCTCGTGATTTTTTTTTTTTTTCTTTCCTAACACCAGGGGAGCCACCCCTACTAAATTTCGTTGTTTGGTACCTGTACTGTAGCAATGACAATAAAGTCCATTCATTCATTCATTCATAATTCTAAGCTCACGAAATGCATTTCTAATAAACAACATTGTGCACATAATTGTGCACATAACGACATTGTTAATTCATGTATTCATTATATGTAACAAATAATATAATGTAATTGTGCCTCAAAGCCCAATGATTACAAACGCATTTCATTTCATCTTGATATTTAGAAGCTTCAAAGAAAAGGCTACAAGTCATTACCAAGACACTCTAGACAACTACCAATTATTTCTGTTTATTTAATTCTAAATACATTGAATTACATTATCTATAGCCTGATTACTTCCCACTTATTGGGAGATCCACTTATTGTCTGTTTCAAAAGTAAAAGTCAATGTATAGACTATATTGGCATACTGTATGCTGAAAGAATGAGGACAAATGAGGAACAATTTGGATCTATTAGATTAATCGAGGTGCTTTACATGTCGCCTCTATTGCGTGGTGTGTTACACCTGCTCCACACCAAGGAGACAGGGACTGAGGGCAGGGGACTCCATGCTAAAGTAATAGAGAACAGTAAAACTAGTAAAAACATTAAACTAATTAAATAATTTAGCAGGCAATAGAAAATAAATGCCAGACTAGAAATGTAAAGCTATAGTGCAAACTCTTAACATTCTGTGTACGGTAATTTCTACAAACCTCCCAAATCTACTCTATGGAAGGGGTCTGCATGGGCAGTGGCCTTGCCTACAATGTGGGGCGGTGGTGGGGGGGAAGGTGTGATTCTGTTTCTAAGTGAATATACCATCTTCTCTGCTACTGCAGATCCATTCTTAAGAGATAATACAATAATTCAGTTTAAAAGTGTTTCACACACGATAAAAGCACACACATAAAGCAATGGTGAAAGATTGGTGGAATGGTGCAATGGTGAAAGACCAAAAACTACTAATTGTATGCTGTTTAATTGAATTAATTAGAGTTTTTAAATCATCCAATATGAGTTATTTAACATGTTGACAAAGTAAACATTCTCCACAACGGGGTGGTTGTGGGGTATAGGCTATCAAGAACATGGGTGAGGTGCTTTGAATACTTTGAATTCCATTTTGGGCATTTAGCAGACGCCTTATTTTTTGTCAGGTGCACCGAATACAATTTCTCTGTTTGATCTTTGTTTCTAGTTGGAGGAAGTTTTGTCTCATCCAGGTGTTTTTTTGTTCAATGCAATTACAGAGATTGTCGATGGGACTATAGTCAGGGGTGCACATAACTGGTGCGCCAGTGCGCATGCGTCGCCAAAATGCATGCTGCGCGGCAGATCAGCCGCATGAGGGCGCTTTTGCGCACCAAAAAAAAAAAAAAAAAAAAAAAATTGATCACAAAAAAACATCCTCTACCATGGTTGAAATTGAGGACAGTGATAATTTACAGCAGTCAAGAGAGCAGTGATGATGACGATTAAGCTTGTAGTATAAATAAATGCTTAGGCTGTAACTTTTTGTTGAAAAGTTGATTTCAGTGTTTACAGAACAGAGCAGTGCTTAAAGAGATCAGTTGATTTCATTGTGTTTAAAGGAGTCTGACAGACTTTCATGCTTAAAGAGCAGTCATTTGATTTTGCATTTGTTTCTTTTGTTTTGCACACAATCATTTGTTCGTTCATCTTTATTTATGAATAAATGTCATTTTGCTAATATAAGTTATCCATGTATCCCTTTTTCATCCATCCTGTGGGACGGGTCGTGACTCGCGAGCTCGGGGAGCACCAAGCAGCATCCCTAGGTGCTCCTCTGAGCACTGGCCCCAAAAAGTTATGTGCACCCCTGACTATAGTCGTTAGGTGAGAGGGCAATGTCGATTTGAGTGTCATCCTCATAGTCGTGATAGGCAATTTAGTTTTTTAGGATGTGTCCCAATGGAAGCATGTCGAGATTGAATGGAAGTCCCGGGAACTCCACATATCATTTTAATTTGGTCAGATACAAAAGTTTACTATATACGCACGCACCCTTATGTCTCCCTATTATGGCAGAAAACAGTGACCACTCCGATTTAAACCACATGCACAAACAAAGCTGTGAGACAGACTGCTCGACTATTATAAGCCATGAAGCTACATTTTTTCAAACAATTTACCTTTGGGACATCAGAACACCAGGACAGCATGAACCAAGTCCAGGGTGAGCCAGACGGATATGCTAACAATGTGTGTTCCTGTCTCTTAAATCGTTATGTCCGCCACAACTTCCCCTCTAAAGTCCCGCCTTGAGTACAGTTTATTATTAGCTACAGGTGATACATGTTACATAAATACCAGATCTATGCACTTAAAAACGTAAGTATATGATGTAATTACAGTGGAACATCAGTTAACAATCAAATAGCAATGCCTTTATGATCAAGCTAAAAAATGGCCACCAATTCCAAGAATGGCATTCTTCGGGGACCAGACGGGCCGCGTCCTAACGATTCCCACCGCGGTTGGGCGCTCCGCCACGCCCCCAGCGGGCTCGCCACGCCCTCGACTCCGAAACGGCATACATTTTGCCGTCGCCACGCCCCCAGCGGGCTCGATTGCGAAATGGCATACATTTTGCCGGACTGCATACATTTTCGCGCACTGCGTGGCTATTTTAAACATTACCGTTTCAATCAACCACGTAATATGTCACTGTCAGATATTTATTCACCAGAACTAGTAAAACAGAGGTAGAGGACAACAGAGGGGCCAGAAAAGTGAGCTGTAAAAAAATATTCCCTGACCTCTCTTAACGAAGTTACATTAAATTACAATATCAGAGCATAAAAACATCACAGGAGAGACATGGCAAATGTGCGTCCATGAGTGTGAGTCCATCCCACCAGCTAAGCAGTTTTTGAGTCGATTATATCGCGATGAGAGGAGCTCCAGCAGAGGAAGTGGTCATCCTGGCACACACTTCTCCACACTTGGTGTTGTACTCCACCACCTGTCGTTCCAGAGCTTCCAGCATAGAAGGGCCTTGCTGTGCACCATACTCTCCCCTGCACACCTTTTGGAAGAGTCTGAACAAAAAAATGTTAGCCAATAAAGTTATAATATGCATGCTGTATACCGTTTCAAACTATACATCCCACTCCACTGCTCATATGTGTTCAAATGTGTGACACATACACAACCATCATCAGGGCTGGACTGGGACAAAAATGAGGCCCTGCCATGTGGCTCAGACCGGCCCAACACAATCGGTCCGACACCACCGATCAACATGCTGGCAGTCTGAAAGACTAATAATCTAAAAATCTATCGACCTAATCTAAAAAGTGATCTAGCATGGAAGGCTCAGGACAGGCAAAGTAATTGAAGTCCTGAACGTGGCACTCTGTTTCCTCTGTTTCATCTTTTTCTCTCTCCTTTTCCTCTCTTTCCCTGACACTCTGCTTTTCTGGGGAGGGCAGCAGCAGCTCAACCTGGTTCAACAAGACATGGACAGAGAAGTAAACTAACTGGTTGTCAAAATCAGCAAAGTTCTCATTTACATGTACACACAGGCTGCATGATTGCATTATGTTACACCAGAAGCCCAGTCATTTCAAATGGAAGGTTGCAAGACAACATTATTGGGTTGCAGACTGCATGAGTTTTATTTCTCCATGCAATAAAAAGCATTCATTAGTTCTGAACTAGGCTAGTGTAGATTTTTTTTTTATATCTTTTTTTTCCAAATAAAAAGTATTATTAACACCCATTGTTGGTATTGCATTTATGTCAGTGACAGTGATACCTCAACTTGCTAGCTAGCAACAAAATGCAGAACACCCCCATCTAACGTTAGCTATAGAGTCCACAGCCAAGCAGCACTAACGTTACACCACGAGAGAGATCATTGTGTGTGCATGAATTCCAGCCAAGTCCTGGTGAAGCGCAATGCAATCATGCTGCCTGTACGGGTTAGCATAAGTCATAAGACATTCTCTGCTGCTGCTCCCTTAATCTGGCCAATGCAAGCGACTAACATAACTTTGCTTTTGTAAAACCAAGTAACAACATTGCTTACCTCTCTAGCTGTGTCCTCTGTCTCCTCCTCAATTGCTAACGGCACATCAGTGCTAACGTTAGTTAGCGGTAAAGATGTTGCTGTGGCAGCCGCAGCTGTAGTAGGCCTAGCCCCCACAGTCGATGCAGAGAACATATCTGTCAGTTTCTGACATTTTGAGGCATCCTCTGCTAGCTTCTTACTTTTTTTCTCCCTAATTTTCTGGGCACCCCCTTTCACTATCTTATCTACGAACATGACACTGTACTTGGGTTGTCGGCCGAGGGATCAGAGTGGGGGAGGGGGCCGATGGACAGCAGGGCCTAAGCATGTGATTGGGCCAGCCCATGTGTTAGTATAAACGGGGACCGCCGCTTGATTCAGCGCTAGTTGATGCCGCGCTATTTTGGGCCGAGATAGTTTATTTTATTTTATTTTATTTTTTATTTTTTTTGGGGGGGGGGGGGGGGGGGTCAGGCGGCCCGACCGGCCCAAAACTAGCGCGGCCCATCTGCCAGCGGGCAGAAAGATTGTATGGCCTGTCCAGCGGTGACCATCATCAACATAGTATTATACAGTCTCAACCCCAATCATGTGAGGGGTCTTTTGACAATACATACATAATAACTACAATATGATCTTAAAAAAAAGGTGCACCTTTGGACAAACTGGAGGTCTGGGCAGATCTCTCTGTTCGCTGAGGCATGGACATATCTCACGCCATACTGCATTTGCAGGTCGTGCTTCAACACACAAAGTGCTGATGTGGGAGAGTGGCCGATTTCAAAAAGCCTCGTCAGGCTCTCAATTGATGCCTTCCCCACATCTCTGTGCCCAAGGGCCTCAGCCACAAACAGGTTGTGGTTGTGGGTGTTCTTTACCCTGACTTCCAATGGGAAGTCAGGCATGTGTCTGTCCTTGCAGCTGTTGACAGAATCATATCAACATTATGTTAAGTTTGAGCCAGTGAATGAGGGAATCAGTGGATTGGTGAGGTAACAAGGAGGATGTGGATGAGTTGAAATACTTGGCGTCAACAATCCAAAGTAATGGAGAGCGTAAAATAGAGGTGAAGAAGATAGTGCAAGCTGGGTGGAGTGGGTGGAGAAGTGTCTTAAGAATGATTTGTGACAGAATGCTACCAGAATTCTACCACCAATAGTGAAAAGGAAAGTTTACACGTGGTGGCATTGTCTGACAAATAACTAAACAAGAGGCAGAGCTTGGTTTTGGACATGGCAGATAGGAGACAAGCTGGTAGGGGTAATCGACTCAAAAACTGCTTAGCTGGTGGGATGGACTCACACTCATGGACGCACATTTGCCATGTCTCTCCTGTGATGTTTTTATGCTCTGATATTGTAATTTAATGTAACTTATCGCTCGTCTCGTTAAGAGAGGTCAGGGAATATTTTTTTACAGCTCACTTTTCTGGCCCCTCTGTTGTCCTCTATCTCTGTTTTACTAGTTCTGGTGAATAAATATCTGACAGTGACATATTACGTGGTTGATTGAAACGGTAATGTTTAAAATAGCCACGCAGTGCGCGAAAATGTATGCAGTCCGGCAAAATGTATGCCATTTCGCAATCGAGCCCGCTGGGGGCGTGGCGACGGCAAAATGTATGCCGTTTCGGAGTCGAGCCCGCTGCGCGTGCGTCGAGCCCGCTGGGGGCGTGGCGAGCCCGCTGGGGGCGTGGCGGAGCGCCCAACCGCGGTGGGAATCGTTAGGACGCAGACGGGCCAGACGTCCCCAATTTCCGGGGGGCAATCCCCGGTTTGGATGACATGTCCCCGGCAACTTTTTTTTTAATTAAAAAAAAAAAAAAAAATCTTGGCTTGTATTGTCACCGAACCTGCTGCCAAGGGTCCTACCCATGGGGTCCTCCACCCCTTTATAACGTCAATGTATGCATATTACCCGTTAATGGACGATCGTTACATTCAATAGAAAGCATTTCAGCCCCGATTGTTCCCCATTAACGAGCTCATTATGATTGAATGGAGCAATAACAAGGTCATTCTTCACCACTCAGTGAATTACATCCAAGCGTGGGGAAAGCACGCAGACAGTCTCAATGATAATACAATGAAATATATGCAGTGGGTGTATAAAGTTGTTTTAAATTATTAATAAAAATACAATACAATATACAGCATTTTGACAACATCATTAGTCTTATGTTAGGCTTAAACATTATGTTAGGCTTAAAGTATGAGTAGGGTAGTGGAGATAAAAATGGGCAGAAAAAGCACAATAGTGTGTACAAATTCACCAGAATGCAGGAAATTAAGTGTTAAATCCTCTTTTTTTCTGGGGGAGGACCCCCAGACCCCCCGCTTGGTTGATGGTTGGCTCGTCAACCTGAACAGTTCTAAGAATTACTTTTAATACCACTTACAGTACACTGACACTAATGTTGAGAGCAGTGGCGTAGCGCAAAATCCCGGGGCCCCCCCGCAAGGTGGCGGCGGGGGCCCTTTCGCAACGGAGGTTTAAAAAAAAAAAAAAAAAACGGGCGTTTTTTAGAGTCCGATGGGTTATTGACGTTGCGAAATTTCGCAATATGCACTCTACATTCTAAATGCTTGACTTAGCAAAAGGTACAAACAAGTGAGAGCAATAGCCTATAACTAAAACCAAATGACTACATCAGTAGAATGTATTATCAGTAGAAAAGTACAAGCTTTATTTCTTTTAACAAAGTGTGGTGTGCACAGCAGCGCAATATCTGTAAACATACAAGCTGTAGACTCTCCGCTAAGGGTTGCCAGATGGGATTGAGAATTTCCAACCTAACCAATCTAAAAACTGCTAAATCCACCAAAAACCAGCCAATCTGGCAACCCTGTCTCCGCTGCATCAGAGTCTACTTGTTGCGCAAAATAGGCCAGGGTTAGTCAAATCCTTTGTTGGACATCTCGTTTCTTAAGTCCTGGTATATTGTGGCATTTCTTTACTGTTTGCCATCTGGAATACCCAGGGAGACGCAGACAGCAGAAGTAGAATAGAATAGTAGAATAGAAAAAGAAACCGCTATAACCAGCTGAATGATGTACCTGTATGATGCACTGGCAGTCTGTGACTGTGTGCACCTGCCCGGACCCTGCCCTTCTGCCTGAGTTTGAGTAGGATGCTGCCCAAATGAATGTTATTGTTTCGTGATGCTGCCCAAATAAATGTTATTGTTTAGTGCTGTACGCTTTCGTGGTATTATATTGTGTGAATTATCATCTGTATGTTGTTTTCTTTCACTCGACTAACCGCCGAGATAATACTTGAGACATGTACTTCCGTAAGCATTAATCCAACTGTCCTGCAGTTCTAATTTGACGATGTGTCCCTCTACCATGGCAGAGTGGTCAATAACAACTCTCAAAAGGCTTTTGACGGACGCGAAAAACGCAGAAAATCGAACCTGTTCCGATTTTTTGGGGGGGGATGGACGAATATTACTGATTCGGTGTGCAAGCGTGATTGACACAACATGAGTTCTAATTTATTTTTTTAACGGATGTAAAAAACGCATTGGTGTGCAAGGGCCAGAAGCTGCATTGGGTAAAAGAAAATATGACATTTTTCGCTGAATTTTGTTCCTTTTTATAGGAAAGTTCCTGTTTTTGCGCACCGCTGAGGTATTTTCGCTTGCTCATTTTCGTGTGACGTCAAAGTCATGTTTCTATTGGATACGGCTAACTATGTTTATATTTTTTAATATAGGCCTATATATTAAAATTAAGGTTGACACAATGAAGGGCCACTTCTTTTCTTTGTTTAATAATAAAAAAAAAAAAGAAAAAAAAAAAAGAAGTTTGGATCCGATGTTAGGGGGCCCCCTAGTGGCTGGGGCCCCCCCGCGGTGCGTCGCTTGCGGGCCCGTCCGCTACGCCACTGGTTGAGAGGCACATTCCAGTTGTTACACTTGAGTATTCTTGCTTGAATGTGTATACATTGGTCAAAATAAGGTCAAAATAAATGAAACAGCAATTGTCCCCGTTTCTGTATTTCATCATGTTAAAATGTATACATTTTTCCTAAAAAGTTGGAAATGTCCCCAGATTGCATCTGAGAAATCTGGTCACCTTATTTTTGCTGTGAAAACCTTATTTTTGCTGTCACCCACAATGAGTCAACCTTGTTGATGTTCATGTTGTCATGTTTTTCAAGATATGAGCCCCCCTGAGGACGACCCACAAGGCCTTTCACCACTATTTGAAGATCGACTCTGTTATATCTCAGAGGACTGTTGAGGGCTGAATGTGTCATATAAAGGCATAGGTGTTTTTCTCCAGCCAGTTAGTTTGGGTCTAAATGTCAGATGATGTCACAGTATCTGTCTTGATATGGCTCAGCTCATTGTGTGCTATGGTGGCTGGTGGTCAGGCTGATAACAAGAGGGTCTGATGCTGGGTTAAGTTAAGGGTAGGTAAAAACATCGTTACACGCTATGTCAACCATTTTAAAATTGTTTTTCTTTATATGTAACTTAAATTGAAGTTGCGGTGATGTTCATCCAAGTTAATGTTACTGCACGAATACTTGTACTTAATAAACAGGGCTTATCGTGTGTTGACCCAGTGGTATTTGATTCTTACATTTGATGATATTCATAATTGTCTCATACAGTCCGTCTGAGGAGGAACAGCCTCAATCAATGAACATGGACGATTTCTCAAACGTATCATCTGTTTTGATACTGCAAGACTTTGACCTCCCACCTGAAAGTGTGTTACCTGCATTCCTCTTTGCCACACTGAGCTACATGATCATTATCTTCTGCAACCTCGTCCTGATTCTCACCATCGCCCTGAATAAGAGTCTCCACCAGCCCATGTACCTTCTACTGCTGAACCTGCCTATCAACGACCTCATAGGCTCCACTGCACTCTTTCCGCAGGTCATCAAAGAGATTATATTTGAAACCAGGGTCATCGAATTTTCCGCCTGTGTCACCCAAGCTTTCTTTATTCATATCTATGGATTGGGTGCTGTATTCATTCTTACTGTTATGGCGTATGACAGATATATTGCTATATGTTTCCCGTTGAAGTACAACACAATTATGACTAATGCCCACATTATGAAGATCATCACAATGGTGTGGGTGTGTAACTTGATATTGATGGGTGTGCTTTTTTTCCTGCTGCTTCGATTACCTCGCTGTTTATCTCGGATGACACACTCTTATTGTGACAATCCCTCTCTGTTGAAACTAGTCTGTGCAAACGCCAACACATACATCAATAACATCTATGGACTATTTACTGTAGCCTTGATGCAGACGATATCAGTTGGAACAATTCTCTATACTTATCTTCAGATCCTTGTTGCTTGTTTCAGAAACAAACGATCAGACACAAAAAGCAAAGCTTTGCAGACTTGTGCCACACATTTAATTGTTTTTCTTCTGCTTGAGTGTTTAGGTCTTTTCACAATAGTATCATACAGGTTGAGTGGAATTTCACCTCATTTACGGAGATTCATAGGGGTGTCAACATTAATTTTCCCTCCAACATTGAATCCGATCATATATGGTCTAAAAACTAAAGAAATCAGAGAAAAGGCAATGCATTTCTTTAAGAATAAGATCTTTCCATTTTAGACTATATTTCAAGTTGTTCTTTACAGATGAATTAATGGATTATTATAAAACACCCAACTAACATGTACCTATATGCATTTTCTTTTTATGTTTGTCATTATAATATATTATGATTGTATTTTAGCTTTTATATATTAAATCAACTTATCCATATGCAGTATATGTAATCCTTGTTATCTTTGTTTAATTGCAGCCTCTCTGATTATACTGTAATTACACAAAATCTGATTGACACCTGATAATATCATAGTTGTAGGTGTGTCATAGTTATTGGGCCAATGTAGGTGCTTTTGCTTGTGGTACACCCCTCATCTCCTTTCTCTCTTTCAAATGAACATGTTCCTTGTTTACTGGAACAAAAAATATAGGTTACATATGGAGGGATTTACTGGTAATAACTCCTTCAATTAATACCATGGGGAAGTGTTTTTTGTTTGATGAAAAACAAATCCTGTAATTATTGGGGGTGGGAGGGGGGTTTAACCAAAACCCAAACATTGCAGGTTTGAGGTGGCTTTGGGGCGACTTTGACAAGTGCTTGCTTATTATTGTTAAATCATGCATTCATTAACAGCCATTATTATGAGTACTTTTCTAACTTAGTTTGAATACTTTTGTGTTTGAAAAAGAAGACTATTATTTGCTTTAGATTGATATCGCAATACAAATAATAAGTATTGGTAAGACATGTTTGTGTCTGTGAATGAACAAATAATAAAGTACCATAATGTGTTGTAAGCACTGTGTGGATTAATGATGAATAGTTATGACTTCACAATGACACTTAAGTAATGTTAAGTAATTATTTTAAGCACAATCATTCACTATTATGAGATTAATACATGAATATGAACAAAAATATAAATGCAACACTTTTGTTTTTGCTCCAATTTTTCACGAGTTGAAATCAAAGATCTAAGACATTTTCTATGTACACAAAAGGCCTATTTCTCTCAAATTTTGTTCACACTCTCCCTCAAAAATTGCAACATCTGTGGCATTGTGCTGTGTGATAAAACTGCACATTTTAGAGAGGCCTTTTATTGTGACCAGCCTAAAGCACACCTGTACAATAATCATGTTGTCTAATCAGCATCTGGATATGCCACACCTGTCAGGTGGATGGATTATCTCGGCAAAGGAGAAGTGCTCACTAACACAGATTGAAACAAATTTGAGAACACAATTTGAGAGAAACAGGCCTTTTGTGTACATAGAAAAGGTCATAGGTCTTTGATTTCAACTCATGAAAGATTGGAGCAAAAACCGAAGTTCTGCGTTTAGATTTTTGTCAGCGTATGAGTCGTTTTGTGATTTTAATCTACCAAATGATTAATATGGTCTTATCATATTACAGAATTTAATTTAGAGAGCGTGTTTATTTATTTTGGGAGGGGCACTAACAAAGTTGCCCCCCCTAAAATAAATTAGCATAGTTGCAAAGAAATTACATTAAATTATACATGTACTCCATATGTAGTTCAGAGTGCACCAACATGCAGTTCCTAGCTGTTGAGCTGGAAAAAACCTCCTGATATGAAGAATAATTCCTCCTGAACTGCTTTATGGGTTGTGCATGACCGCGTTAAAAGAGCATACTTGTACCAAATTGTGTGGCAAGGTGAAATTGAACGTGGTTGCATTATGAACAATGTAAATGGTAAATGGACTGCACTTACAGTATATAGCGCCTTTTTTGCTGCTCCAAAGCTGCTCCAAAGCGCTTTACAACGGCCTCTCATTCACACATACATTCACACACCAATGGCGGCAAGCTGCCATGCAAGGCGCCGGCCTGCTCACTGGGAGCAATTTTGTTCACTGGGCAATGTATTATTGGTTGCTCTTACGACAATTACGTTGTCTTAGAAATATTTTCAACTGTCCTTTAGGTCCCCTGGGGTATCTATGGGTTGTCCTTTCATACTGTAATTATGTGCCAGTGCCAATAAAAAAGGCTTGTCAAGAACGGCAGCCCTCTACTCTTGTCGAGGTCTGCATACTGGGAGGAGAAAAGACAAGAATGAGAATACATTTACAAGACGACATTGAACAACAGTAGTGAATGAACACTTAGGTAGGCAAAAAGAAACATTTGTGTTTGTGCAGCAGTTGTTATGAAACAACAAACCTGGCTATTGTGCTACAGTGCATATAAGCCTGGAATAACAATGACTCAAATCTAGCTTAAGTTGGAGTAAATGTTTTATTTAAAAAAATATGTTTTAACCTTTATTTATACAGGTAAGAAACAAATGTACGTGTTTGCTACTATTATCTACCAGACGTTTTCGCACATTTGGGCAGAAATGTCTGGGACGAGACTATGAACAAATAAATGTAATCATCATTCATAATAGAAATTCTGTTTGTAATTTTGGATTTTTAAAAGAATATGTTATTTCAATGATTATTATTTTTTGGGTCAAATATTGTGCTAATGAATACTATTCCTTCTTCATTTAATTCAGGTGGGATACCTTCCAGAAGGCAACAGGAAAAAATCATTCTAATCATGTTTACAAATACTTCTGATGTCACCTTGATCATGGAATCTCTGGCCATATCACCAACAAACGTTTATCCTGCTTTTATCTTTGGAGCCCTGACCTATTTCTTCATTCTGTTCTGCAACGTGATGGTTTTAACAGCCATCGCCTTGGACAGGAAGCTGCACACACCAATGTTCCTCCTTCTCTTCAACATGCCCATTAATGACATCATGGGGGCTACCGCCTTTTTTCCTCAGCTGGTAGTCAGCATCCTGTCTCAGAACAGATCCATCTCCTACCCTGCATGCTACCTCCAGGCCCTGCTAGTCCACCTCTACGGTGCAGGATCCTTACTGATCTTGACTGCCATGGCGTACGACAGGTACATCGCTATCTGCTGTCCACTGAGGTATAACGTAATAATGTCTCACGCTAAATTAGTAAAAATCATCGTCATCATGTGGCTTCTAGACTTCACTTTGATCGTGCTACTGTTGGCTCTTGTCACTCGCTTCAAGATCTGTAGGACAAAGATAGTGGATATGTACTGTAACAACCCCTCTCTGGTGAAGCTAGTCTGCGAGGACACGCGTGTAAATAACTACTACGGGTTGTTGGTCACGGCGTTCTTCCAGGGCGTGTCGTTGGTAGTGATTGTGTTCACCTACATGCAGATCCTGGTGACCTGTGTGATGAACAAGCAGTCTGATGCCAGGAGTAAGGCCATCCAGACCTGTGGGACACATCTAGTGGTGTTCTTGTTCCTAGAGTTCAACGCCTGCTTCGCCCTCATGTCTCATCGGTTTGAGAAGACGTCCCCTTACCTGAGAAGGGCGTTCGGAGTGTCAGTTATGGTTTTCCCACCCATTTTGAATCCACTCATATATGGTCTAAAAACAAAAGAAATTCGCCGAAATATCATGGTTTTCCTCAAAAGAAAAGTATCTTCACTCTAGTTAAGAGAAATACATTGTTGTCCCATAGACAAGGAACTTTTTTATAATCTTTATGGGCCTCCCAAATTCAAGTATAATCAATCAGACAATGAACAATCTGTGTGTAAGATTTGTAATGGGTTCAGTTTGTTATGGTTCTGTTGAGTCTATTGTGCCCTTAGCTAAAACCAATAAAATAAAAGACAACATTATTGGCCAGTTGTTTTTTTGTTTTAGTTTTTTTCTTCAGCCCAAGTCCATTCTGCTTCTGCTGAATAGACTTACTGTTTGTGAAAATAGCAATGAATTAATTTCAAGATGTCTCTGACATACTTCACTACACTTGACATACACTTATTATATTGTAAAGGCCAAACAATGTGTTCACAAACTGGGATTGGTGGATCCATTGTGAGTGTTCAAGTTAAGTTACATACTTTGTGTTTTGTCCCCCGCCCCCACCTGTGGTGTATGTCCCCACCTGTCCTACCCGCTGTACATACCTGATGTTTTGTTGTATTGTTCTTCCCATGATGGATGTATTTTTATCTTGTAGATAGTAATAGTTATTTGTCTGTATTATCTTGTAGATAGTACTAGTTTTTTTTTCTTCTTTTTTTCTTCTTCTTTGTCTGTCTTACATGTAACGATGAATTGAGAATCAAGGACCCCAATTGAAATAAGCCAGTGGCTTTCTTGGGTTTTTATCCTGTTAGTTGACCTTGTATGTAATATGTACTGTCATGTACCTACTTCTGCAAATCTTCTAATAAAGTTTTCAATCAATCAAGTGTGACAAAAACGATCAAACCAATTAACATACAGGTTGGTATGACATGAAGATGTTAATGCTTCGTATACTGCTTCAGACTTACTACCACAGTTAAGGGTTGCAGTGGTCCAGTGGTTTAGCACCATGGTCTACAGTGCACACATTATGCCCATGTCGGCATGGGTTCTAATCCGGCCCATGCCCTGCTGACATGTCCTCTCTCCCTTCTTCTCCTTACTCTCCTGTCTGTCTTCACTGTATCTGTCCAATAAAATGAAAAATATGCCCCACTCAGACCAGAAAAACCAAAAAAAAAACTTGTTCATGTTGTCATGTTTTTCAAGATATGAGCCCCCCTGAGGACGACCCACAAGGCCTTTCACCACTACTTGGAGATCGGCTCTGTTATATCTCAGAGGACTGTTGAGGGCTGAATGTGTCATATAAAGTCATAGGTGTTTTTCTCCAACCAGTTAGTTTGGGTCTAAATGTCAGATGATGTCACAGTATCTGTCTTGAAGTGGCTCAGCTCATTGTGTGCTATGGTGGCTGGTGGTCAGGCTGATAACAAGAGGGTCTGATGCTGGGTTAAATTAAGGGTAGGTAAAAACATCATTACACGCTATGTCAACCATTTATAAATTGTTTTTCTTTATATGTAACTTAGATTGAAGTTGCGGTGATGATCCAAGTTGATGTTACTGCACAAATACTTGTACTTACAGTTGTTCTCTATCGCTTTAACATGATTTCTCAAAGCATGGCTCATTTTCTCTTAACTCTTAACACAAATCCAAAAACTCTAAACTCCACAAATAATGTTATGTCTTCTCAAAATGAAATGTTGTCGTCAAATGACACACACACACACACCATCAAATGAATAGACACTTGTAAGAACCAATTGAACACTGATGTGCACAATGGAAAACACTATGATCAGAGGAAAACAGTACTATGATAAGATTATCAGTAGGCCTTTTGCATTTTCAGTGTTACACTACATACGTACAGTAGGCTGTTATATAAACTGTTATGTTTTCAAACTGAAATATAAAACACACAAATACAAGAATAGAATGTTCTTTTTTATTCTGAAATACTGTATACATCTCAGCAAACACAGTTGGATTTGTAAAATGTTCTTCATACAGAACAAACAATAGAACAAATAAAATAAGCCTTCTGCATATACTGTAAAGAAAAACACAATTAGGCTGCATCCTCCTGCCTTTCATTTCTGTCTGGCCACAGGACCTCATCGACATCACACCTCTCACTCTAACTTTCTCTGCAAAATTGGTGTCCATTGTTCTCCAACACAGGAGAGCTCACCTTTTATTGCTAAAGCTATGATTGCTAATTCAATAGCAATAGGTGTTTGTCATTGTGAAGAATTGGTGTGAGATAAAATACACCAGTTTCAGGTTTTGGTCATTGTGTTTGAGGTTCAGATGTAAAGGCCAATGCACACGGCGTGCGATTTTGTCGCACGACAACATTCGATTCTCAATTCACACCACAGAAGTGTGTGCGTGTGAATGGAGAATCGAATGTTGTCGTGCGACAATATCGCATCGCACGCGTGTGCATTGCGATGCGATATTGTCGCACGACAACATTCGATTCTTTCGATGCTTTAGTGTTAAAGCGATAGAGAAAAACTGTAAAATAAACAGGGCTTATCGTGTGTTGACCCAGTGGTATCAGGGTCATGTTTTGATTCTTACATTTGATGATATTCATAATTGTCTCATACAGTCCGTCTGAGGAGGAACAGCCTCAATCAATGAAAATGGACGATTTCTCAAACGTATCATCTGTTTTGATACTGCAAGACTTTGATCTCCCACCTGAAAGTGTGTTACCTGCATTCCTCTTTGCCTCACTGAGCTACATGATCATTATCTTCTGCAACCTCGTCCTGATTCTCACCATCGCCCTGAATAAGAGTCTCCACCAGCCCATGTACCTTCTACTGCTGAACCTGCCTATCAACGACCTCATAGGCTCCACTGCACTCTATCCACAGGTCATCAAAGAGATTATATTTGACACCAGGATCATCGAATTTTCCGCCTGTGTCACCCAAGCTTTCTTTATTCATATCTATGGATTGGGTGCTGTATTCATTCTTACTGTTATGGCGTATGACAGATATATTGCTATATGTTTCCCATTGAAGTACAACACAATTATGACTAATGCCCACATTATGAAGATCATCACAATGGTGTGGGTGTGTAACTTGATTTTGATGGGTGTGCTTTTTTTCCTGCTGCTTCGATTACCTCGCTGTTTATCTCGGATGACACACTCTTACTGTGACAATCCCTCTCTGTTGAAACTAGTCTGTGCAAACACAAACACATTCATCAATAACATCTATGGACTATTTATCCTAGCTCTAATGCAAGTGTTATCAGTTGGAACAATTCTCTATACTTATCTTCAGATCCTTGTTGCTTGTTTCAGAAACAAACGATCAGACACAAAAAGCAAAGCTTTGCAGACTTGTGCCACACATTTAATTGTTTTTCTTCTGTTTGAGTGTTTAGGTCTTTTCACAATAATATCATACAGATTGCGTGGACTTTCACCTCATTCACGGAGATTGATAGGGGTGTCAACATTATGTTTCCCTCCAACATTGAATCCAATCATATATGGTCTTAAAACTAAAGAAATTAGAGAAAGGGCAATGCATTTCTTTAAGAATAAGATCTTTCCATTTTAGGCTATATTTCAAGTTGTTGTTTACATATGAATTAATGGATTATTATAAAACACCCAACTAACATGTACCTACAGTGGCGAATCGAAAGTCAACACACACCTTCACTTTTTCCACATTTTGAGACCCTATAAAAACAAAGATATTGATTCCAAAATTACATTAACTATTATCCCTGCATTAAGATGGACTCAATTCAACTTATTGAGTGATTTGTTGATGACATCTTTGCTTTTTAGCTCATTTTAAGAGGGTCATAGCAAAGGGTGTGAAGAAAGGGTGTGAAGACAGAGGTATATCTGTGTTTCAATTTTAATAAATCTGCAGAAATCTCTAAAAACTTGTTTTCACTTTGTCATTATGGGGTATTGTGTGTGGATTGATGCCTGGTCAGCACTGCCCTCCACCAGTGTTGCCAGATGGGATTGTTTTCCAGCCTAACCACAGTCTAAAAACCGCCCAAGGTGTGATCATAAGTAGCCCAATTGGGCGGGAATACACCCAATCTGGCAACACTGCCCTCCACTACTGTTCGTACTGGTTGGAGATAGTGGCACAAGGAGAGGGGTCGCCTGGTGCCCTTTGGGGCCTTGGAGTCCTCCAAGCCAGGCACCGCCCTTGTCCCCAACACAGGCTTCTAAGTCTGGAGTTACCAGGGTTCATCTCTAATTTCCTACATTTCACCTGAAGTGTTTATATTAAAAAGAAAGAAAAAATCTGGGTTTAGAAGAAGGTGATAGAAGAAGATTTTTCCTTCTCTCAGAGACTGCCAATGTCTTCCTGCTACAACTGGTGGATTGATGATTCACTTGCTTAGTCAAATGTATTGATTGTAAGTCGCTTTGGAATAAGGTGTCTGCTAAATGCCCAACATGTAAATGTAAATGTTTACTGTTGATTGGTGCATGGACTCGTATATATTTCCACTTTATTTTGTAACACCAGTCACCAGTTTCTTTTTAATTTCGCAAGGGGAGTAAACAAGAGAAGAGAAGACAATTTAAAAGTTATATAAGTGAATGAAAACCTCCTGGGGTGCTGTGTGTGCTGAAAAATGCACACACATCCAACAATCTGGTCTCGGACAGAAAAAAAGTAAATGTCCGCAACTCAAATTCTCCCAAGTGGTTTTATTTAAGTCATACATGGAGAACTTAACTGATCTCACTGAGATCTTACATCAGGTCAATCACTGGTCACTGTAATCACAAACTGTAATCACAAACTGTAATCACACACTGTAATCACACTGGTTTAAATTGGCCAAATCTCAGCCATTTGTCCACCGATTTTGACGCCATTTTTTATGTCTGCTTACCATATCAGTGTTTACACATCCCCTGAACATTTAAACTATTAGACAATAAGGGTGGCTGTAGTGCAGGAGGTAGAGCCGGCGCCTAATGATCGCAAGGTCGGCAGATCGGTGGTTCGAACCCCAGCTGGCCCACATGATGAGGTGTCCTTGGGCAAGACACTGGATCCCAAAATTGCTCCCAATGAGCGGGCCAGTGCCTTGCATGGTAGCTTGCCGCCGTTGGTGTGTGAATGTGAATGAGAGGCCGTTGTAAAGTGCTTATATAATTCAGTCCATTTACCATTTAATCAGTTCAGCTGTTTTCATTTACCAGACACCTTAACACATTTTCATTACATATATGACATTTTCCAAGTCAAACATACAGACATTTCTATACAACCAATTCAGATGGTGCCCTCAGAGCAGTTTTGTATTATTACATTCATAAAATATCACATTCATGTGCCCTTAGACGATGCATGGTGAAGACCACAATGATAACTTTTTTGTTGAATGCTACTGTAGTCTAAACTAAACTATGCTGCATCATTCATTATACAACGGGTTGATCAAATAAAGTATTGGGATTGGCAGAGAAGCATTCAAGCTGTTCTGATATCCATAGCATCAGCACTGCTACCTCATCACTTTCACTTGCAAAATGTATACACACGCCATACATATTCTTCAGGATATTGTAGCTTTTTTAAAAATAACTTTTTTCAATAATGAAAACTTTGTTACACCAAATCTGTCCCTTCACACAATCTATCATGATAGGTCGTTATGGATGACCTGTGTTGAATCTTAGCTTCCTATATCCACAGGAAGTGGCTTAAGAATCATTCCGATTGGTCCTGCAGTCTGTCCCTGCAGTTACTGTGTGCTGGACCTCGTCCCTACGAACACATCACAGCAGTTCAGATATTCAATATCGTTAGCCTCATAGCATAATTGCCTCATATTTTGGCCAAAATGGGATATCTGCCTAACTCTACTCTCCTAACACTGCTGATTCACTGTGCATTATTGCCCTATGCCATCAGCCTATCAGAATGCTTGTTACATTCCAAAATCACTATCTGCCCAAGTCATCTCTTTGACATAGGTATTTTTGACACTACATACAAAGATGGCTTGGCTGACCACAAGTGAAGCATGACTTAGGCAATTATGCTATGAGATAACGATATACTGTAGCACACCCTCTTGTGTAAATATCTGCATATATAACATTCATTCAAGCCCTCACAAAACAAGTGGGTAAATAGTTAACAAAACATCCAGAAATTAGATTTTCTGACTTTCAAATAAAAATATTAAAACATTTGATGTGATGTAGTCAATGGCATTTTAGCCTGAGCTCAGGGCTCTCTTCTACATTAAACACATTGTTTTCACACAATTAAAATGAAGAAAAAATGTTGATGCCTCACAAATCATTCATAAGCACCTTCATACTGTACTACATTAATAATAATAATAATAATAATAATAATAATATTTTCTTAGATTTATATAGCGCCTTTCTCAAAGCCAATGACGCTTAACAGATTTCATAGACAGACAATCAGACAGACAGAACAGAAAAACAAAGCAAAGAAACAAAGACAGATTGTAGACTAGACTAGAGGCCAAAGGCCTTAGAGAACAGGTGGGTTTTGAGGGCTGATTTAAAAGTGTCCAGGGTAGGGGCATTGCAGATCGCTGTGGGGAGAGAGTTCCAGAGGGTGGGAGCTGCCACACTGAAAGCTCTGCCCCCGAAGGTCCGTAGGTTAAGGGTTTCTGCAGCATGAATCGTGACTAACAAATGTTTTTTAAGCATCAGTGTATAAGCCTTAAATGACAGTTGTAATCTGTTGTTTGAAGTCATAACATCTTCACTGCATTGTCACAGTATTGACTTTTACTGCCATGCCTGTGTCCGTCAACTTGGAGTAAATCTGAAGCATTTTGACTCGTATCTCTTTGGTTTTGATCCCGTAAATGACGGGGTTAAGACTCGGAGGGACTATAACAAACATGAGCCCCATGATTTTCTGAAGCAGGGGTGGGCAGTTTCGCCATCGATACACAAGGACAACAATGATCCCTGAGAGTTCGTAGATTAAAAAGACAAGCAAGTGAGTGGCACATGTATGCAAAGCCTTTTTCTTAGACTCGTAGTCGTTGTTTTTAAAGCACGAGTACAGAATCCACGTGTAGGAGAACACCACCGAAAACACACCGATCCCGTGGAGCACGCCCGTGATGAACAACCCGTAGATGTTGTTCACTGTGAAATTTGTCCCACAGGTTAATTTCAACAGGGAGACATTGTCACAATAGAAGTTTACGAGGACTGTTTTACAAAACTTGAACCGTAACATTAGTCCGAACAAGACACCCACCAGTATGAAATCAATCAGCCAAGCTGAGACAATGAGGCCCACGACAGTGTTTTTTGTCATTATTAGGTGATACCTTAGAGGTTGACAGATCGCTACGTATCGATCGAAAGCCATGACAGACAATATGAGAAGGGTAGCTCCACCGTACATGCAGAAAGCCTGGATCAAGCATGCAGGGAAACTGGTGTACCTATTCTCAGACAACACATCTGACATCACCCTTGGAATCATGGCAGTAATGCCAATCAAGTCGTTGACAACCAAGTTGAAAAGGAACACGTACATAGGCCCGTGTAGGGATTTGTTCATGGCTATGACCACAAGTAAAGCCACATTACAAAACAATGTAAAGGAGTAGATCAGAGAGCCTATGAGAACAGACAGATATTTCCACTCGTTCACCAAACCGATTTTACCGAGTATGAAGACAGAGTCCAGTACATCAATGGTTTTGTTTCCCACCTGTTGTGTTTCCCATCCCATAGTCAGTTGATTAAGTAAGAAAAACAGATGATACGTATGTGATTACTGATATTATCTCTCCTGCCTTGCAGTGTTGATTTGGAAACATGTGAAATGCACATTTATACAAAAATCCACTGATGTAATATAGTCCCTAATAGGCAGATCGAACAGCGATTGGTGGGCCACTATTAAAGCATTGTGAACGCAGTGATTGGGCAATGTAGATGACGGTAGATCTCAGGGGACAAATACCATGTGAGGTCGCATAGCGTTTTTCAGAATGTAAGAAAAACATTACATAATAAATTCTGACATTTATTTCCATGTTAGTGTATTTAACGTTTTCTCTTTTTTCTTTCATGTGCTTGTTTTGGAAGACTATTAGCTTACATTTTATGTATGAAAGGTGGTATGCACATAAAGATAAATAACCACTTGTTGGTCTGCCACGACCGTGTACTTTTGGCTGCTATTATGCTGGGTCCTATAGGCCGGGTTTGACACCACATTAGTTGTCTCTATGGTGGTGTGGTAACACCGATATGGAGACCATTTTATTTGTATGGATCAAGCAGAAACAGGAGAGGGCAGCAAAGCACAATTTATTGGAACTGAATGTCTTATGAGGGAGATGTTCCCTTCCACTAATGTCAGTTCTGTTCTCTTTTAGTCTTATGACTGAATTAGTTCACTGTTGCTTTAGCGAGTACGGTATACTGTGTGTGCTTATATTTTCCAAATATATCTTTAATAAATAAATAAATCAGAACAGCATTCACAGAACAGCATGGGTTGCTTGCACTGTTTGATCGCGTCATCAAAAAACGTCTACTATTCGGCGGTAAACATTCGGTCTTTTCACACATTCGGCCGAATACCGAATGTGCTTTTTGTATTCGGTCGAATACATTCGGTGGCCGAACCTTCGGTGCATCCCTATTTCATATTAATGAAATAATAATACTAATCACTATTCAGTAGTACTCTGTCTAAATGCTAGGTATAACTGATTCTCAGATATTAGCTAGACTGCTTAACGGGTTCTCAGTTCTCTTTCATAGTATTCGTTTCGTATCTCACTATGGGAACGCCCCAGCGTGACCTCATCAGAAGCTGAATTACACTGCGCCAGCCCATTGGCTGGCCCAGGCGACGCTTGTGTCAGGAGGGACGGGACCCTCCGCCTATATAAGGCTTACACACGGCGTCTGTCGTCATTCAAAAACCTCTTCTCGCTTCTCACTGGAGCTGACGACAACTGTGCGGGTGGCTAAAGCTAAACAGTCCACAGATAAAAAAATAAACATTGTTTATTCACAAAATGCGGCTGATATTCTGTCGGCGCCTATCAGCATTCATTAAAAATCCTCCAATACAATAAACATGTTATCTGTGTGTGTGTAAAATTCACTGTTAAAATACATAGGGGAGGAGTCGGGGCGCCGGCCGAATGCAAGTCTATGGCACTGCAAATACTTTTGGCTTACACGTGAGCTGTAGCAGCGCTCCAATTGGCTGTCTCCTATTTCTCGGCCGGGGCGCAATAGGCTTACCTAGGCTGCAGCCTAGGGCCACTACCACTAGGGGTAGTAAAAAAAAAAAATGCCCTGAATATCCCTGAATATCCGGTTGTTAAGTCTGACGTCAAACGTGACGTTTTGCAATTTCCGGCTCCAAACCAGAAATTCTCCGCACCAGAGTACCAGTGTACTACAGCGGTAGAATGACAGTTTAATCGTTTTTTAGACTCTGATCTATTCATACAACAAGGGACACAGCAGCACTTTCCCGTTGTCCCCATATTGTCAGGGTATTTGAGCCTCGGAAAAGCGCTATATAAATATAATTTATTATTATTATTATTGCGGCATTTCGAAGACAGCGCCTCAGCCAACTTTGGACCCGGAAACGACAACAGGAGAGGAGAGCAATAGAGACAGAACTGAGGTGATAACAAACAGTTCAGTATGACAGAGACAACTAATAGAAAGACAACTGTATGATTATAGAGTTTACATGTTCAAGGAAATATTGCATGATAATAGAAAGGTACACTTTAATTTAATTAAAGAAGTAACAAAGAACACATTTATTATCACAATTGCATTGTGTTCCATGTCTTTCTCCATTGAATAAATAATGCCTAGTTGAATGGCTAAACAAGACAACTGTCTGGACAGTACTATATACAGTATATTCTCATGCTAAAATCGACTGTAAATCCAGATTTTAAAGTTGATATTCTTCCCCGTGGAGCATGCCCCCATAACCTGTGCCCCACCCAAAATGTTTAGCACCAGCCACCACTGGCAATACCCAGTGTGAGAGACAAAAGTAGAAATAACTTTATCTCTATAACGCACTGCTAGGGGGTAGATAGTAATATCCCTCCCCTGGCCCCTCTGTTTCCCTTGATAGCTGACAAGCTAACGGGTGAAGTAGCGAGGCCTGCTAGCAGCTAGCCTACAACCCCCTAGCCAGCAATGGCTAACGTTGAGGCTAGCGGACCTAGCACAGCCGAGACTAGCCAGAAGACCTGCCCGTGCGGCAAGTCAATGGCTAGCTGGGACACTCACTCTAAGTGCGCAGCGTGTCTGGGATTAACCCACGGCCAGGCCGCTGTTATCTCTACCGATGAGTGTATCCACTGTGCAGTATTCCCCAATAAACTTCTCCGCCGACGGCTAAGTCGCATGGCTAGCCTGTCGGGAGAAGATCCGCTTCTGTGTGAGGCAGCCGAAACGCTGCCATCACAGTCTAACGCGGACATGTCTCCAGGTTTACCGACACCATGCTGGGCGGACTTAGTGCCACATAGCCCTGACATTGGTTTCCCGGTACTGGATGACAAGGGAGTTGACAGCTTTACCGCTGCTCGCTATGACCCTAGGAGAGACTCGGACAATGATGAGGGAGGGTCGCACGACTCAGACCTCATTTTGTCCACCGATGATGAGGAGGACTCCTCATTCTCAATCGGTAGGCGCGGAGCTGAAAAGCCCCCCACGCCTGGCGGAGGCAACCAACCCTCCGCCCCGTCTCTCATGGACTGTGACATGCAGGACATGTGCAAGCGAGCAGCAAAAAAGGCTGAATATCCCCTGGCCCGTCGCCCAAACCGAAACTGCTAAGTCACGCTTTGACAGCAAAAGACTGCAGACGGCGGCTAAGACGGGGAAACAAGTTATGCCGTTCTTCCCCGAGCTACTCGATGAGATAGCAGTTACGTGGAAAGAACGGCCATTCAGCGAGAAACACCCAATAATCGGGGGTTCTCAACTGGTTTGTGAGGGGATGGACTCCCTCGGCCTCCGCCACATCCCACCGGTCGAGCCGGTGGTGGCGCGCCACCTGCACCCGAAGACCCCCGTATCTTCGGCTGCCCAGTCCCTACCCTCCAAGTCGGACCGTTTTCAGGCTAGCCTTACAGACAAGCGGGAATGGGCAGACTGCACACAGTCAGACTGGGTGTTGAGGACACTACGAAGGGGCTACAGGCTCCAATTCTGTGTCGCTCCACCCCCATTCAGAGAAATATTGTACTCTCAAGCTCAGGGCGAACGAGCCAATATTCTCCTGGAGGAAATCTCCATTCTAAGGGAGAAAGGAGCTATAACAGTTGTACCTCTCGAGGAGACCCACAGAGGTTTCTACTCTAAATATTTTCTGGTCCCAAAGAAAGGGGGGGATATGAGGGCTATTCTAGACCTCCGCGTCTTGAATCAGCATCTCAGAAAATACAAATTCAGGATGTTGACACACTCTTCTTCACATCAATCGACCTGAAGGACGCTTATTTCCACATTCCGATATATCCTCCACACAGGAAATATCTGAGATTCGCTTTCCAAGGGATAGCGTACGAATATGTGGTCCTTCCCTTCGGCCTGTCACTAAGCCCAAGGGTGTTTGTAAAATGCACCGAGGCAGCAGTGGCCCCTCTCAGACAGAGGGGTATCAGAGTGGCCACATATGTGACAACTGACAATGAAAAGGGCTACCTGTAGGCGAAATCATTTGTCTGTTTTTTACATGTGCTTAAACTACAGATTGTAAGCTTTCAAATGATGCATCATACATTGAAATCGGAAACAAATTGAAGACGACATGAGTATTTGAAAGTTGCTACACCTGAAATCACTAAGCAGAGAAAATCCCCTTCAAAGATATTGTTTTTTCTCACCTTCACAGCCAGGTAATGGGCGGTAACAATGTCTGGTTAACCCCACCCCCAACCACTCAGCTGTCAATATCTGTCAGTGTTACTCACTGGGTCAGATAGCTACAGTATAGCTAACATTATTACCTAGCAAGGTATTACCTAAGCTAATTAGCCAGCTTATCATTATGGAGGCTTTATGGTTGTTGTAACTATTATTCTTTTAATGATACAAAAAAGTCTTGAATCAGAATCAGAATTTATTTTACAGTACACAATAATACAAATCTTTGGCTGTGGTTCTTCAACATTAGCTTTGCAGCAAGGTACATAATCACAACAATACCATCATCACAATAATCACAAGTAAATAAGTAAAGTAAGTAATGAATTAAAGTAAAGGTGCTGTGGAGTCTGGTGGGCATGTGGTGTCTGTTGCCTCATCTGAACAGAATTCTCTGATCAAAAAGATACTTCTGTCTGGCCAGATCCGGGGGGCTTGACATCAAAGCTGAAACAGACAAAAATAAACACAGTTAGCTAGCTGTACACGGTATCAACAACACAACTTATAAGAACATGTGCTATGCGATTGTTTTAGAAAGTATTACGCAATACCACACATAACTTACTAGCTAATGCTAGCTAGCTAACACGGCTAGCCCAACCCAAGTAACAAAAGACAAACAGTTAACAAACTGTACACAGTAGCAACAACACAACTTATAAGAACAGCATAATGTGATACTAACTATGCGATTGTTTTAGAAAGTCTTTAACACTAGGAGAGCCGCGGATCGCGACCTTATTCCATCGCGATGAGGTGTGCTTCAGCACTATGATAGTTTAACATAGAGAAGAGTGTACTGACGCACAAAGATCGCTGGAGGGCGATGTCACGCAAGAAGCGTGAACACGCAACACACCGCGGGGGAAACCCGATCTCTTTGTTCATTGATCGGAGAGCCATCAAGCCTTTCACACATACTTCCAAGTAATTTTCTTGGAATCCCAAGCTGTGTTGACCAGGTATCTGTAATGTTCACATTTATATATAACAGTAATAAATATAGCAATAAAAGACAGCGCTGTAAATAGTGTTATTATTGCACAATTGCACCCACAACGTGCTATTGCCGTCCGGAGTTGATCAGCTCCAGATTGAACCAAGGTTCTTCGCTACAGAAACATTTTCACACAATGACAAACATGTGATGCGTTTTATATTATATTCTTTGATATACCATACATATATCTGCCATATATCGTACCTCCGTTTTATATTGAGAAATATTATGATAAATACATATAGGGCGGAGCTATGATATGTGGTGTGTGGCTAGATATTTTCATGTAGCACTGTGACTGTGGATTATTATTTATAAATAGTGGTCTGGGAAGGTGGAGGTGAAAATGGTTACAGAAACACACCGTTGGGACGTGGTGCAGCGGGGGAAACCCGATCTCTTTGTTCATTGATCGGAGAGCCATCAAGCCTTTCACACATACTTCCAAGTAATTTTCTTGGAATCCCAAGCTGTGTTGACCAGGTATCTGTAATGTTCACATTTATATATAACAGTAATAAATATAGCAATAAAAGACAGCGCTGTAAATAGTGTTATTATTGCACAATTGCACCCACAACGTGCTATTGCCGTCCAGAGTTGATCAGCTCCAGATTGAACCAAGGTTCTTCGCTACAGAAACATTTTCACACAATGACAAACATGTGATGCGTTTTATATTATATTCTTTGATATACCATACATATATCTGCCATATATCGTACCTCCGTTTTATATTGAGAAATATTATGATAAATACATATAGGGCGGAGCTATGATATGTGGTGTGTGGCTAGATATTTTCATGTAGCACTGTGACTGTGCCTATCTGTGGATTATTATTTATAAATAGTGGTCTGGGAAGGTGGAGGTGAAAATGGTTACAGAAACACACCGTTGGGACGTGGTGCAGCGGGGGAAACCCGATCTCTTTGTTCATTGATCGGAGAGCCATCAAGCCTTTCACACATACTTCCAAGTAATTTTCTTGGAATCCCAAGCTGTGTTGACCAGGTATCTGTAATGTTCACATTTATATATAACAGTAATAAATATAGCAATAAAAGACAGCGCTGTAAATAGTGTTATTATTGCACAATTGCACCCACAACGTGCTATTGCCGTCCGGAGTTGATCAGCTCCAGATTGAACCAAGGTTCTTCGCTACAGAAACATTTTCACACAATGACAAACATGTGATGCGTTTTATATTATATTCTTTGAGCTATGATATGTGGTGTGTGGCTAGATATTTTCATGTAGCACTGTGACTGTGCCTATCTGTGGATTATTATTTATAAATAGTGGTCTGGGAAGGTGGAGGTGAAAATGGTTACAGAAACACACCGTTGGGACGTGGTGCAGCGGGGGAAACCCGATCTCTTTGTTAGAGATAGAGATAGAGATAGACTTTATTTGTCATTGTTACAGTACAGGTACCAAACAACGAAATTTAGGAGGGGAGGCTCCCCTGGTGTTTAGGAAAGGAAAAAGAAACACATTTTGGAAAAAGCATAGATGCATAAAATCACAAGAAGGTAAGGAGCTGGTTTACATCAATAGAGGCTATGTACACAATCCACTGTACTATACTGCACAGATAGTCAACTAGGGTTGTCATATTTCACAAGAAAGTATTTTTCCACATTATTTTAAAGTGTCACAGTTTGCAGGCTTGAAAATGTACATGTTTGTGCCTCAGCACTAGCTGCCATACAATCCGTCCGGACTGTCCTGGGCCCAGAACTTAGGCCTTTTCTATGTTCAGGGCCTTGACGGCCCTGTGGTAGAAGCTGTCCTTCAGTCTGTTTGTCTTAGCGGCCGGGGTCCTGTACCTCCTGTTCGAGGGCAGCTTGACAAAGTGTTCGTGCCCAGGGTGGGTCGGGTCCTTGGAGATCTTGGAGGCCCTCCTGAGACAGCGTGTTTTGTACAGCTCCTCCAGAGAGGGGAGGGGGGCGCCGGTGATCCTCTGTGCTGTTCTCACGACTCTCTGTAGATCGCTTCTCTCCGCTGCCGTGCAGCTGTGGTACCAGTTGGAGATGCCGAAGGTGAGGATACTCTCCACTGCGCCGTGGTAGAAGGCCACCAGCATCTCCTTCTTGCTGTGTTGTTTCTTGAGGCATCTCAGGGTGTATAGCCGCTGTTGTGCCCTCTTGATGGTGCCTTTAGTGTTGTCCTTCCAGGCCAGGTCATCCCGCATGTTGTGTCCCAGGAATCGGAGGTTTGAGACTATCTCCACGCTCTCTCCGTCGATGAGCAGGGGCAGGATCTCGGACTTTTTCCTCCTGAAGTCTACGATGAATTCCTGGGTCTTTGACTTGTTTAGCAGCAGGTTGTTAACCTTGCACAGCTTGCTCAATTGCTCTACCTCATCCCTGTACGCCGCCTCGTCCCCCCCCGAGATACATCCCACCACGGTGGTGTCGTCTGCAAACTTTACGATGTAGTTGCTGGGGTGGATGGGGGTGAAGTCGTGGGTGTAGAGGTTGTAGAGGATGGGGCTTAGCACGCAGCCCTGGGGTGACCCAGTGCTGAGGCTGAGGGCTGTGGAGGTGTGGGGGCCCACCCGCACCCTCTGGGGGCGGTCGGTCAGGAAGTCCTTGATCCACGCACATATAGAGTGTGATAGACCCAGGTCTAGTAGTTTGGTCACTAGCCTGTCTGGAAGGATGGTGTTAAAGGCGGAGCTGAAGTCCACGAAGAGCAGTCTCGCGTAGCTGTTTCCCCTCTCCAGGTGGGATAGAGTGGCGTGGAGAGTCGTCGCTATGGCGTCCTCTGTGGACCTGTGGGCTCTGTAGGCGAACTGGTATGGATCCAGGTTGGGCGGGAGGCGTGTGAGTATGTGGGCCCGGACTAGTTTCTCGAAGCACTTCATGATGATTGGTGTGAGTGCCACCGGGCGGTAGTCGTTTGGGCAGCTCACCGTGCTTTTCTTCGGGACTGGGATGATAGTTGAGGTTTTCAGGCAGGGTGGGACGGTGGCCTGGGACAGGGACTGGTTAAAGATGTTGGTGAAAACCCCGGCCAGCTGGTCGGCGCAGTCTCTCAGCACCCGTCCCAGGACGCCATCCGGCCCCGAGGCTTTCCTGGGGTCCACCGCCTTCAGTACGCGTCTCACCTCGTGCTCTGTGAGGGTGAGGCTGCTGAGAGCTGGAGAGAGTGGTGTCTGTGTTGTGGTTACCTCCGTTCGCCCCTCGTCGAACCGGGCGTAGAAGGTGTTCAGCTTTCCCGCCAGCAGGGGGTCGTCCTCTGCGGCTGTGAGCCTGTTGGCTCTGAAGTTTGTCATCTGCTGAACCCCCTGCCACATCCGCCTGGAGTCGTTGCTCAGGAGGCATTCCTCAATCTTCTCTCTGTGCTCTGCCTTGGCCGCTTTGATGCCGCGCTTTAGGTTGGCCCTGGTGGAGCTGTACAGCGGTGTGCGCTTCCCTGCGAAGAAGGCGTTGTCCCTCTCATTTAACAGTTTTTGGACCTTCCCAGTCATCCATGGCTTCGTGTTGGGGTAGACCCGGACCCGTTTGTCCACGGTGACTGAGTTGGTGCAGTTCACTATGTGGTTCAGAACCGACGACGTGTACTGTTCCAGGTCCTCATGCTCATATTCCTGTCATAGGGTGTCATTTAGGCAGATCTGCAGTGGAGCGGACCCTTCTGGCCAGGTTCTGACAGTCTTAGTGGTGGTGGGAGCACTTTTCCCCATTGTGGTGTATGCAGGAATCAGGAGGATTGACACATGGTCAGCCATGCCTAGATGAGCTAGCGGACTTGTTCATTGACCAGAGAGCCATCAAGCCTTTCACACATAGTTCCAAGTAATTTTCACTTTAGGTTTTTGTGAACGGGACGATTAGTTTACCACGAAACAAGGAATGCAAAATCAAAAAACAACGCATTACATTGGCCGTCCTATGAAAATTGACAGCGCTGTACATAGTGTCATTCAATGCACAAGCACGTAATTTCAAACGATTTTGGTCGACAGCGAAATACATTATCAATATCTTATTATCAATTGTCAATATTCTCTCCCTTCTTCTCCTTACTTTCCTGTCTGTCTTCACTATATCTGGGACTGCCCCACTCAGAAATATCAGTTCGTTATATCGTTGATGATTACAGGCATAATCATCGCCGACATCATTTTATTTGATGTACACATTTCACGGCAAGAGACAGTTTATTCACCCAACAATTGTTTGTTCACTGCACAACATGAACACAGTGAGGATTCAAACAAACAAAATAATTAATACACTCTGCAATTGGCTACTACTACAACGTGGTCTACAGTGATATACAAAAAAGACATTATATACAATATTATAAATATCCGTTTGTTATATAATATTCGTTGATGAACTACTTTGCTGCGGTACCTATGTAATACCACACAGCTTGATAGGTACATACTGTGCAGTGTATCATTCATAACTGTACATAGGCTACACATGGCTCACGGGGGTTCGTTCGTTTTGTTTTGATTGCATAATGTGGCTGTACACTTGTAGTGTAATGTAATGTTATTGGTTTATATATATAAACAATATTATTATATACAATATTATTTAGTAATAATATTGTCAGCCAGCCCCTGCAACTGCTCACGGGGGTTCGTTCGTTTTGTTTTGATTGCATAATGTGGCTGTACACTTGTAGTGTAATGTAGTGTAATGTAGTGACAAATAAACTTGAGGCTTGAGTGATCTCACAGGAGCGCGTATAGCCTCTGACTAGCAGGTCTGACTATAGGAAGAAGATTTTGTGTGCAGGAAGAAGGTCTTTCTTGTGATTACATATTCATAGAACAGAATATTCTGGGAATTTTTGAAGATGAGTGGAAATTATCCAGGCATACTACGGACGAACACGGAGAGACAGATATTTCAAGGAACATTTTTATTTACTTGCAATGTTCACGTCAATTATTCCAAATACAAAGTATGGTAACAAATAAACACCAATATATAAAAAAGGGGACACACTGTGTAAATATAGAACAGTCAGCACTTCCAGCACACCGTTGCTGGCTGTGTGCATGTACCACAGACAAATCTTCCACACGACTGGCAGATCTTGATCGCTTTGTTCCCATGACACCTGGCGCCTTGACACTTTTTTTTTTTCACCTGTGGGGGTGTAGGTGGCCTGTCGAGTTGCAGTCGCCTTCTCGCTGCTGGTGTAGAAGGAAGCCTTGTCATTACCAGTGGCTCACACAGCTCCCCTGCTAGCTTATGAATGAATTGCTTCCTGGTTATACTGATGCCCATGCACTGGCTGTACAGAATGTGTGCATTAATTGCAGCCATGTCCAAAATGTTGTAAAACACAGCTACAGGCCAACGGCGGGTCCCTCCTTTTACTGTATATTTCCTCGTCATCTGGTCCAGAACATCAACACCGCACTTAGTGCTGTTGTATTAAGCAACCGTTTCGGGCAGTTTCTTTGGGCCATCATCAGTATAAACGGTTTGATGCAGTGTGCTGAGGAGGCAAACATTTTTTTTAGGTTTCGCCTGGTAAACTGTGAGTGTGGCTTCTCCAGCCCTCAGCACCTTGCTGGAAAATCTTTCAGTCTGTGCCCGTGTACATGGGGGCAACTCCCGTCTGATTTTATTAATTGTGCCAACAATTGTGGTTTGTTGGGCCAAAAGGGTGTTTGCCAGTGGCAAGGAGGTGAAGAAGGCTTTGCGATCGTTACCATCAACGACCAATTCAAAAACCCATCAACATTGGAATGTGTCCATTCACATTTGAATCAACGTCGGTCAAAATGGGGCCAGATGGCCAGTTTTCAACATGGAACGTTTCAATCATCATGCAGCTACGCACCAAGTCTCGTGACTGTCCAGTGGTGTACTGTTCCAGGAAATAAAGCCTGTCTGGATTGCTACTTGTCTTGTCCTCAATACAATGTTCAAAAGCACGCATAAAGGGTAGGAAATTCATTGGGTCTCCATCAAATGTATTCATTTCCCTCAAAGGAAGTAAAGCAAGTTTCTGCTGAGTAAGAAGGATATCAGCGATGTCATGTTTTTGCTCTACATTGGACATGGTGTCTTGATTGATAAGATTATCCATTGTTGACTGATTATTCATTGTTGACATTTGATCATGTTCTCTTTTACTGTGCAATGTGTTAGTAGGCTTTGGATGCTCACCATATTTTTCAATATAAAACGGAGGTCCGATATATGCCAGACATACTCGAAAGTAATGCATTGTATTTTACAAGGCGGGAAGCTACATGATGGCTTTGCGATCGTTACCATCAACGACCAATTCAAAAACCCATCAACATTGGAATGTGTCCATTCACATTTGAATCAACGTCGGTCAAAATGGGGCCAGATGGCCAGTTTTCAACATGGAACGTTTCAATCATCATGCAGCTACGCACCAAGTCTCGTGACTGTCCAGTGGTGTACTGTTCCAGGAAATAAAGCCTGTCTGGATTGCTACTTGTCTTGTCCTCAATACAATGTTCAAAAGCACGCATAAAGGGTAGGAAATTCATTGGGTCTCCATCAAATGTATTCATTTCCCTCACAGGAAGTAAAGCAAGTTTCTGCTGAGTAAGAAGGATATCAGCGATGTCATGTTTTTGCTCTACATTGGACATGGTGTCTTGATTGATACGATTATCCATTGTTGACTGATTATTCATTGTTGACATTTGATCATGTTCTCTTTTACTGTGCAATGTGTTAGTAGGCTTTGGATGCTGCCTTTGAATAACAACCTTTTGAAGTGGGGTTTTAGGCACTGTTCCTATATTAGCATATTCAACCGGTGATTGTTCAAGATTCATAGACACAGATTGTCCCTTTTGCATATCATCATAATAGGCATTCGTGTCATCATGTTCTTTACACATTACATAACCAAGATTTATTTTGCAATCACAACAATGTCAACACAATCACAACAGAATCTTATTTAATCCAATCAGGTTGTATATATAATCTATATATATAATCTATATATTGGTTTCAATATACCTCCATAGCAGTCTACAGTCTAATTTAGCTATATCTATAATTACATTATGAGAACATCAGTATTTTTACGCCTTTGGTTGTATTGTCTGAACGAACATTGATTGGGAGACATACTGTACAGTTTATCATTTTCACAACTGTCTGCACATATACATATCTTATTTGGATTGTTATTGTAGCCTATATATAAACACAAATATCAGTCTTATGCACTGTGTCTCATTCAGCACTGAAGCCTGAATTTGAGCACAGTGTGTGCCCCCTTGCTACCTCTGCTGATATAAAAGAGAATTGCAGGCTTGGAGAAAAAGATGGCAGCCACAAATACACAGACACACACAGAAATACTGCTAAAACGCTTTATACTAACTCGATTTTGAAAATGTAAAAATTAGTGTTGTTCCGATACCATTTTTTGATCCCGATACCGATACCGATACCTGACCGTGCAGTACTTGCCGATACCGAGTACCGATCCGATACCACGGCGTTTGAAAAAACAAAACAAAAAAACATGTTTTTTGAGCCGCATACTCAGCTTGATGTAAAATTATTGCTAACACTTAGTCTGGCACTGCTCAAAACCTTTGTAAAACAGGAAAAAATACCAACAGAGAGTGAATGCTATAGAACTTTTTTTTATTGTCTACCTGGTATGGTGACAAGAAAATCAACCCCTTATAAAACCTGAAATGTGGCTCTCACAGATGCCAATCAGTGCAATATCCATTTAAGATATAAAACAGTCGTAGTAGTAGTGCAACAGCAAGTTAACATTTACAAACAAAATAACTTTAAGATATAAAACAGTCGTAGTAGTAGTGCAACAGCAAGTAAACAATTACAAACAAAATAACTTTAAGATATAAAACAGTCGTAGTAGTAGTGCAACAGCAAGTGAACATTTACAAACAAAATAACTTTAAGATATAAAACAGTCGTAGTAGTAGTGCAACAGCAAGTAAACACTCAAACCTTACTTCTGATTAAGCAGCATCACTGGCAGATTAGCCTTGAGAAATACAAGCATCTCAGCGTTTTTGGCACTCAGCCTGTTCCTCTTATCATCTAAAATATATCCTGCTATGCTGAAAAGTCGCACGCTATCTACACTTGTGCAAGGTGCACAGAGGAAGACCTAAAACTCTCACGCTAATAGTTGTTGTTGCTATGGGCCTTAGCCTAGCTTTAGTGACTTCCTGCTTGCGGGGTCACATGACGTCGCTGAACACTACCTACACTACGTTCGTGAAGTCGCGCTGGAACTCTGACCAGCACCCGTGGAACGCCTCTCGTCCAATCAAAGCACTCGGTCCCTTTATGACGTCGAGCCCAGTGTGCGCTTCGGCGCTCTCGGAGCGAATCGACGAACGCAGCAAATGCCGTATGATATTCGTGGTATTGAAAGTCCTTGCGTGCGTTCCTCCGCGAGGAATTTCTTTTGAACAGACATTACAAACTGCATATTTGTTGTCTCTTTCCGACACTGTGTAAATTTGGTATCGGGTGTTATTATTTGTTAGTACTCGCCGATACCGATACCAGCATTTTTGTGCGTATCGGTGGCCATGCCGATACTAGTATCGGTATCGGAACAACACTAGTAAAAATGCTGGGTGGTAGAACGCACATATCTAGGAAAAGTCATGAAAGGAGGGTCCTGAAATGTGATCGAGTGCAAAGGTAGAATTTTTTTTGTACTCACTGGTGCTGTTTAACACCTCACGGCTGTTCTAGTGTTAAAAGGCAATACGACGACACAGAACATACTAGCTAATGTTCGCTAGCTAACGCGGCTAGCCCAACACAAACAAAGGACTGTAGGCTACTTACTTGTGGTATTCTGATCCCGTGAAATCCGTATGTTGTCCTAGTAAAGTTTCATTTCTTGGGGACTTTCTTTGTGCCTTCAGTCATTACTGAACAATTGATGAGCTAAGCAGTGTTCATTCTAAGCAGTGTTCATTCTAAGCAGTGTTCATTCTAAGCAGAACACATTCTCAAAACAAACACGGCTTCCTTTGTCCCTCCCCCTAGAGCTCAACAGCCAATCACACCCAAGTGAAAGCATACATGTATTTTCATGACAAACAAGCCTATTTTGTTGCTAGATTACACTTATTTAATTAACGTAAAACTGTTCGGAAAAATAACGAGTGGGTACTTCACATCTTAAAGTTGAATGTTAGCTAAAAAAACGAAAATCTGAGTTTTAGGTCAGAAATACTTTGAATGCTGATTTCACGTATTTCTGTTTTCCGAGAGGTGGCTGATTACATCGTCAGTCGACACATATGATCGACGACTGGTTAGTGGCAGCCACCTCCCGTGAGGAGGCGGCGCGTCACACAGCGGTCATTTCGAAACACCTAACGAGTCTGGGGTTCCGAATAAACATGGACAAGAGCATGGTGACACCCTCTCAACGCATCGCGTTTATAGGGCTCGCACTGGACTCTATCTGAGCCAAGGCGTTTTTGTCTCCAGAAAGAGTGGAGACGATGCGCGCGACTATAGCGCTGTTTCGCAGGGGCAACATAGTTACCCTCAAACAATGCCAGAGGTTGTTAGGCTTGATGGCCTCCGCTGTGGTGGCCATACCCCTGGGGCGCCTGTACATGAGAGGCATCCAGCACTGGGTGGCCTCTCTGGGCCTGGACCCCCACCGCGACGGTCACCGTCGTGTGAGGGTCTCCAGGGATTGCTCACTGGCTCTGCACCAGTGGAAGGACCCAGGTTTCATAACACAGGGTGTTTCTATGGGACCTGGCCTGAACAGAAAAGTAATCACCACGGACGCCTCTCTGAGAGGCTGGGGTGCCACTTTCGAAGGGAGAACGATAAACGGGGGTTGGGACCCGCACTTACGTTCTACCCATATAAACGGCCTGGAACTGCTAGCTGTTCACTTGGCTCTGAAACATTTCCTCCCGTGGTTGAGAGGACATCATGTTTTGGTGAGGACAGACAACTCCACGGTCGTTGCCTATGTAAACAGACAGGGGGGACTGAGGTCCCACCAGTTACACACTATGGCACACAGACTGATAGTGTGGAGCAGTGTACACATGCGGTCGCTGAGAGCAACCCATGTACCGGGCATTCTGAACTACGGAGCAGATTTGTTGTCCAGGGGCAACCCACTGTACGCAGACTGGAGACTTCACCCCGAAGTAGTGAAACAGATTTGGTCACGATTCGGTCAAGCGACCGTGGACGTTTATGCTACGGTAGAGAACGCCCAGTGTCCTCTGTTCTTCTCTCTGCGCGTTCGGGGAGCCCCGCTGGGAGTGGACGCATTAGCGCACGAGTGGCCGAGGACCCTCCTGTATGCGTTCCCACCGGTGGCACTCATTCCCCCGACTCTGGCCAGAGTGAGGGAAGGAGATCTGTCCATGGTGCTGATAGCCCCGCGTTGGCCGGGAAAGCACTGGTTGGCGGAGATTTTTCAACTCCTATCCGGTCCGCCATGGCAACTACCGCTGCGCAGGGACCTGCTGACCCAGGCGCGGGGGGAGATATTCCATCCCCACCCAGAGAGATTGTCTCTGTGGGCCTGGCCCGTGAAGGGATCAACCTTGCACTAGTGGGTCTTCCCCAAGGGGTGATCGACACTATTCAGTGCGCCAGAGCCTCATCAACTAGAAAGTTGTATGGGCATAAGTGGCGTGTGTTCGAGACTTGGTGCTCAGAGTCACACGCTGTCCCTTTTCAATGTTCTGTGACAGTTATTCTGTCATTTCTACAGGACCTGATTGAGAAGGGTAAGGCTTTCTCAACCGTTAAGGTCTATTTGGCAGCTATTTCGGCTTGTCATATTGGCCTGGGTGGAAAGTCGATAAGCCAGCACCCGTTGGTGTGCCAGTTTATGAAAGGGGCCCGAAGGAAATTGCCTACATCTAGGCCGTTAGCTCCTTCATGGGACCTCCCTATGGTACTAGATGCTCTCTCCTGCCCACCGTTCGAACCGCTGGAACAGGTGGAGGTGAAAGTGTTAACGCTAAAGACGGTCCTATTGCTTGCTTTGGCTTCGGCTAAGCGCATAGGTGAAGTCCATGCGCTCTCGGTGCACCGAGAGTGTACAAAGTTCTCCCCAGGGGACTCTAGGGTCAGTCTGATGCCTAACCCAGCCTTTATTCCGAAGGTTATAGGCTCTTGCACCCCTATAGAGTTGGCTGCCTTCTATCCCCCGCCTTTCGCCTCGGAAGAGCACAGGCGGTTGCATACTTTATGTCCTGTCCGCGCGCTGCGTGTTTACATAGACAGGACTCAGGGTTGCAGGAAAGGTGACCAGTTGTTTGTATCCTGGGCGAATCCACACACGGGAAAGCCAGTGTCAAAACAGCGCCTTTCCCATTGGGTAGTGGCGGCTATTGCCTTGGCTTACTCTAGTAAGGGTCTACAGCCCCCCGCGGGCTTCCGTGCGAGGTTTGGCGACCTCCTGGGCACTCTTTAAAGAGGTGTCTATTCAGGAGGTGTGTGCGGCGGCGTGCTGGGCTTCGCCCCACACGTTCGCTAGATTTTATAGGTTGGATGTTACGGCTCCAACGCTATCACACTCAGTCCTCAGTTTGGGTTCCTCTTAGGACGTAGTTCCTAGAGTGTGAGGGTCCATTCTGGGTAAGTTGTCGTTTTGCAGGCAGGTCTGGCAATACGGGAGTAAGTATATTCCCATAGTGAGATACGAAACGAATACTATGAAAGAGAACTTTAGGTTATTTACATAACCCCGGTTCTGTGAGTAGTATTCGTGAGTATCTCACCGGACCACCCTCCTTGCTTTAGAAGCGAGGAAGAGGTTGCTTGTTTTGAATGACGACAGACGCTGTGTGTAAGCCTTATATAGGCGGAGGGTCCCGTCCCTCCTGACACAAGCGTCGCCTGGGCCAGCCAATGGGCTGGCGCAGTGTAATTCAGCTTCTGATGAGGTCACGCAGGGGCGTTCCCATAGTGAGATACTCACGAATACTACTCAGAGAACCGGGTTATGTAAATAACCTAAAGTTCTTCAGGCTATAGTAGTGCTCTGACGAAGGAGCTTCCTTCGAAACACACGAAACATTAAAGATACCATGTAGCCATCCTGAACCTTGTCCCACCCACTTAAACTATGACATATCGTGTAGGGCTGTCCCAAACGACTATTTTTCTAACGATTAATGTAGCGATTATTTTTTGGATTAGTCGATTACTCTAACGACTAATTTAATGATTAGTCTAACGATTATTTTTTTGCTGTTCGATTAATGTATCACTTACTTTCCCCCAAAATAATGGCTGTATTGTCTCTCTCTGTTTAACAGTGTCTTTATAAAGCACTCTGGGTAATAGCTGCTGCTCTTATAAAACAAAGCAGCGTGTGACATGCACATTACTCAGACGGCCGCCCCTTCAAATGATCAGCTGATGTATGGGGGCTGTCTGTGGGCCCGCAATTAAACACAGACACCTTTAATTCGGCGACCTGCTACTACTACTACTACTACTACTACTACTACTACTACTACTACTACTACTACTACTACTACTACTACTACTACTACTGTAACTGCCTCTGTCAAACAGCCTCAGACACAGGGCAGACTCACTGCTATGTTTAGCCAACTTGAATGCCAACATGGCCATCAGGGTTTTTCCTGGCTCAAAATGAGGCGGAGGTGGTACCAGTGGTGTTTGACATCGGGGGGGACCCATGAAGCAGGGCTGTCTGGGGGTCCTTAAACATCAAACACTTAATTTCTTGCATTCTGGTGAATTGATATGCACCAATTTGTGCCCTTGCCACTATCCATGCACTGTCTGTCCTGTGTTGTCCTGTTTTTGCCTGTTTTTGCATTTGTATTTGTACTTGTTTTGTTCATGTATATGTGAAAAAAGCATGCACCTTCTGTAAATGCCAAAACAAATTCCTATATGTGTCAAGCATAATGGCAATAAACGTTATCTGAATCTGAATCTTTCTGCATCAATTTATGGTGGAAATGTCATTATTTATGTAAAGGAAAACACAATATTCAGGCACCAGATGACCATTCAAAATATAATATAATATAATGCAATATAAGGCTCTCGGGCATTCTGTACTTTCAAATATGTATTCTCCTTGAGCAGTCAACATACTCCAGCTATTTCGCTAGCAACAACGAAAGCTAACTTATTTGCGAAACAGCGCCCCCGCCACCACGTCGGCGCAGTGCCGCAATTGCAGTTAGTTTTTTTGCGACGCACCGACGCACATTACGCAAGTCAACGTATTGACGTAGTCGATTACGTCGACTATGTCGACGCGTCGTCCCGGCCCTAATATCGTGACATTAGAATTATAAGGTTCTATCTCCATTTTTGTCAAAATGTAGTTTTTTCACATAATCTAATCCATTAGCTGTTTATTAATGCCTTTTTGAGTTAGTAATTCATAAAATACAAAGGTTCCATCTCACAAAACATAGTGGAATGTAAAAACTTTGACGTTCAATATCTCTGAACTGCCCTAAACGGAGATAGAACCTTATAATTCTAAGCTCACAATATATTGATTGTCTACAAAGACATTGTTTACAATTGAGTAAAACAACCATTATCTTGGGTTAGGATATGGTAGAAATATACTTGATATTCTTCAAGAGTCAATGGGTATATGTATATTACAAATTAATATATTGTAAAGAAATGTTCATTAAAAATCTATTAAGTGTCTAAGGGCGGCTACACACTAGACGATTTTAACCCCGATTTAGCTGTCGCCGACCAGTTTTTGCGGTCAGCGCCAAAATCCTCCAGTCGTTGCAAACCCGGGGACGCGCGTTCAGTGGGACAGGCTCAGAGACGCAATCGGAGGGCCGCCGATCCCGTCGGAGGGGCCGTCGCAGGGCTCCAGATCTTTTCAAACATGTTTCATTTTATCTGCCGACGGAATCTACATTCTGAGATGGGCAACGACCCGTGTGGACAGCACAGCCAATGAGAGGTCGAGGAAATGCAGCGCGAAGGAGGCGTGAAAGAAGGGATGGCTCCGAAGAAAAAAGTTGTCAGCGCTCGGTGGAGTGAACAGATGGAAGGAAGGCTTTTCTGAGCAAATAAATGCACATGCAACAAGTTCAGCTAATTGTTGTTGCATGTGCATTGCATTGCAACAATTGCATGTGCATTGCATGTGCATTGTGCAATTGCATGTGCATTGCATTGTTGTTGCGTGTCGAGCTCCATCTTTTTGCATGTGCAAATTGCATGTGTAACGATGGTCAAACAGGCAAACTTCTTTCAACCAATTCTTTTTATTGATCTGCATGGAAGACATATAAAACACAAATCTTCCTCTGGTCTGCAACTCTTGTGAATCCATTAAGATGGCAGCCATATTCTGGTTGTCCCACCGTGTATGTATATTTCACATCAGGATAATTTGTTTACAGAAAGAACACAAATTTCCCTCAAACATTACAAATAACAATTACAAACAACATGTGGAGCAACATACCTGCATGGAAGACATATAAAACACAAATCTTCCTCTGGTCTGCAACTCTTGTGAATCTGCGCATTCAAAATAACATACAATAAATGTTCTGTTTCACATCATCACAATACATCACATCATCACAATACATGTAAAAACAAACAGCACAGTACTACACCAACATTTTCACCCTACATTACAAGATTCTCCACACAAACAACAAAACACGAGGAGCATTTTACATCGCGCACATACCCATTAAGATGGCAGCCATATTCTGGTACCACCGTAAGTACGGCAACAACAGAAGGACAAAAGAACGCGCAGACCTGCAGTACACCCAAACTCCAAAGGGGGCTCCAACAACAACCAGGGCTGCTCAAGCACGGCGAAACTCATCTACATTCACCACAACTAAACATACATTCCCAACTCTGTTACACCCACCTCCCCTGAATTTCGCCAACCTTGAGCAGCAACTATACATTTAAATACTACTTTTTACTTTTTACACTATTACATAGGGCCGCCAAAGGACAGGACAGCCAACTTGAAAAGTATCCTATAAGGATGAAGTGGAAAGAGAGGTAAACTATCTCTCCAACCAACTACTGGCGGTAGGATGCATTCTACACCCCACAAGACCCTTTTTTCACTGTGTATTACTAGCCTTCAAGAGGCCACAACCTCTTATGAAACAATCAGAATAACGAACAAACCTATATGTCATAGGATGTCAGTGTGCACAGTGTATACATGCACTGAACTGAGCTTCGGCTTATCTGACTGTGGAAAGCCTGGAACACTGACCTACAAACAGCTCGAATGTTTGACTTAGTGTCTTGGATAATGTCTTGTCTTGACATAGTATAAATCAATCTGTCAACTGGTTTGATAAGGCGACCAAACTTGGACTTGACCTGTATGACTGTACTAGGATGTTCACACTGTGTGACAGAAGCTAGAGTGTCAGTACGCTGTGTGTCACTAGCATCATCTGTCTGATTTGTGTTACCAGAAACATCAGTACAATCATCAGCGCTAACCACACATCTAGAATCAGAGTTAATGGACTGATCTACCATTTGCTCCTCAGCCACCTGCTCGGGGACCCTCTGAGGGGCAAACGAGACTGAAGACACTACAGTGTTAGTAGCCTCTGTCCGTGAGTGGTCAGGGAATGGTAACTGGGTGACCCACTCTAGGGTTCTTCCCTTGGGATCCGTGGGCTCTGGAACAGTCAAGGGAACATCCCTCTCCCGAACAGCTCTTCCCCCATACTCCATGTCTTCAACCTCCCCTCCCTCACTCCCAGGACAGGAATCCACTCTCTCCGACTCGAACGCGGTTCCTCTACTCACTTCCCCAGGCAAGGAATCCTGTTCCACTTCCGACACGGACATGTCACTTGGCTCATTTGATGTATGAACAGCAGACAGGGATGAAACTGGGTCAGAGATCACACTCGTATCATACACCGGCAGAAAGTTCACCAACATCAATAGATTACGGTGGACTACCTTCTCTCGTCCAGTGACAGTGTCTTGTATCCTATATGTGTGAGTCTCAGACTTCCTATCCACCACAGTGTATACAGTAGACTCCCAACGGTCAGCCACCTTTCTCTTTCCTCTCTCTCTCTTGTTCGCCAACAGCACACGGTCTCCGACGTCAATGGTGGGCCCTTTCACTCGTCTGTTGTAGAGCTCTGTGTGACGGTGCTGTTCTTTTATGACATGTTCCTGGGCTATGACCATAGCTTCTCTCAGATCCTTCGTGAGAGACATCACATACTTGTCGTAGCTGACCACAGCTGGATCATTCAGGACTGTCCGGAAGAGTATATCGACAGGGAGACGAGGAGTACGCCCGAACATCAGATAGAAAGGTGCATAGCCAGTTGACTCATGCGCTGTGCTATTGTACATGAACGTCAGAGTTTGCAAACGCCTCGGCCAGTTGATTTTTGCCTCTGGTTCAAGCGCTCGGATCATGTTACCGAGAGTTCTATTGAAACGTTCCACACTACCGTTACCCATCGGGTGATACGGGGTTGTGTGCGACTTTCTGACACCGGAGACTCTGAGCAGCTCACTCACTAGTTGACTCTCGAAGCTAGCTCCCTGGTCGCTATGGATACGTTCTGGGAACCCAAAGACGCAGAAGAACTTGTCCCATAGAACTCTCGCCACCTGTTTGGCTGACTGATCTTTGCAGGGGAATGCCTGGGCCATTCTTGTAAAATGGTCAGTAACAACTAACACATCAACTGACTTGTTCCTTGAGTCCTCCGCTGACCAGAAATCAATGCAAACCAGCTGAAGTGGCCTGGTTGATGTGATACTCTGCAAAGGCGCCCTCGCAGCAGGTTCAACAGTCTTACTGACAATACACCGCTGGCAGTTACGGACGTAGTCTCTTACGTCTCTGTCGAGGTTGAGCCAGAAGAACCTCTGTCTGGCCAAGCCAAGACTCCTGAACTGACCTTGATGGCCGGCATGGTCATGAACACCTCTCAGAACTTCAACTTTCTTAGACTCAGGAACCACATACTGGCGGCGTTTTGACTTCACGACTTGATCCCTCGAGACTCTGTAGAGTATCCCATTGCTCACAACAAGTTTCTCCCAGTGCTTCAGGTACCTCATGACTGTGACTGATTCCTTATCTCTCTCTCTCCTGGAGGGTCTCCGATGTCTCTCCACATAGTACAAGACTCGAGAGAGAGTCCTGTCTCTGAGCTGTTCATCCCGGAGTTCCTTCTCACTGTAAGCAGGAAGTGAGTCCTGACCACCTGGGACTAACTGAGGCAAATGGTGCAAGACTGCTACAGCGCGCGTTCTTGCTCCGACCTCCCACAGATCGTCATATGACTGTAGAACAACAGACACTTCATCCATCTCCATAGACTGAGCGTGGACATGCAGAGGTGATGGGACACTTTGAGCGTAACTCTCTGCCTGGCGTGGAGTGTCACCACTATCATTGGACGACCGGAAGGCGTCCTGTACAGAAGCACTCGACACATCCTGGACTTCGGAGAGGAGATTCTTGTAGGGCTCTTCAAGTAATCTGTGACTGACTCTCTGCTTGACGAAAGGCACACGACTCAAGGCATCAGAGACAACATTCTGTGGGCCTGGCACGTACTTGATGTCGAAGTTATAGCTCGCTAACTTAGCCACCCATCGTTGCTCGCAGCAGTCCAGCTTGGGCTTCGTCATGATATGAGTCAATGGATTATTGTCCGTCCAAACAGTGAAATCATGCCCCTTCAACCAATGGCTGAACTTGTCACAGACACTCTACTTCAAGGCTAGGAATTCCAACCGATGGGCTGGGTAGTTTCTCTGAGACTGAGAGAGGGACTTGCTGGCGAATGCGATTGGCCTCGCTCGGTCTTCACCCTCTTGGATCTGCGACAGGACAGCACCGATGCCATCAAGGGACGCGTCCGTTGACAGCATGAAGGGACGGCTGGTGCTGGTAATAATTGATCATCCCCAAGAAAGATCTGATTCGTTTCTGTGAGGGGGTTACACCGTCCGCTTCCATCAGGTCAGCACTTGTCATCTTTGCGATGCTCTCAACTTTGCTGGGATCAGTCAACACACCGTTGTCATTAATTATGTGGCCGAGGAATTTGACGGATTTCCGGAGAAAAAAACACTTCTTGGGGGCCAATTTCAGGTTATGACCACGCAGTCTACTGAACACCATCTCCAAGCGTTCCAGAGCTGTCCTCTCATCAGGGGCGTACACCAATAAATCATCCAGATAAACCAGTAAGCTCAGATAGTTCTGGTCTCCGAAAATGCTAGTCATCATACGCATGAAGCTCCCAGGACTATTACAGAGGCCCTGCGGGAGGCGATTATACTCATACAAGCCCATAGGTGTTGTAAAGGCAGAGTACTTTCTGTCATCCTCGTGTAGTGGCATGTTATAAAACCCTGAGGTTAGATCCATAGTACTAAACAAGGAGTTACCTCCAAGTGCAGCTAAGCAGTCGGCCTGGTGAGGGAGAGGGTGAGCATCCTTCAGGGTCCTCTTGTTCAGCCAGCGAAAGTCTGTACAGATACTCCGTTCTTTTTCCATACAAGAACCAACGGAGATGCATATTCACTGGTTGACTTCCTGATTATATCTTTCTCCTCCATCTCACTCAGTACTTGGCGCAACTTCTGATACTGACTGGGGGGCACTCGTCTGAATGGGAGCCGGAATGGCCTGTGATCTGAGAGGTGAATGCGATGTATGAAGCCCTTTGCCTCTCCACAATCCAGGTGATGGCGTGAGAAGATGTCCTCGTAGCGCACAACCAGGTCAGCCATCTTGCTTCTACACTGTTCAGACACGTCACAGGAGTGTATGTTGAGCCCACTCAATCCCATGTACTTCAGTTCCTCATCAACAGTGCGGGCCGCATTTTCACTGGACGGGGTTACTTGACAGCAACTGAGTAGTGGGACCTCAGCAGGTCCGGTCTCATCCATGTCCTCGAGCGCAATGCAGGAGAAGACGTCGGCCAATTTAGCATTGCGTCTTACCAAGACGGGCCTGTCGGACGAGTTGATCAGCTTCAATGGAACCCATCCGTCTCCCCACAAAGGAGTAACAACTCTGGCCACCAGAACCCGTCTTGGAGCTGAGCGACACGATGTGGGCTCTGTCATCACAGCGCTACCAGGAGACACAATAGTGGACTTGGGTAGCTTGCCCCACATCAGGTACTCCCGACCAGGCTCAAGACACACGGCTGAGTTGCACCTGACTGTGCCTATCTTGTCAGGTATGACGTCACCTCGCCAACGGTTCAGACCAGCGAGCATCGAGAGAAACTGTTCAGATTCTGGATCGCCAGCAGGACAGGGCGTAGACACAGCCTTCCAGTAGCCATCACATTGCTTATACTGCCGGAGGATATATTTAATAACATTGGTGCCTAGTATCAACTCATCATGCTGGCCTTCAACTACCAGAGTGGGAACCATAATCCTACAGCCATACACCTCCATTTCCACGTTGAAAGCTGACTCAGGCTTGACACGGCGACCACCACAGCCAACAAGCACCACATTTGAACTGAACTGGTTATGTTCTGTAGCAACTCCAACCTCTCTAAGCTTTCCCTCTGCCATCTTACTCATTGTACAAGCCATAGACCCACTGTCTAGCATAGCATTCAGAGTCACTGTATTACCAACTGTCACAGGTGTGTAGAAAAGGCTGTCACTACCACAAATTGTATGTGTATTCTGATAAACAATATTATCACTTGAGCTTTTGAGAGCTATATACACTGTCTCAGCACTAGATTCGTCCTCACAATGGGAGTTTACTTGGCGACCTATACTTTCTCCCTCTGAATACAGGCCACCTAGTTTCCCTGAGGTTGAGGTGCTCGGGACGACCTGGTGGGACACTCAACTTTTGTGTGACCTGGGGCTAAACAGACAAAGCACAGCTTCTCTGACATGCAGTGTGAGATGGTAGTGTGTCTACTGTCATCACAGACTCGGCAGGCCTTCTCACGGGCGCCACCCTGGTATCTTCCGCCACGAGGAGCACTGTCACGCTGCTGCACTTTCCCCATCATCTGCTCCAGCCTCTCCATAATGCGAGCAAGAATCCTGTCTTCAGATTGCTGAGTGTTCTGGGCCACAGCAGTCGCGGAGGAGGGGCACGGAAGCTGGCCTAAAGCATGGTCCTGGGAAGGAATGAGGGTAGAAGGCGGACACTGTGTGTGGTACACTGGACTATGGGTAGGAGCAGGGGGGTACTGGGTGGAACACTGCTCAGACACAGACTGAATCGAAGGCTCTGGATGAGACTGCACAGTGTGGAGGGCGGTGGCATGGCTCTTCAATGGCACAGAACTACCGGTCCTGCCAGAGGCTCTCAGCTCTCTCTGATAATTATCAATCTTCAACTGTATGTCTCGTGAGCTCCACTCCTCAATAGCCTTGCATTCTAGAATACGGGATAGTCCAGAGTCCGGGCAATGCCTGACAAACATCCGTGCTACCTCTTCACCCATGTTCTCCATCCTCCTACCTTGTCTGCGAAGGCCCTCACCAGCTACATCAGCTGCTTTGTTGATCCTCAACCAGTAGTCTACAGGGTTCTCATTGGGTCTGGGTAGAGTGGCATAGAAATCTGACAACGGGAGGCATGATGACACATCACTGAAGTACTTGAGAAGGATATCATAGATGAGATCAGGGTTCTGCTTCACATCAAGTGTCTGATCGCTACGCAAACCAACCCTCACGACATCCTTTGCCTTACCCATCAGCCTTGCCAGTATCTCCTCAGCCTGTTCATGCATTGGACATTTCTGCTTTCTCAGATAAGCTTTAGACATGTCAATCCAGTCCTGGACTGAACACTTATCAGAACTATCACCTCGGAACATTGGTGGTTCCCTGTCTGATTTTACATACACAGTAACGCGCGGAACCTCCTGTCTAACAACATTAGGATCAGTTACAGGATCTGGAGGCGATGTGCAGTTGAGGTGTGCACTGCTCATACTACTTGAGTGAACTACACCAGCTGAAATTAACTTGGTTACAATGGACTCGCCAATCTGAACACCTAGCTGACCCATCATGTCTGAAAGGTGATGAAGAGCTTCAGTGTCATTAACACTGGGTGTGGATGTGGGAGGAGCCTCCCCTGTAAACTGCCCGACAGCAGCACAACCTGGGTCCTGACTTGACCCTGTGCCTCTACCACTGTCAGTAAACAACTGGGAACACCCCACCTCCCTACTATTCAACCCACCGATGACAGCACTGTCAGAAAAGCTCTGACATGCCCCCCATGCACCCCTCCCCATAGGCAACACTGGACTGGCAAAAATCTCATCATTAAAACCTGGCCTCTGAGCCATAGTGGTACAGACTTGCGTTGTGTAATATTACTGAATGAAAAAAAAAATAATGTTTAAAAAAATATATAAAGTTAGAGCAGGACATAAAAAACAAAACAATCAAAGCACTTTTTAAACTGATGTAATCACAGACCTCAGACTGAATGACCATTTACTATAATACTCTGACCAGACTTGATCTATCAGACCTGGCATCCACGCAGCATCCACGGAGATCGGCGTTCAGCTGATCTTGAGATCGACGTGTCACGGCACCAGTGTAACGATGGTCAAACAGGCAAACTTCTTTCAATCAATTCTTTTTATTGATCTGCATGGAAGACATATAAAACACAAATCTTCCTCTGGTCTGCAACTCTTGTGAATCCATTAAGATGGCAGCCATATTCTGGTTGTCCCACCGTGTATGTATATTTCACATCAGGATAATTTGTTTACAGAAAGAACACAAATTTCCCTCAAACATTACAAATAACAATTACAAACAACATGTGGAGCAACATACCTGCATGGAAGACATATAAAACACAAATCTTCCTCTGGTCTGCAACTCTTGTGAATCTGCGTGTAACCAGGGAGTAGCTAAAGGACTGTAGAATTTTAGGAAGGGCTGGTTATCTAACTAACTCTGAGCTAAATCGGCAGTGTAGGAGGATAGAGGCAGGGAGCGCCAGCAACCCTTTAGACTAGCATTACTAGCATTAGCATTAGCATTAGCATTAGCATTAGCTAACAGACAACTAAACACACAGCAATGTATCGAATATGAACAAACACATTTATTTAGACAAATTATATATACATCCCAATATACTCCCTCCCCGCCGGCCACACACACACTCACTCACTCACTCACACACAGTACCTGGCCTGAAAAGGCTTAGAGTCCCGGACTGAAATGAGCGCGTTGAGGCCTGGTTGGAGCTCGCATGTGACTCGAGGAAGGCAGCAGACAAGGGGGGGGAGTGACGTTGCAATTGGAAGGGAAAGGGGCGTCTTCGTAGCAAACGTCGAGGTGTGAATGGCTCAGGTCCGGTGGTCCACGGTCAGCTCCGGTGGTGTCAGCGGTCGGTCGCAATCCACCTCGGAGGCGACGGCTCTGTCCGGCTTGGGTCTCGCTATGCGCCAACGTTAGCAGCCGGCGGCTAGCAAGGCTGGCTAACGGTGACACAGCTAAACTGGGCTAGCGCTGTTAACTCACTAAAACTCCGAACTCTTCTTCACGTCGTCGGTCAGCTTGAAGGCCTCGAAGATCCTCTTGAAGAAGATGAAGTTGGGGTCGAAGATCTCTGGTTCCTCTGTGATGTACTCTATCTCCACCTCGGGCTCCTTCTCCTTCTCCTTCTCACTCTCGTCACTCTAACGCACAGACCACTTCCGTCGCTATATATACCAACCGGACATACATCAAGTCACGTACGCCAATCAAAACCACGCCCACTAATCTGGCGCTTGCACAACACTGAACAAATCCAAGACAGAACTTATACAATTACAATAACAATACATACACCTTCATGAAAACGTACATGAATAGTATGGAAAATAATGAAGGAAATAACAGGGGCAAAATAGGGCTGATTTGGGGAAACTAACTGGCTCTAAATTGTGGGCCTTCATAACAGCCGCCCCATGAAACCCTCGGTTTCATTTAACTATGGAAGGCACACTGGCTAGGCTGCTCTAGCAGCGTGAGGTATGAGGTGATAGTGTCCTTTGTAATTTGAGGGAGTTTCTCCGCGGCAGAACGGACATGCCGGTGTCGTCCATGAACCTCTGCGGGGTCTTGATGACCCGCGAGGACCGGGCGCTGACCACCGGCATGATGAAGTGCTTTATGTGTTTGGCGAACTTTGATTTGCCCGGCTGGGCGTCGAGGGAGTCCGACGTCATGTCTTCGTCGTCCACGGTGTCCTCTTTCACGTCCTGCAATAACAGTTGTTGAGTCAGGTCCATTTCCACCTGCTTCGACAACGTTTTAGGCCGGGATCTGGGTCTTTTCGACCCGAGGAATTTAAGGCTTGAGGTGGGGACCTGTTTTATGTTTTCGCTAACATCGTCTTCGACGCCGTCCGGACTTGCCCCGCCTTCGGGCGATATAGCCTGACGTCTTAACTTTTTCTCTCCCGGTTTCTGCTTCTGTTTGCACCACTTTCCTTGTAAGTTCCTTCGCCTTTTCTTGCCGTGTTTGAACGGACTTTTACGGATGCGTGGTTTCGTGTCTTCGGCTACGGGGTCGTCCAACAACACCACAACTCCGCTGCTCTCCGTTGGCTCCGCCTCTAGCTCCGGCTCTGGCTCCTCCTCCTTCACCTTCAGTTGGGTGTAGGCCATGGCCACAGGTGCAGGCAGAGCTAGCTCCAACTCAGCGGTCAGCGGAGTATCGTCCGGCTCTGGCACCGCCGGCGTCTTCCTCCTTTGAGCTGACCTCTTCCTCACCGACAAGCTAGTAGATCTTTTCCTCCTCGGTTTAGACAAAGGGCTGGTAGATCTTCTCCTGCTGGGTTTCGAGACAGGGCTGGTAGATCTTCTCCTGTTAGGTTTGGAGACAGGGCTGGTAGATGTTCTCTTCACGCCCTGGACTTCGATACGCACTGTCTTTGCTTTAAGGAGGTCTATGGCGTAGACGTCCTCCTTTGACCGTACGTAGAGCTTCTCATTCTTGTAGGGCGCAACGTCTAGCGTCCACAGCTTCTGGACGTTGTCTAGTAGCGCCGCATTCATGGAGTCCACACTGGTGTGAAGGCAGTTGATGGTCTGCACTTCTTCGGTTCGGACATGGAGGGATGACGTAGCTCTCCCGTCTCTATCTCTCCACTCGGTAGCGCCTTGGAGGGCCCACCCAAGCGCAGTCTTAACAGCCATCGGGCAGCCTCGTGGTCCTCTCAGCGGAGGACGGAGCGACACGATCAGTGCAGCGTTGTCCGAGCCGATGAGAAGGGTTGGCTCCGCTCCTTCTATCGGATGTAGGTCTACTCGCCGTAGGTGGGAATATCTTGCGCGTAATCTCTCCAGGGGGTAGTCGTAGCGGGAGAGCGCTAGCTGGTCTGCGGTGAAGACATTCTGAAGCCGATATCTGTCCGACGGCCGCCCCGCCGGGGAGATAGAGAAGTTGATTCTCGCCCCGGTGACCTCTTTAAGGTCGCGACGTATCGTGCGCAGAGTCAGCTTCTCCTCAGTCCCTTGGAGCCCCAACTGGCGCACTGCCTCCTGGAGAAGGATGGTCCGTTCCGACCCGTCGTCTAGAACGGCGTACGTGTCGTACACAGCGTTGTTGTGGTGAAGTCGGACCTTCACCACCTTCAGTAGGACCTTGGAGCCGCTGCTCTGGGTTGGGTCTAGATAGTAGACAGGTGTTTCCTCTTCCGGTGCGCTACCGGACCTAGGGCTTCTGGTGCCCTCCGTGGACCTGGCGAGGGAGACCTCGTGTAGGATGTTGAGGTGGACCTCCTCACAGCGGTTGCACTTTCTCCTCAAGGTGCAGTTCTTAGCCAGATGGTCGCGCCCACAGTTCCAGCACCTCTTGTTCTCCTCGAGCCACCTCTGCTTGGCCTCGGTACTCAGGTTGTTGAAGTCACTGCACTCATTGAACCAGTGCTCGCTGGTGCAGTACGGACATGGCGGTGGACCTCTCCGTCCCTTTTGAGGGGGTTGAGAGGAATCCTTTCCCTCAAGTCGGGCTTTCCTCTCTCTCCGAGGCTCCTCCTCCGTGTGCAGCACTCCTACTGGGCGTCCTCCGTTCGAGCTCGGCCTGTCCCAGCGGTCTCCCTTCTCCCTCTCCTTCTTCGGCTCAGCGTAACCCATGGCGTCTACGTTGGTGTCATGCACTTCTTCCAGTAGGAACTCCGCGAAGGCAGCCATGCTCAGACCCAACTTCCCGGGGTTACGAACGCGCTGCTGTCGCCGGAACCTCTCCTGCCGGAAGCGTGGGATCTTGCGGAGCAGCCGCTCTACGTTGGAGGTGCTGTTGATCTCGCTGGCGCCAGCTGGGCCCTGCGTCTTCAGCATTCCAACCAAGGTGTGCACGCGGAGCGCGAAGTCATCCAGCGCCTGTTCATCCTTGATGGGGGCCTGCTGTTCGAGGGCTTGCAGTTCAGCAAGGGCGTGGTTCCAGGGACGACCGTAGCGGGCATCCAAGTCGGCGAGCGCTCTGGTGTAAGGTGTCGGTGCGGAGGCATGGGCCAGAACCATGTTGTGGGCTCTGGGGTTCCTCACATGCTGAAGGAGAATCGCATATTTGTAGGACTCTGAGCAGGAGTCGTCCAAGAGCGTGTCTAGGCAGATGCGTAGTTCCACATACTGGCTCCTGTCCTCGTCCTTGAAGAAGGGGAACTTGGGTCCCTCCACCTGGGGAAACATCCTGTAGTGGATGATCGGGGCTGGAGTGACTGTCTGGGTGTCCGGCCTGCATGCCTTTTGGTTCACTGGAGGACCTAGGGGTGTGCTACGCTCTTGGGGAATGGCTCCCCTCCCGGGCAGCGACGCTGGCTCCCTCTGGGCCGCGTAGCGGTCGGGTCCCTGGTCCTCTTCCTTCAAGGTGGTCAGCTGGGCCTGTAGTTGGACAGTCATGGCGGGGGTCATGGAGCCATCGGCGGGGGGTTCAGGAGATGGCACTCGAGAGGGCCGTGCGGATGATGCTCTGGAGCTAAGGGCCGACGGAGCTCTGCTGATGCACACGTCGCGCATGGTCTGCATCACTGCCTCCATCTTCTCCGCGTGCAGTTGCTCTCTCTCCATCTGGAGGCGGTCGCGCTCCATCTGGAGGCGTTCACGTTCTAGCGCCTCCTGGCGCTGCCTCTCCGCCGCGCGTTCCGCCCCCTCCATCTGGAGGCGCTCGCGCTCGAACTGGATGCGTTCCCTCTCTAACGCCTCCTGGCGCTGTCTCTCCGCCGCACGTTCCCTCTCTAACGCCTCCTGGCGCTGTCTCTCCGCCGCACGTTCCGCTCCTTCCATCTGGAGGCGTTCACGCTCGAACTGGAGGCGTTCCCGCTCTAACGCCATCTCGGCCTGGTGGCGCATACATTCTGACAGCGCGGCACTACTCCCTCTGGAGTGCATGCTATCCGCCCCAGAGGCAGAACTGCCCACGGAAACCCTGGACCGGGAGGAAGCCACTGAACGGCAGGAGCTAGGTCTCGAGCGCGCCGTCCTGGGAGGCAGATCGTTAAGGCTGAGGCCCTCCCTCTTCCGCCCGCAGGCGCTGTCAGACCGGGCCTCTCCTTCCTGCTCTTCCGTTTCTACGGCAAAACCCTGCTGTTCTGCCATCTCATCCTCAGGCTGGTGCTCTTTGATGGCTGTCTCGGTGCTAGCCACCCGCGCGCCGGCGGACACCTCGGCCTCTCCGACCACTGTATCCCGTGGAGTGCGCTCCTCACTACCACTCAGTGAGCTTTCGAGCTCAAGCTCATACTCTTGTAACCTCTGAGGCAACCGCGGGACTCTCTGTGGTCGTGGCTCTGGCTCAGGGGGCGGAGAAGGGGGGGTAACTGTCTTGTCTGGTTGGCTGCGCTCAGCCATGCTATCACTACACAACCTATCCGGCTCGAAGGACCAATTGTAACCAGGGAGTAGCTAAAGGACTGTAGAATTTTAGGAAGGGCTGGTTATCTAACTAACTCTGAGCTAAATCGGCAGTGTAGGAGGATAGAGGCAGGGGGCGCCAGCAACCCTTTAGACTAGCATTACTAGCATTAGCATTAGCATTAGCATTAGCATTAGCTAACAGACAACTAAACACACAGCAATGTATCGAATATGAACAAACACATTTATTTAGACAAATTATATATACATCCCAATATACTCCCTCCCCGCCGGCCACACACACACTCACTCACTCACTCACACACAGTACCTGGCCTGAAAAGGCTTAGAGTCCCGGACTGAAATGAGCGCGTTGAGGCCTGGTTGGAGCTCGCATGTGACTCGAGGAAGGCAGCAGACAAGGGGGGGGAGTGACGTTGCAATTGGAAGGGAAAGGGGCGTCTTCGTAGCAAACGTCGAGGTGTGAATGGCTCAGGTCCGGTGGTCCACGGTCAGCTCCGGTGGTGTCAGCGGTCGGTCGCAATCCACCTCGGAGGCGACGGCTCTGTCCGGCTTGGGTCTCGCTATGCGCCAACGTTAGCAGCCGGCGGCTAGCAAGGCTGGCTAACGGTGACACAGCTAAACTGGGCTAGCGCTGTTAACTCACTAAAACTCCGAACTCTTCTTCACGTCGTCGGTCAGCTTGAAGGCCTCGAAGATCCTCTTGAAGAAGATGAAGTTGGGGTCGAAGATCTCTGGTTCCTCTGTGATGTACTCTATCTCCACCTCGGGCTCCTTCTCCTTCTCCTTCTCACTCTCGTCACTCTAACGCACAGACCACTTCCGTCGCTATATATACCAACCGGACATACATCAAGTCACGTACGCCAATCAAAACCACGCCCACTAATCTGGCGCTTGCACAACACTGAACAAATCCAAGACAGAACTTATACAATTACAATAACAATACATACACCTTCATGAAAACGTACATGAATAGTATGGAAAATAATTAAGGAAATAACAGGGGCAAAATAGGGCTGATTTGGGGAAACTAACTGGCTCTAAATTGTGGGCCTTCATAACACTGCGCATTCAAAATAACATACAATAAATGTTCTGTTTCACATCATCACAATACATCACATCATCACAATACATGTAAAAACAAACAGCACAGTACTACACCAACATTTTCACCCTACATTACAAGATTCTCCACACAAACAACAAAACACGAGGAGCATTTTACATCGCGCACATACCCATTAAGATGGCAGCCATATTCTGGTACCACCGTAAGTACGGCAACAACAGAAGGACAAAAGAACGCGCAGACCTGCAGTACACCCAAACTCCAAAGGGGGCTCCAACAACAACCAGGGCTGCTCAAGCACGGCGAAACTCATCTACATTCTCCACAACTAAACATACATTCCCAACTCTGTTACACATGTGCATTGCATTGCAATTGCATTGCAAGTACTGCAGCTTGGCGAATCGTCCTGACCAAGTGAAGAATCGTGTAGTCTGTGAGCCCCCGTCGTTGCCACATCCTGTAGTGTGCGCTGTGCTGCGCAGTCTGCGCGCCGCTGAGACGCGGACACCAGCACGACGGTAGTTTAGTGTGAGAGGCTCAGCGATGTTACAACTTGAAAAGTCGTCTAGTGTGTAGCCGCCTTAACCCTCCGGTTGTGTTCCCGGTCAAATCTGACCGAGAGCAACTTTCATCAATCATAAATATTGTGTTTTACATTTGATTGCCTCAAGGCCTTATGATATCCTCCACACTAGGCATTTGAACATATAAAATTGCTGACTAACCACTGGCATTGAATTTTGAGGTTTTAGTCAACTTTGTAACATCTGTGGTGTTCCCGGTCAAAAATGACCGCCATAGGAAATTAATGGATAACACAAGTTGTAACAAGCTACAACATTCCAGGATGTATCAGACCTGTTCAAATACCTCATATATAAAGTTTGACACATTTCAAACTAAACAATTAGGTGTTTGTTATGGGAACCCTTCTCTTTCCCGTGCTTATTTGCCCATCCGAACCAGACCTTCCAGACTAAACATTGTTTAGTCTGGAAGGTGTGGTTCACCTGGGGTGAAAGAGAAGGGTTCCCATAACTCTGGAAGGTATGGTTCTGATGGACACATAAGCACGGGAAAGAGAAGGGTTCCCATAACAAACACTGAAATGTATCAAACGAAACAGGTGTTTGTTATGGGAACCCTTCTCTTTCCCGTGCTTATACAGTATGCCCATCCCCCCACGTGAACCACACCTTCCAGACTAAACTCTCACAGACCCCCTATATAAAGCTTTATTTGTGCTTTGCTCTGAATTCACTCTGTGAACACAATGAGTAAGCGGCTGTCTAAGCGATTATCTGTCAGAGAGGCTCTCGACCGAATTTTTGAACCAGATGAAGAGGAGATTGAAGTTGAACCAGAGATAGAGGAGGATGTCTCAGAATTGGAAGACAACACCGATCCTGACTTCGATCCAGAATGTTATGAGACAGACGGCGAGGAAGAGGCCCCTGTGGAAGAGGCCCCTGTGGAAGAGGCCCCTGAGGAAGAGGCACCTGAAGAACAGGCACCTGAGGTGACATTCCAGTCCAAGGGTGGCAACTTGCTCTGGTATTCATCCTCCCAGGATAGAGCAAGCAGAGCGAGAGTGGAAAACATCATAAGGATGACACCAGGACCAACGCGGTATGCTACATCTCGTGTGGATGACATCAAGTCCAGCTTCCAACTGTTTTTACCAGAGTCCATTGAGGAAATTGTACTGGACATGACAAACCTGGAGGGGAGGCGTGTGTTTGGGGACACATGGAGAGCACTGGACCAGGTAGTCCTTCAAGCCTACATAGGTCTGTTGATTCTAGCAGGAGTATATCGGTCAAACAATGAGGCTACAAAGAGTCTGTGGGATGCGGAGTGCGGGAGGCCTATATTCCGGTCCACTATGTCATTACAGCAGTTTCATGTCCTGTCGAGAGTTATCCGATTTGATAACAGAAATACAAGACCTGCCCGCTGGCGAAATGACAAACTGGCTGCCATCAGGAACGTTTGGGACAGGTGGGTGGAGCGCCTACCACTGATGTACAATCCAGGCCCTGAGGTGACAGTTGACGAGCGCCTGGTCCGTTTCAGAGGTCGCTGTCCCTTCAAGCAGTACATCCCAAGCAAACCAGGCAAGTATGGAATCAAGATCTGGGCAGCATGTGATGCCAGGAGCAGCTATGCCTGGAATATGCAGGTCTACACGGGAAAACCTGTTGATGGAAGGCCAGAAAAACCCCAGAGCATGCGTGTTGTGCTGGACATGACAGCCGGTCTCAAGGGGCATAATATCACATGTGATAACTTTTTCACCTCATATGCGCTTGGTCAGGAGCTGTTGAAACGCAAGCTCACCATGGTGGGGACAGTGAGGAAGAACAAGCCTGAACTTCCCCCTGCGCTGGTGTCAACCAGAGGGAGAGAGATACTCTCATCAAATTTTGCACAGTATATGTTGAGATGTTGAAGAACTGATCCAATGTGTTGTTTGGCAGAGATATATAGGGCCGGTTTCTAAGACAAAGCTTAAGCCTAGTCCTGGACTAAATCACACTTTCAATGTAAAATCTCCATTGAAGATGCTTTTTAGTCTAGGATTAGGATTAAGCCTTGTCTGTGAAACCGGCCCATAGAGTTTCAGGGAGTAACTGGCCTTCTTATTTGAAATTCTCAAAAACGGAAATGAAATATTCAATTTCTACTGTGTATTTAGTCACATTGCAGTAATTTGGTCATGTCTATGTTCATTTTTTAACATCTCACAGGTCTCAGCTTTCACCAGGTACCAAATTTAGCAAATTTGACCATGTCGTTTTGGAGATATGAAGCAGTTAATCAGACCGGTCTAATTAGACCGGGAACACCAAGGATGGGGGGGCAAACATGAACACAACCCGAGGGTTAAGGCTATCAAGACAAAATGTCTGTGTGTGATCCATTCAATAGGGTAGCTCTCAATATTAGAGAGCATACACTCTCATTAAGAGACACCCTTGTGCATTGTCACTGGACTGTACATACTGTAGATACATTGTGTCTGTCCATTGTGTATAGTAGTGGACAGAAAATATGTTGTATATTGCAGGTACTTTGGACACTGAACAATATACTGTTTGTGAATAGACTAGATTAGATTCAACTTTATTGTCATTGCTAAGTACAAGTACCAGACAACGAAATGCAGTTTAGCATCTAACCAGAAGTGCAAATAGTGATATAAAACATGATATGAATAAAATAAAAACATGATAGAGATAGGTACAGTAAGGCAAGTACGGTAGTTAGAGGTATGATCTATGTACAGCTAAGGTACCCAGCTAGCACAGACGGACCCGGACGAATTTGGACCAGCCCGATAACGGCCAGATCAAGTCATATCACGACTAGTTAGAATCTGGCCCAGAATATCACCCTATTTCAACTAAAATACATTTGACAGAAAAAAATACTTCACCACTGAAATAACTAAATGGTTGTAATCGAGGTTAAAATAACAATGTTTCCAACCAGCACTTATTGTGTAACAACCGGAAACATAATTTGTGCTGATTTACAAGCTGTTTGAAAATGCGTTAACAAAACTCATTTTGATCATTTGTTCAGCTTGAAAGAGAGCAGCATGGAGGTAGTGATAGTGATAGCATGGAGGTAGTGATAGTGATAAAATCTTAGGGAAAAAGACTTTGCCATCGAGTGTCACAAAACTTATTTCGATAATTTGTTCAGCTTGAGAGAGATCAGACGAATTTAGGCTAGCCCGATATCGGCCAGATCAAGTCATATCACGACTAGTTAGTATCTGGCCCAGAATATCACCCTATTTCAACAATCATTTTTAAAAAGTATTTTCCCTAAGGTCTTTCTTAGTTGAAATAGGGTGATATTCTAGGCCAGATCTGACTAGTGATGATATGACTTGATCTGGCCGCTATCAGGGTCTGTCAGTGCTGCTCTCTATCAAGCTGAACAAATTATCAAAATTAGTTTTGTTAATATAAATAGGATTACAGTAAACTCAAGTAGGAGTCAGGTTGTGTAAAAATGCTGTGCAGGTTATATCACTTCTACACTACAACAAAGTTGTTCATCCAATATGAGATGAGATGAGAGAATTATTGATTTGATTATAAATAAAAAATTAAAGCTGTTTTATAATCAAATCAATAACATATATATATATATATATATATATATATTTATATTTGAGACTACAGTTAGATACATTAATTTTGATTTATACAGTAGTACAGATATCCGTTTATATTCGCGCCAACGGACATGCTTTTCTGGCTGAACTTGTATGGGACAGAAGAAAACTTTGGAATTGCATTTTCTAATTAATTTTAGCTGCATGTCGAACTGAATAAGTAGCTAGCACTAGCACTAGCTAGCTTGGGGGCAATGAATTGTGTAGGAAATGAATATAATGACGTAAGTGTTATTTCTGAAAACACTCTGGTCAGAATTGACACAACTAACTGAGCTGTGTAACGTTAAGAATGCAAAGCACGAGAGTTTTAACATGTAGCCCAATGCTAGCGACCTGTTAGATGACAGTTGGAAATCTGTTTCATTCTCAAACATATGCTGTGGCCAGGGCGCTGAATCGCGGTCGTCCGGCCGTATGCAATGACAGAAGAGGTGAAGTGGTGGGACAAGTCCACAGTCACCTTCATAGTCAGGGTATATCTAAACATTAACTGTGTGTGTTAACTGTTAAGGTTTTTTATACAACGGATAGATCCGGTCCATTGTCTCTATTGGTCAGTTTGCGTTCCAGCCGTGCCGATATCCATGATATACACACGGCTAAATGGAATGTTGACACATCTTTTCGTTACTCCACGTTTGTTTATAGTACCGTTATTGAAGTTTAGGGCTGTCCCAAACGACTATTTTTTTAACGATTAATCTAACGAATATTTTGTCGATTATTCGGTTAGTCTAGCGACTAATTTAACGATTAGTCTAACGATTATTTTTTGCTGTTCGATTAATGTGTCACTTAATTTTTCCCAAATAAATGTCAAAAACTTCTTATCAACATTTCAGTATTTTATTCAATTATTCTTGCACTGCAGGGCAATATTCCACACAACAAAAAAGATCCTCTCTTTCTTACAGTCCAACATAAAATATAATATTATAAAATATAAAAGTTAACTTCAAGTAAAAGGAAAAGTGCAAGGAATGCAGTAAATTCTGTAAAAAAGTGAAATTCGAACCGGAATACCGTATACTCTCAGTAACAATCTTTAGCAATAACAATCTCAACATAAAATATAATATTATAAAATATAAAAGTTAACTTCAAATGTGTTGATCATCTCACGAAAGCCTTGACCCTCCACAATAGCAACAGGTCTCATGTCCTTGACGATCATCTGTAAGATGCTGTTAGAAAGCTGAGCAGCCATCTGGGGTGTGCATGGAGTTGTGCTCTTTTTGTGGAAAAAGTTTTCCACACTGCTTTGCTTCCTGAAAATAAAAAAAGCACACATTTCTTATCATGTGTAGGCCCCTTAATTTCCACCTCACTGCTATGTTTAGCCAACATGGCCATTTAGAAGTCTGTCCATCACCACAACACATAGCTAGCTAGTAGCTACATGGCTAGCTAACTTTACTCTCACTGCTATGTTATGATTAGCTAAATTGATGCTAACGTAGCATGCGAGCTACGAGCTAGATAACGTACAGTAGGTGCGAGCACCACAATAACAATAGGCTAGTAAGGCTACCGTAGCTAGCCAGCTACATAGCTAACGTTACTCTCGCTGCTATGTTATGATTAGCTAAATTGATGCTAACGTAGCATGCGAGCTACGAGCTAGATAACGTACAGTAGGTGCGAGCACCACAATAACAATAGGCTAGTAAGGCTACTGTAGCTAGCCAACTAGTAGCTATCCATTTTTCACTGATACACGGCCGGAAAAGTGAACAGAAATACAACGCTGACTTACGGTGCTAGCTCGCGGCTGTCTTCACAAAGCGCTCCAGGATGCTTTCGCTTGAGGTGCTCGTTCATTGCAGTCGTACTGCTGTGATAGGCCAATTCATTTTTGCACAGTTTACAGACCACCACATTGCCATTGGTTTCTTTTTTTGTAAAGTACTCCCATACTTTGGACGATCGTGGGCGAAGTCTTTTTCTGCCTCCGTGTTTGCACTGGTCGCAGCCATTTTGTTTTTTACGACTAACCGACGCATTTTACGGCAACCGACGTATTGACGTAATCGATGACGTCGATGACGTCGAATAATCGTAACAGCCCTATTGAAGTTACATTCTTACTGTTGCTTAGCAACCAATAAACAACTGTTCAGCGGATGAATACACTTACAATAAAACATAGTTCCATTAAAATACATTTTGTCGGGGCGCTTAGGTGGTGTAGCGGGTTAAGCGCTGACCATGTAACCGCAGGGTCCCCGGTTCGATTCCGGCCGGGGACATATCCTGCATGTCATCCCTCCTCTCTCTCTCACCCATCCTTCCTGTCTAAATCTTTACTGAAACTGTCATTAAAAAAAATGAAAAATATGAGTGGGACTGCCCCACTCATAAAAAATAAAAAATAAAAATAATAATAATAATAATAAAAAAATACATCTTGTCTTGTCTTTCTTTTGAGAAATATGGATAGATAAATGTGGTAACCGTTGTATAAAAGTGTTATAGAACTCGAAGCCGTGGTATATCACGGATATCGGCACAGCTAGCTAGGGGGTGTAACGGCACTCCGCTTCGCGTTGTGCCTAACCACCCCGCTAGCTGTGCCAATAGCCACAATATACCACGGCTTCGAGTTCCATAACGCTTAAGTAAATAAAAAGTTGTATTGACACAAGGTATATCTGTGTAATTGTAAATGTATTAAGGTTTTTGTAATTGAAAGTTATTGTTCATAATTAAAACATTGTCGTACTGTGAAATTATATGTTTTTGGCGAGGTATTAGTAAAAGGGAGCAGCAAGCCAAATTATGTTGTGAGGGTTAGGGGTCTTTCAGAGACGTCCAGGACTAGGCCTGATCACATGGCGATTTGCCGGTTTTTATGACGTCTTTTCCAGGACGTCATCTCAACAACATTTTAAAGACCTGAATATGTTGACAGGAGGTTATGCCAGAGAGAGCTTTTTTGGATCCATACCCTAGAAAGTCTACAACCCCTAGGTCTAAAGGAGGATTTCGACATGAGTGTTGAGTGTTATGCTATGAATAAATTACTTTAGATGTATATGTTCTATGCTATATGATGGCTACTGCCTGATGTCTGCATGTTTGTAGCATTTCTCTATTATTTTTTGTTCTGCTATGTATATATATTCTAAATATTTGTTTTTGGTGTTTCCTGTCTCCCACAAATGAACACTTTGTAGTCCACTAAATCTAAGACTACAATTCCTTTGATGCTTAGCCACTTTTTGACACAGGTGTTGTGCATTGGCTAAATCAAGTGATGTTTGAACCCTTAAAAAACCACTGCATTCACATGTCTGCTTTATGCCTGAAGAAGGTCTATGCAGGACCGAAAGCTTGCAATATACTATGTTTTTTTGCACAGTGTTTGAGTGTGCAGATGCTGTTATTTTGCACTCTAAAGACCCGAATACAAACGGCTGTTTTAGGTCCCCAAGAAGTCGTTGAAATGACATCCTGGAAAAGATGTCATAAAAATCAACATCTTTATAACGTCTTTTAATGCCATGTTCAGTATGGTATGTACAGATGTATGTACATAAGTAGTAGCTATATCAAAGGATGATGAACTAGTAAGAGCTTTTCTCTGTCTGCGTCCTCCTTTGCAACTACAATTTAGACTTCGGATGTTTCCCAGACAAAACACAGAAAGGCCTTGGTTAACATGGTGTCATCATGGTTAATAACCGGCATCTCATTGGATGCCTAATGTGGAACACTGATAGGGCTTTCACACCGCCAAGGAACCGCTCCGGTTTGCGAACCAATTAAGAACCGGCCGGCGCGTTCTGACCGTAAATAAATTGGTTCGGAGCCTGAAAAGTTGGTTCGCAGCAGGAACCAGAAAATAGTGGAACCAAAACGTAGAACAGTCACGTCGTCAGTGGGTGTGTCATTCTATGCTGCAAACACCAGCAAGAAGGAAGGAGACAAAATGTAATCTAATCTAAATCTAATCATTAGTGATCAAAAAAATTATCAAAAGTTTCATCGTTCTCTCCATCTTCCTCACATGCTCAGCAAACACACACACATTCTATTCTATTCCAGTAATGGAGCAGCTGGTTAGTAAAATAACGCGTGTAGAAAGCGTCTTTTGTTTTGTTTCATAGAAAATTTTGTTTATTTCAGATACTGTAGTGGAAGATAATATCCTCATTTCCAGTGAAGTAGCTGCCATCTAGTTGTGACATTTTTGTTTATCCCGCCCCTTCATCACCCATTGTTGATGACGAGGATGGTTCCGATTACACTGGTATGAACGCGGGCTGGTTCGCCAGACAACACCAAGGTTCGGAGGTTTCAGAACGCGAACGGGAACGGTTCCTTGGCGGTGTGAAAGCCCTATGAGAGGGCCTCATTGGAGGGTCACCCCTCACCTTAGGCCTTGTTATTGAAGAGCACACTTGCCAACAATACTGTATACAGTAGCAACCACTATGTATTACTTTCTTTCAAAACTTTGCTCATTAAGTTAATGACTGCTTTGTTTACAGCAGCTTTGACAGGGAGGTTGCACCACCATCTCCCCTGGGCAATCCTCCCTGTTTAATTAGCTCTGGTGATGAACCTCAGGGGGCTGGTTGGCAGTAAACATTTACTTTGTTACTTTGATACTTTGTCACATCTGTTAGAGAGCGGCAACACTTGACCCCTGATCTAAACCTAGGGTCAACTTATCTGAAGGACACAATGAAAATACATGATGGCTGATGACATGACCGAGGGAGAGAGTGTATAAGACTGTGGTGTGGAACCCCCAGGGACAGTGTAAGACAAAGAGCAGACGGCAGGCAGCGATTGGCCAAAACAAAGTTCTCTTTACTGAGATGGTATCGCACAGAATTACCACCAGACTAGTACACGAAAAAACAATAGGGGAGACTCTAAAGCCTGGTACACACATATACTGTAGATAATCTGGCCGATTATCGGATGGCTCTAAAGATTATCCTACAAGATTATCCTGTGGTGTGAGGTGTGTTAATTGAGGTGTGTAAATTTCTCCCGATTTCTGCTCGTTAAATGGTCGGGGCCGACAATCGGAAATATTAAACGTGTTCAATATTTACGACCAAAAGTCCTCTTGTGTGTGGTCAAAACGGACAACTCCCGAGTCCGATTGTGATGTGGAATGGAATGTAGCCAATCAAGAAGCGAGCTGACTGACGCGTCCTCTTCTTTTCGTTCTTCTGCACTTTATTTCCCCTGTCGCACATGGCTGCCTCTACAGGTCAGTTAGGGTACTACTACCCTGATCATGCGAGATTTCTGGCTTGGGGACGAGACTCCAGACTGTCGTAACGACAGATCTTTATGCATGTGGTCGTATATCGGAGCACACCACACACAATACGATCAAAACTGTTCAATCCATGATTTTGTATCTTCATGTGTGGGGTCTCTCTCAGATAAAAAATCTGTTAAGATTTAGAAAATCCTTATATGTGTACCAGGCTTTAGTCTCTAAAAACAGGGCAGTCTAAATGCCAAAGAAAACAACCAGGGAGAGCACTCCTCAATTAATACGCAAAACTACAAGGAAAACCGACAGTGAGATCACATCTCAACTACCTGTGTTAAGCGAACAACCAAACAGAGCTTCAGTACACACTTACTTAGGAAGACACAAAGAGATTAACACTAGAACAGCTATGGGTGGGGTCAAGTGAGTCAAAAATGTTTAAACCTTTGCACTCGATCAAATTTCAGGACCCTCCTTTCATGACTTTTCCTAGATATGTGCGTTCTACCACCCAGTATCCTTACATTTTCATCAAGATAAGCTAGTGTAAAGCTACTTTGCAGTTTTTCTGTGTAGGAAGCAGGCTAATTTACAAGACGCGCCAACTAGTGGTCGTTGTGTGTAAGTAGCAGATTCCCATTGTAAAGACTATGGTCATGTGACCCCAGAGGCAGCTCTTATAGTAGGTGAAATAGGCACGGCTGTTCTAGTGTTGACCGACAGGGAGTGCAGGGAAGTGGGGACATAAATACACTGGTGAACCACACATGAACAGGTGCAACACATCAGTCCTTGATGAGGGGAGGAAGAGGGAGTGCAGTAGTGTCACAGGGCCACCAGGAGGCGCCAGAGGGAGGCGGACTCTGGCTGTGTTTGGAATGGTATACTAGCATACTGCATACTAGCATACTCATGAGTATATACTGCATACTGCCTACTAAATTCATAATAAGTATGTGTAAACCTGTGTAAACGTTATCTCTCAATCTCAAGTGTTAACAAGTTTTAATGTGTTTTCAGACGAGAATGTAACCACATATATTCCCAAAATGTGTCCAGTTTACCAACATAACCAGTTTATATATCTGATCTGACGATTTTTTCCGTCTTCTGTTCCTAGCTATATTATGGCTGCGTTTGTAAATTTGCCCTGGAAATCCGATCAGCACTCATGGAATGCCTCTTGTCCAATCAAATTACCTGGTCCCTTTATGACGTTGAACCCAGTGTGTGCTCCGGCGCTCTCAGAGCACATTTACAAACACACCCTGCGTTGCTTACGAATGGAGTTCGACAGAAACAACATAACATAATTACAACAAGTTGTAAAATGATTTGGGGGGCCAATATCTTTAGCTAGCTCAAGTAACTAGTTTACTATATTGTTGTCTTAGCAGTTGGTAAAAGAACATGATTAAAATAAATATATGAGCAATAACATATTGTGGGCTTGCTGCAGCAAGCACAATACAACCAACTTGTCCGTCTGAAGCGACAATACTGGGATCATTCGTGATTGGGCTACAATCAGTCAAATACTAGGCGAACATGTGTGTAAGACACAAATAAACTTGGATTTCATGCATTTCAAGTGGCATATTTGTAATCATGACGACGTAGCCTTGTCTAAGAATGCATTTCACCATGTTAATATGGTATAGTGAAAATACCACCGCTCATCCGTGATCAGACTTAGCTGGGGTGCTGCAACTGAAGAGTATCAAATAGAGTGCAAAAAAGCAGCATCTGCACACTCAAATATGTGCAAAAAACGATGTTTATTGCAAGCTTTCAGTCCCCAGGCTATCGGACAATGTAAACAACAGCTGTATGACAAGTTTGTATGACGCAGTTTGACGAGGCTGAAAGCGCACAGGGTTGCCAGATGGGATTGAGAATTTACAGCCTAAACTTTCTATAGCCTCAAAATCCAGTAGCCCATTCGGCGGTAACCAGTGGCGTAGCGGACGGGCCCGCAAGCGCCCCTAACATTGGATACAAACTTTTTTTTTTATTAAAAAATAAATAAAACAAAGAAAATAAGTGGCCCTTCATTGTGTCAACATTAATTTTAATATATAGGCCTATATTTATGCATACCAGTGTACCAACGCGGGCTCGTTCGCCAGACAGCGCCAACGTTCGGAGGTTTCCAAACGCGAACGCGAACCGGCACGGTTCTTTGCCGGTGTGAAAGCCCTATATGAGGGGTTCAGCGTCAGTTCGCTTCGGTGCACCTTGCTGCCTGATTGTCTGTCCCTGTGTCATTCACTCTCAACATGGATACAAGTACAATAAGCATTCTTTAGGTGGTGGTAGATTCTCTATTCTGACATTATAGCCGCTATATGTGGGACTGTCGGTCCGATATTGTAAAAAAAATAAAAAAAATACAAAAATACGGAAGTACATGTCTCAAGTATTATCTCGGCGGTTAGTCGAGTGAAAGAAAAACAACATACAGATGATAATTCACACAATATAATACCACGAAAGCGTACAGCACTAAACAATAACATTTATTTGGGCAGCATCATACTCAAACTCAGGCAGAAGGGCAGGGTCCGGCCAGGTTCACAGTCACAGACTGTCAGTGAGTGCATCATACAGGTACATCATTCAGCATGGTTAGGCTATAGCCGTTTCTTTTTCTATTCTACTATTCTATTCTACTTCTGCTGTCTGCGTCTCCCTGGGTATTCCTAGACCAGATGGCAAACAGTAAAGAAATGCCACAATATACCAGGACTTAAGAAACGAGATGTCCAACCAGGGCTGGACTGGGACAAAAATTAGGCCCTGGCATTTTTGGCCCAGACAGGCCCACCCCAATCGGTCGGACCACACCCACCAGCACAAAAATACTTGCCTTATATACTCGTCTTATATACTGTGCTGTACAGTCATATGACAAACTGTAGTATTCCCCCAAACCACTACAAAGACGACTACATACAGTAAGCAATGGTACCAGTGCAAGTAGACCAGTGTACTCAGTGATCAGATTCCAGAGCGAATTTACGAACGCAGCCTTGTTGTTCTAGATAATTTTTTCCATTATCAACCTATCATTGTGCTTTAGAGTAAAACAAAGCACGCAACTGTCGCGTCCATCTTTTCATGGCAACTCTACATTGTGATTTACAAGGGATATTAACTAATATTAAGTAATATTATTACTTGGTTACATTTTGCAATTGATCCGCGGTACACATGTGTGCCGAACCGTGGGGGGGGATCCGTTACACCCCTAACAGCTACCTATATTTTCCTTACCGGGTCAACGGTTACAGGCTGACTCGGCCCCGCTTCTTCTGTATCCTCTCTATCCTCTGTATCTGTACCCTGCTCCCGCTCCTCCCTGCTAGCCTCCTCTTTAACCCTAACCCTAACCCTAAACCTCTGTATCTGTACCCTGCACCCGCTCCTCCCTGCCAGCCTCCTCTTCAACCCTAACCCTAACCCTAAACCTCTGTATCTGTACCCTGCTCCCGCTCCTCCCTGCCAGCCTCCTCTTCAACCTGTTGCTGCTGTGGTAAACTTGAGGGTGCAGCAAACATGTCCCTAATGTTTACACATTTGGCAGCATCTGCCTCGAGTTTCTTTTTGTTTTTCTCCCTAAGTTTTTCCCAGCCTACCTTCCGTTTTAGCGTGCTTTTGCGCTCCATCTCTCTTAGTATCTATCTAGTAACTATCCAGGCTAACTCAATTTATTTTGCCGGCCGGCTCGGCCCAAAACTACCGCGAAACTGAGACGGAGGTCTGGTGCTGCGTGCGTGCGTGACCCCCCCCCCCCCCTTCTCTCTGTTGATTGGGCCAGCCCAGTGCCTGTATAGAAAACCGACCAATGGGCCGCTGTCCCTGATTTATGGGCCGTTCAATGGTAGCTTTCGATTTATGGGCCGTTCGATGGTAGCTTTCGGCCGGGCTGGCTGGTAAAAAAATAAAATAAAAAATAAATAAAAAATATATATATTTTGCCGGTCGGCTCGGCCCAAAACTACCGCGGCCCACCGGGCAAATGCCCGGTATGCCAGATGGCCAGTCCAGCCCTGTGTCCAACAAAGGATTTGACAAACCCTGGCCAATTTTGCGCAACAAGTCGACTCTGATGAAGCGGAGACAGGGTTGCCAGATGGGCTGGTTTTTGGTGGATTTAGAAGTTTTTAGATTGGTTAGGTTGGAAATTCTCAATCCCATCTGGCAACCCTTAGCGGAGAGTCTACAGATTGTTTACAGATATCGCACTGCTGTGCACCACACTTTATAAAAAGAAATAAAGCTTGTACTTTTCTACTTATAATACATTCTACATGATGTAGTCTACCATTTGGTTTTAGTTATAGACTATTGCTCTCACTTGTTTGTACCTTTTGCTAAGTCAAGCATTTAGAATGTAGAGTGCATATTGTGAAATTTCGCAACGTCAATAACACATCGGACTCTAAAAAACGCACGTTTTTTTAAACCTCCGTTGCAAAAGGGCCTCGGGATTTTGCGGTACGCCACTGGCGATAACCCGCCCCATCTGGCAACCCTGGATGCGAAATGCATTTTGGGGAAGCAGTACTCCAAAAGTGTCCATCGTAACACACTAAAAATTATTCCGAAAATATTGCTCGCATATTACATTTCTTGCATACTCAAATCTCGCATACTGTACAGTGTGAACGCTCTCGCCTACTCAAATCTACGTCATATCTAGTATGAGTAGTATGCTAGTATGCTATTCTGAACACAGCCAAAGTCCAGTGACCGACAATGGTGGGCTGGCTCACGACTGTAGCCAAGCCCCGCTGCCCAAAATATGGACACTGACACAAATTCTCCCTGAGGTTAGGTAAACTAGATTTGATCCAATTGAAAACATTCCGACAAACACTACGAATCAGTTTCCAAACTGAATCATCCTCTCTATGAAAGTAATCAGGGTTCGAGTTATAAGCTGATCTCTGTGGGGGTCTCCAAAATAACAGTGCGAAATGTTCTCATGCACGCGCGAATCATGCCCACACAGCGATGGGACTTACAAGTTTTAATTAGCTATAGGCAGTAGCGGATTAAGGTGGTCAGTGGACCTAGGCTACTCCTTTGTGTGAGGACCCCCCGCCCCCATACACAAGCCTCCCCCCTCCCCAAAATATACAACTCCCGAGCACCCTGCACACACACCACTCATAATGCTTTACCATAAAACACTTAAACACTTTAATAACACAATAACACAACAGTGTTAATAATGCAAAGAATTTAAAAAAAAGTTCAGTGCATTCAGTTCTGTCTCTATTGCTCTCCTCTCCCGTTGTCTCTCTGTTACTGTCCTGTTGTCCGTCTCTCTGTTGCTCCCCTCAGCTCTAAATGACAGAAATGAATTAGCTAATTAGTTGGCATGTAAACATATAGTTAGGGTTGGGTACAGTTTGGGTTTTATTCGATACCGGTGACAAATCGATACTTTAAAAACGGTACTGGTACCGAAACATCATCCTCATCCTCATCCTCCTCCTCAAATACCAACATATCCTGACGCTACAGCTGCAGGCTACTCATTTCACCACATCAACAGCCCCACATGAAACAACAGCTATAAAAGCGATAGTCACACATGTATCTCGGCCAATAATTGTGTTATTTTTGCTATACAGAAGGAGCGAAAAATACATGTACACTAGGTTAGTAAAAAGTAAAAGCCACCTTACCTTTACGGAGACAAGATAGACCTGTTTGGTCTGTTTTCAGTAGGCTGCGGTCGCGGTCCTGGAACCCATGATGCTGACGTCCGATGTCTTTTCTTTATCCAAGATTGGATGAACGGGAGAGGGTCAAAAAATGGCCTTTTTTTGGGCGGCATGGTAGCTACTGTATGTATATACTCCTGTATAGCTAATGAATGAATGTTTGCTTCTCAATAATAGGCTAGGTGCACGATCTCACTACTTCCTGAAAGGCAACTGGTATATGAACATATCCTGTCTCACTCTATTGGTTTAATTGATTAATCAGCTGTGCACTGTGTGTTCCAACGGTTTACCGCACAGCTGATTAATCAACCTTTTGCTGTTGCACAATATTCTACTGCGCCCCATGGTGTCTTGGTGGTGAAGTGCAGGCAGTCAAAGGCCTACTGTCATTCACAGGAGATTAATGGTGCGCGTAGCTCTTTTGGAAAACGTGTTTATTTTACAATATTTATAATATAAATTAAATAATATTCATTACATTGACATTTTGATCAAATAATAGTTGTGGTAATGTATTATTAGCGACCCCCACAGATTTTTGATTTTACTGCCTTCATGGGAGCTCAGAGAGTCTCAGACCATCTCTATGGGAGCTCAGCTCCCATTGGCTCCCACATAACTCGAACCCTGCATGTAATGGTATGAGGAATGGTATCAAACATGCATGAAAGCTCCACCAAAAAAAGCTTATCTTTAAGTCAAGTCGAGGAATTATTTTCAGTTCTACTAGGTAGGTAGGTACCTTTAATTTCTGAGTGTAGCAACAGACTAATTAATTTATTAAAAAACAAATTATTACGATCAAACAAGTAGCACCACAAAGTTCAACAGACAAACACTTTTATTTTACAAATTGTTACAAACAAAAAGCTTCAACTGTCAATCTGGAGGAGGATTGTTCGTAATAACAGTTTTATTTTGGAAGCAAGTGCTGTATAAAACAGATAAAAAAATAAAATAAAATAAAAAGCTAAAGATTCGCTTGCAGTGTTTGTTTAGTTGTAATGTTTAATTAAGTAAATATTATTTAATAATTTAATAAGTAAAATCAAAACATACCACACCACAAAAGGTCAATGAATCCGTGGTGTAGTGTGTGTGTATGTATGTCTGTACCTGTGTGTCAGGGTGGGGATCGCTCTACTGTGGAGCGACCCTTTGGCGCCCCCTATGTTGTGTATTGTTTCTCTGTCTATCCTAATTATCTGTGAGTGCTAACAGCTGTGTGTGATTGTCTTGGTCTATTTAGTTCCCCCTGTGTTTTCCCTCTGTGTCGATTGTTCACTTTATGTTGCGTTGTGTGTGTGTGCGCGTGTCCCAGGGTAGGCTGGTTCATTAGGGGCAATTGGGCAATGCCCCACCAAAGGGAGAAGAGAGAGATTTTTTTTCTATGACTTCTAGACAGTGTTGCTTCTGAATATCATAGTCCAATCAGCTAGTGTTCTGTGGAGTATATCATAGTCCAATCAGCTAGTGTTCTGTGGAGTATGTTCCAATCAGCTTCAAGTCCCGCCCCTTTCGGGGCAACTTTCACACTACGCGAAATTGCACTAGGCTGTTCTCGTAGACTTGCATGTAAAATCTATTTTGGTAACTTCAGGCCATTCGGTCAATTGTCTATGGGGTTTTGGGACATGCACCGAAAGGGGCGGGACTTGAAGCTGATTGGAACATACTCCACAGAACACTAGCTGATTGGACTATGATATACGCCACAGAACACTAGCTGATTGGACTATGATATTCAGAAGCAACACTGTCTAGAAGTCATAGAAAAAAAATCTCTCTCTTCTCCCTTTGGTGGGGCATTGTCCAGTTGCACCTAATGAACCAGCCTCCCCTGCTTGAGGATATTACAACTGGACCTATTACCGAAGTCAAACTTCGTTTGTGGTCGCAATCTCCGCGGCTGTTAGGCTGCTACTGTTGGTGTTTTGCGAAGCCAGAATACACAAACTCGACCTGAAGGTAAGAGAGTCAAGATAAAAGCTACTTCAAACATTTAGTAATATCGTCAGCATGGTACGTTTTCTATTGTCGTCTTTTAGCTTGTTTGTTTATGTATTCAGCACACGCACACACACACACACACACACACACACACACTCACTCACTAGAGGGGATGAAGAGGTCTGTACAGGGGGGTAGGGGGGATGAGGAGGTATGTAGAGGTGGGTAGGGGGGATGAAGAGGTCTGTAGAGGTGGGTAGGGGGGATGAAGAGGTCTGTAGAGGTGGGTAGGGGGGATGAAGAGGTCTGTACAGGGGGGTAGAGGGGATGAAGAGGTCTGTACAGGGGGGTAGAGGGGATGAAGAGGTCTGTACAGGGGGGTAGAGGGGATGGAGAGGTCTGTACAGGGGGGTAGGGGGGATGAGGAGGTATGTACAGGGGGGTAGAGGGGATGAAGAGGTCTGTACAGGGGGGTAGAGGGGATGAAGAGGTCTGTACAGGGGGGGTAGAGGGGATGGAGAGGTCTGTACAGGGGGGTAGGGGGGATGAGGAGGTATGTACAGGGGGGTAGAGGGGATGAAGAGGTCTGTACAGGGGGGTAGGGGGGATGAGGAGGTATGTACAGGGGGGTAGAGGGGATGAAGAGGTGGGTAGAGGTGATGAAGAGGTCTGTAGAGGTGGGTAGAGGGGATGAAGAGGTCTGTACAGGGGGGTAGAGGGGATGAAGAGGTCTGTAGAGGTGGGTAGAGGGGATGAAGAGGTCTGTACAGGGGGGTAGAGGGGATGGCGAGGTCTGTACAGGGGGGTAGAGCTATTCTCATGCTAAAATCGACTGTAAATCCAGATTTTAAAGTTGATATTCTTCCCCGTGGAGCATGCCCCCATAACCTGTGCCCCACCCAAAATGTTTAGCACCAGCCGCCACTGGCGTGTCCTCATAGTCTTGTCGCAGCCTTATTGCTCCTCGTGTGCCCAGGAGATAAGTATCTTATGACTATTGCAGGTAGTTTGTATTGCCTTGTTATATTAACGGCATTTGGGAGACAAGAAGCCGACTCCCCTTTTCTTTTGTATTTTTACTTCCGCATTTCCCGGAGACTTGTTTTCTCCCCGTTTGTTTCATCGCTTACTGTGCGGTTTATTATTCCTGTTTGCTCAAATAAAGAGTACCTTTATTTTGGAATCATATCCCTGCATCGTGCCATTCTGTTCTGCTCTGCATCTGGGTCCAAACACATTGACTAACCGTAACACCTGTGTGTGTGTGCCTGTGCCTATATCTGTACCTGTGTGTGTGTGTCGGTGTGTCTGTGTGTGGTAATGACTGGGTGTGTGTTGTCTTGCGTCTGTGTGTGTGTGGTAATGCCTGGGTGTGTGGTGTGTGTGTGGTAATGACTGGGTGTGTGTGTGTGGTAATGCCTGGGTGTGTGTTGTGTCTGTGTTGTAATGCCTGGGTGTGTGTGTGTGTCTGTGTGTGGTAATGCCTGTGTGTGTGTTGTGTGTGTGTGTGTGTGGTAATGCCTGGGTGTGTGTATGTGGTAATGCCTGTGTGTGTGTGTGTGTGTGGTAATGCCTGGGTGTGTGTTGTGTCTACAATTACAATTACATCATTGCTCATACAATTACAATTTAGTTTCATCCTCAGGATCTCTTCCTTGATGGAGTCCACTAAGGACCTCTGATGACAAGACAACAAAATGGAAGACCAAGATCATGAATAAAATTATCATACATAGGAGACTAGTAGTGCTGTGAACGTTCATGTTATACTGTGTTGTGGCCCAGAGGCTCTCAGTATTCTTGCAGAAGAACAACTTTGTCGACACCTCAGTGCAGAAGGCAGGGATAAGTGGATTCTCAGGATGCCTGGAACACACAAATGTCATCTGGCACCGGATACAAACGGCCAAGAAGGAGAAGAAAGACCTGCATGTGGTTTTCTTAGATCTTGCCAATGCCTTCGGGTCAGTGCCTCATGAGATTTTGTGGACAGCGTTCAACTTCTTCCAAGTCCCAGAGGGCATCACAAGGCTGGTCAAAGCCTACTTCCAGGACCTCCAGTTCTGTGTTACAGCACAAGCCAGTACAACTGCTTGGCAGCACCTCGAGATAGGCATAATGGCGGGCTGCACCATCTCTCCACTGGCGTTTACCATGGCAATGGAGCTCATTATTCGAGCATCCCGATGGGTTGTTGGAGGGGAACGGTTGAAGAGCGGGCTGCGTCTTCCTCCAATCAGGGCGTACATGGATGACATGACGACAATAACAACAACAAACGCATGCACCAAACGCCTGCTGGATAAACTCCAGGGAAACATCAAATGGGCACGAATGGAGATTAAACCCAGTAAGTCCCGCAGTATCTCCATTGTCAAAGGCAAGCTCGCCAATGAGAGGTTCCACGTCAACAACGAGCCAATAACAACAGTTCTGGAGAAGCCTATCAAAAGCCTTGGCCGCTGGTATAGCGCAGAACTCAAAGACTCGAAACAGGTGGAACAACTCAAGCAGGATACAATCAGTGGCCTCAAGCAGATCAACAACACTGCTCTCCCTGGGAAGCTGAAGCTGTGGTGCTTTCAGTTTGGACTGCTTCCCCGTCTCATGTGGCCAATTTCCATCTACGAGGTCACACTATCCCATGCCAACCGGCTGGAGAGACTGGTGAATGCACAAGTGAGGAAGTGGCTTGGACTGCCGAGAGGCCTTAGCAGCATAGGCCTGTATGGCAACGGAGCCCTCTCCCTACCAATCTCAAGCCTGGTGGAGGAGTACAAATGTGCCAAATCAAGGCTGGAAATGACTCTCACAGAATCCCAGGATCCATTCGTCAGAGGTGCTGCTCCAATCCTAGCAACGGGGAGGAAATGGAAGCCATCTGCAGCAGTTGCGGTGGCAAAGACCGCCCTCAGACACCGGGATATAGTGGGGCATGTCCAACATGGCAGAGGGGGCCTTGGCTTGGAAACAACAACACCCACATGGCAAAAGGCTACTCCAACCGAACGGCGGAAGATGGTGGTTGAGGAGGTGCGCCACCAGGAGGAAGCAGCCAGGTGCGCCAAGGCAGTCTCCCAAGCCCAGCAAGGCCGCTGGATGAAGTGGGAGAGCGTGGAGAGGAGGAAAATCACGTGGAACGAGCTGTGGAGCATGGAGTCTAATAGGCTAAGTTTCATCATCAGAGCCACATATGATGTCCTGCCCTCTCCTACCAACCTACATCTCTGGTATGGAGAGGACCCAGCCTGTCTCCAGTGTGCAGCCCCAGCAACCCTCAAACACATCTTGGTGGGTTGCAAGACCAGTCTAACTCAAGGAAGATACACCTGGCGCCACAACCAAGTGCTAAAGTGCTTGGCTGCCGAACTTGAGCACAAGCGAGTAACCACCAACGCCATGCCTCTAAATGCCCAGACTACCTTTCCACGGAAAACAACCTTCATCCGGGAAGGGGAGAAACAGCGGACCAAGCCATCACCTCCAGACTCAGGCCCACTGAACGCAGCCCGGGATTGGGAAATGCGGGTAGACCTCAGCCAGAGGCTCACCTTCCCACCCGAAATTGCAGCGACCAACCTGCGCCCAGACCTAGTCCTCTGGTCCAAGTCCTGCCGGCGTGTCTTCATCGTAGAACTGACGGTCCCTTGGGAGGAGGCCATCGATGAGGCATTCGAACGGAAGAGGCTGCGGTATGCCAACTTAGCAGTCGAAGCAGAGGGGCGGGGCTGGAACGTGAAGGTGTGGCCAGTGGAGGTGGGCTGCAGAGGCTTTGTAGCCAGCTCCACCACAAGGCTCCTGAGGGCAGTAGGGATCAGAGGACAGGCCCAACGGAAGGCAATCAGAGAACTGTCCACTGCTGCAGAACGGAGCAGTCACTGGCTGTGGCTGAAACGTAGGGACCCAACATGGGCTCCCAAATGACCACGTGGTGCCACCGTGCGACACACACCCAGGCCTGATCAGCCTGTGGTGGGCCAACCTCGGCAGAGGGTGTCTTGTGATAACTGGCCGAAACACCCAATGAGGTCGGGGACCACAACTGAAGATGTGTCGTACTGGTGGCACCATGTGATCATTGCCAAATTCCACTCCACCCAAGAGGACATCTCCAACTCCACTCAATTGTTGTGCTGAATATTTAGGGATTTTAACAACCAGTCCTATTAAGAATCCTGTAATGATATTCAAACTGACAGTGATCCATTCAAAGCTTCCACTTGTGACATTGATGGTCTTTTGATCAAGAAGTTGTTGACTTACATCCTTTGTTGCAGCCTCAGCATTCTGATCCATTACAGTCTGAAGCCTGGAGATTTTTTTCTTTTTTTTCTTTTTTTTCTTGGAACTCGGCAGATTACCATCAGTGCCTGAAACTTAAATGCCTGGGATTCCAAATTCTGCACCAACAAGATATGGACAAATGTTAACTCTTACGAAAAATGTAACGAAACAGTTCGGCATCTAACCAGATTCAATAGAGCATAGTGCAAAAGCCATAAATGTATGAAGGGAGAGTATACAGTATTACAGTGAGTAGAAGTAAATGAATAAAGTCAGTATACGTGCAATCAATATAAAAAGTCAATATGAGCATAAATATCAATATGATGTATAGTAAAGATATAAATACAGTAGGGGTGTAACGGTGCATCGCGATGCAGTTAATTATCGATACAAATATGTGACGATTCAAATCGGTGAGATGAAAAATGTATCGCGATATTTGTTTCGGACAATGCGAGGAATATGGACGTTGCAGTGAGAGGCCGGGCTAGAACCACAATATCACCATACCCGCGTCAACCGCTTTCTGGGTCAGGTGATGCGAGTTGCAGCCTTCTGCCACCGAGGCTCCACAGTAATCGCTGTGTTCTTACCATATCCTAGAATGCTTCTTTTTTTTCTTTTTTTTTTTTTAAGAATTTATTGTATTATTGTATTATTAGTGATACTGGTCTTGACCTTCCCATGTTCTTCTCTAGCTCTCAGTGTGATCCTAAATGGCTGAATTTAGCCAAGTAACGTTAGCTCTTTGGACTGCAGGCAATTAGTACAGTTGCTAACTGTTGACTCTTTTCTATAGATACAAGGCGGTGATGAGGCCAACTATTACAGCCACAGTAGCCTACCACTGACAAGACCAACCGCTGCACCACTGGGAAAGGGAACTCTTTTCTCTACTTTGTCACCATCACCATTTGCCATTAGTCGGCGAAAGCGATTAGGTGGCCGACAGTTCACCTCTAACCCAGCTTCCATTTTCTTCTTGTTACCGCTGGTCAGCCTCTTAAGATTGACTAGAAGTTCAGGACGATCTTGTCTGAAGTTTTGGTTGTGGAAGTGATGTTGGATTCTGTCAGTAGGAGACCTGCCTTCATCCTGTTTGTCTGTGTTCCCCGGGCCAACCACTACCTTCCTAAACCCATAGAGATTCAATTGGCGGATGAAGGTTTTAAAGTTAGACATTTTGAAAACGTCCATGTTATCAAACGGTTGCTTCTGGGGAGACAGCAGCTCAGCTTTAAACAGCTGCTGATCGATGATCAGACCTTCACCACAGGTGTCCCAACGAATCGATCGGTTTTTGGGGTTATTGACGAGATGCCACAGTTTAGCGGGGAAGTTGTTGGGGTTTAGAAAGTAGATGGTCAGCAGGGCCTCTTCCAGTTCCATATTTTGGGATCTGTGAGAAACAAAAATAGTGGACAGAAGTTCTATTTTCGCCTTGTTACCGCTGGTCAGCCAATTAAGATTGACTAGAAGTTCAGGACGTTTTGGTTGTGGAAGTGATGTTGGATTCTGTCAGTTGGAGACCTGCCTTCATCCTGTTTGTCTGTGTTCCCCGGGCCAACCACTACCCTCCTAAACCCGTAGCGATTCAATTGGCTGCAACTTGGCCTTGTCCTTGGCTGTTGCAGCAGGGAACCAGGTGATGATGGAGTGGGTGTTACGGCTGGGCCTCCACACACACCCTCCCCCGCCCCCACAGCTCGAGCACAGCGTGCTCTCCGCCGCAGGTGAGGCTTGTCCCCGCTAATTGGATTATCAGCCAAACCATCACACCTGTCTCCACTCCCAATCAACCCTCTGCCTACTTCTACTCTGGACTCCCCTTCACTCATCGTCAGTTCTTCCCTAAGAATGGCCTGGCAAGTATTATCTGATTCCAGTCGTGTACTGTAAGGCGATCAACTTCTCCAGAATTGATTTAATTGAGTCGTCACTTACAAGCGAGTCCGTTTAATCTCAACGAGACGTCCTTGATATAACTTCTAAGATAAAATGATCCAATCAAATATTCGGCACCACTACTGAACTGTTCTTTAAGAGAATATTTATTCGAGCACATCGGCAAACAATAGCATCAGCCTACAATAGCATTTCATTCCATGGAAAGGGGTCTCATCTAGCTTCACCTCCGCAGACCAGGATCAGCTGGTTAACTGCAGAAGTTTCACCGGACAAGAGCCACGTTTCGCCTTGGTCCATCGTTTTTATATATTTTCCTTAACATTTAGGGATGGGCTGTCCCTCTGGTAGGTTTTATGGTAAGCGTCTGTTTTATATCGGAATGTGGCTTTCGACTTCTTTCGGTGTCCGTGCGAGTGTATTATCTTCTTCTTCTGACCCCCCGGTCGTTTGTCATGGTGAGAGTGTTCGGACACTCTGTCGGCAACGGTATCCTGAGCAGCCTAGCGCGACGTTAGACACACACACATTCTAATGTTTTTTAAGGAACCAGTAAGCATATGCACACAGTTATGTTTTTAGGATGCATAGATATTTTGATAGTTATTTGGGTGTATTCTACATACGTTCTAAAGCACTAATTGGCCAGTTATTTAATCTTCAAACACATTCCCTCCTGACCAGGTCTGTAGGTCCTATGTCCTTATCAGGATCGCTTGTGTAAACATCACTGTTGCCAGGCCCACAGACTCCCATGACTTGGGATTCGATTAACAAGTTAAAATACAGTATTGAAGAATAGACTTATCATTAATCATTAGTTATGATAGTATAAAATGAGTATAGGAAAATAGAATATCATAACAGCAGGTACAAAATGATTGTTAGTACATAGGTAAAAATAAGCAATCAACAGGCGGTTTGAACCACAACACTTTCTCCCAGTCAGGAGCCCCTTCCCCCCATGTCGCTCAAAAGCAGAACCTCTCTTTTATGGTTCTGTGAGACTTCAACTGACCTCAGTCACATATTATTTAAATGAACACACAGTACTTGATTTATCACTTCTAGTTATTTTAATACAAATCCCTAACAGTACTTTGCTCGTGATACTATTTTTGCAATTTGTATTCTTCCCGTATACAAATTCCCTTGTGCCTTTTTATTTTGCACTTACCTTTGTCCTAGCCTACCATTGAGACTTACCCTCTTTCTCTGTTCCTCTACAGCCCACGCCAGCCACTACCCCCAGCCCGCCAGGCTGAAACCCCCGGACTCTTCATCCCCTTTCCCCCCCCCCCCCTACACTGTAAATAAATACCCTACGGGGCTTCACAGTATCCTGCCTCCGTTGTCGTGTCCTTGAGCCCCCTCGCACCGTGTCTTAGCAGAAGAACTGACCATGCAATTGGGCTTAGACGACACGAAGGACCGGGCACCATCTCCCACCCCTGGATCCGGGCCGACGGCTATCCAAGCCCAGGGGAGGGTCCTCGCTGAACACGCTCACCTCCTCCACGCGGCCGCTACAGCGTGCCAGGCCCTGAACACTCGCATTGCAGCTCAGGAGGCTAACCAGGAACACCGCGCCACCCAGATGCAGCACCTCATCACCCCAACCCAAGCGCTTACGGCACAGGTGGCTGCCCTCGCAGCCTCTGCCCCCCCCCTGCTCTCCCCGGTCCTGCCCAGCTACCGGCACCACCTACTGGACAGCCACGGGAGCCCCACCTAGCCAGCCCCCCCCCCCCCCTTCGACGGAGCCTTCGCCCAGTTCCGAGGCTACATCTTACAGTGTGAGTTAGTGTTCTCACATCAGCCCAGCCAGTTCTGGTCACCGGCAGCCCGTGTGGCGTTCATCACCAACCTCACCACCGGCGACGCCCTGAATTGGGTCCAGGCCATCCTCTGCGCCCGCCCTGACCTGTTCGGTGACTATACTGCCTTTCTCACCGAATTCAAGAGGGTTTTCGATCACCCCACTGCAGGACAGGAGGTCGGGGCGCGACTAATGACCCTCCACCAGGGGAGCCGGACAGCTGCGGCCTACTCTACCGAGTTTCGCACCCTGGCAGCCGGAAGCGGGTGGAATGACAGGGCACTGCGATCTGCTTTCCACCAGGGGCTGAGTGAGGTCATCAAGGACGAGCTCGTCCGGGACAAACCCGCCACCCTGGACGAACTAGTGGCCCTAGCCATCGACGTCGACGAGCGCTCCCGGGAGCGCCGGAGAGAGAGAGGGCGCCACCAGACCAGCTCGCCACGCCCCCAAAACCCCATCCTCACAGACAATCCCTCCTCCGCACGGGAATCGACCTACACCCCATCCACTGGCGAGGAGCCCATGCAGCTTGGTCGAGCCCGCCTCACCACGGCGGAGAAGGAGAGGAGAAGGGTCCAGGGGTTGTGCCTCTACTGTGGGGAGAAGGGACACCTCCGTGACACCTGCCCGTCCCTATCAAAAGGGTAGGCTCACCCGAAGGGGGAATCCGGGCGAGCCGTGTCTCTCACTCCCCACCAACCACCAGCCCAGCCAGGTTCTCTGTCACCCTCTCCTGGCAGGGGCATAACCTCACGATCGAGGCCATCATCGATTCGGGGGCAGACGAGAACTTCATGGACGCCCAGCTGGCCCGCTCAGCTGCCATTCCCCTCGTTGCCCTAGAAACCCCCCTCTCCGTCTCAGCCCTAGATGGACACAACCTGGGGCCTCTCACCCACCGCACTACACCCCTCTCCTTGACCGTCTCCGGGAACCATGTGGAGGAGATACAGTTTTATATCCTCAAGACCCCCCAGTCCCCGCTCATCCTGGGACGACCGTGGCTCGAGCTCCACATCCCCCATGTCAGCTATGGTGAGGGACGTATCTTGAGTTGGAGTACCTCCTGTTACGCCCGGTTCCTCCGTGCCGCCCATACCCCCTCATCGCCTCTGCGACCGCCTCCGGCTTCCCCTGATCTCTCCTCCATCCCAGAGGTCTACCACGACCTAGGAGAGGCCTTCAGTAAGGAGCGTGCTCGCACCCTACCCCCTCACCGGCCCTACGACTGTGCCGTCGAGCTCCGTCCTGGCAACAAACTCCCAGTCAGTCGCCTCTACAACCTTGCCCCCCCGGAGAAGGCAGCCATGGACACCTACATCTCCGACTGTCTGGCTGAGGGGCTCATCCGTCCATCACACTCCCCGGTGGCAGCGGGGTTTTTCTTCTTAAAGAAGAAGGATGGAACCCTCAGGCCATGCATCGACTACCGTGAGCTCAATGCCATCACCATCCGGAACACCTATCCTCTTCCCCTCATGAGCTCCAACTTTGAGCCCCTCCTTGGGGCCACCATCTTCACTAAGCTGGACCTCCGGAACGCCTACCATCTGGTCCGGATTCGTGAGGGCGACGAGTGGAAGACGGCGTTCAAAACCCCCCGTGGCCACTATGAGTACCTCGTCATGCCCTTTGGTCTCACTAACGCCCCCTCCGTCTTTCAGGCCCTCATGAACGACGTCCTCAGGGACATGCTGGACATCTTTGTCGTCCTCTACCTGGATGACATCCTAGTATTCTCCAGGAACCCTGAGGAGCATGTCCAACATGTCCGCCTAGTCCTCCAGCGCCTACTGGAGAATCGCCTTTTTATTAAGGCTGAGAAGTGCTCTTTCCACACTCACTCTGTGGAATTCCTGGGGCTCATCGTGGAGGGTGGGTTGACTCGCCCTGACCCCAAGAAGACTCGGGCCGTCGTCGAGTGGGACCAACCTACCACCCGGAAACAGCTGCAGTCATTCCTCGGCTTTGCCAACTTCTACCGGCGATTCATCCGGGACTTCAGCCGGGTAGCCGCCCCCCTCACTGCCCTCACCTCCCCCCTGCGCCATTTCACGTGGACACCAGCAGCCAGCGCTGCCTTCAGTGACCTGAAGAGGCTCTTCACCTCGGCGCCGGTCCTAATCAACCCAGACCCCTCTAGGCCCTTCATTGTGGAAGTGGACGCCTCAGACACGGGCGTCGGTGGCGTGCTCTCTCAACGATCGGAGGACCAGACCGTGCACCCCTGCGCCTTCTACTCCCGCCGTTATACCTCCGCCGAGGCCAACTACGACATCGGGAACCGCGAGCTGCTGGCGGTGGTGGAGGCGTTCCACGAGTGGCGGCACTGGCTGGAGGGCGCAGAGCACCCCTTCACCGTCTGGTCGGACCACAAGAACCTAACCTACATCAAGTCGGCCAGGCGGTTGAACTCCCGTCAGGCACGCTGGGCCCTGTTCCTCGGGCGGTTTAACTTCCACCTCACGTTCCGTCCGGGCTCCCTGAACGCCAAGGCTGACTCCCTTTCTCGGCTCCATGCCGCAGAGGAGGAACCCACCACTCCTGACACCATCGTTCCATCCTCCTGGGTCGTTGGAGTGGTCACCCTGGAGATCGAGGCGGTGGTCAGAGCTGCCCAGCGCACCCAGCCAGATCCCCGACCTGGTTCCCCCGGTCGCCTCTTTGTCCCGGACGCCGTCAGGACCAAGGTGATGCAGTGGGGCCACGCCAGCCGCTTCGCCTGCCACCCTGGGGCCCTACGCACACTGTCCTTCCTGCGCTGGCGGTTCTGGTGGCCCACCATGGCCACGAACGTCAGGGAGTTCGTCTCGGCCTGCCCTACTTGCGCTCGCAGCAAGGCATCCCACCGGCCGCCATCGGGACTGCTGCAGCCTCTACCCGTGCCCGGTCGACCGTGGTCCCACCTCGCCATGGACTTCGTGACCGGCCTTCCCCCGTCTCTGGGCAACACGGTCATCCTCACCATCGTAGACCGCTTCTCCAAATCTGTGCGGTTGGTGGCTCTGGCAAAGCTACCGACCTCGGCGGAGACGGCGGAGCTACTCACCACCCACGTCTTCCGCCTTTACGGGCTTCCCCAGGATGTGGTTTTCGACCGTGGTCCCCAGTTCACGTCCAAGGTGTGGCAGGCCTTCTGTTCGGGGATTGGGGCCACGACCAGCCTCTCCTCCGGCTACCATCCCCAGACCAATGGGCAGGCGGAGAGAGCCAACCAGAGCCTGGAGTCGGCACTCCGCTGCATGTCCTCCCTCCATCCATCCTCCTGGAGCAAGGACCTACCCTGGGTGGAGTACTCATTAAACGCCATGGTCAATGAAGCCACCGGCCGGTCCCCCTTCGAGTGCTCCTTGGGGTACCAGCCACCCCTGCTTTCTACACAGGAAGGCGAAGCATCAGTACCATCGGTCCAGGCACACCTCCTTCGCTGTCGTCGGGTCTGGACCTCCGTACGCTCGGCCTTGCTTCGGGCCACCGCCCGAACCACCCGGAGCGCCAACCGTCGTCGCACTCCAGCTCCTGAGTACCAGGTTGGCCAGAGGGTCTGGCTCTCCACGGCTGATCTCCCCCTCAATGTCCCCTCCCGGAAGTTGGCTTCGAGGTACATCGGCCCCTACGCCATCGACCGGGTCATTAACCCCGCTGCCATCCGGCTGGTCCTCCCTCACTCCCTCCATCGGATCCACCCGGTGTTCCACGTCTCCCGGGTAAAGCCCTATGTTACCCCCAGTGGGCTGTGAGGAGTCTCCTGAGGGCTCGTCGCTGTGGCCGGGGTTTCCAGTACCTGGTTGACTGGGAGGGTTATGGCCCAGAGGAGCGGAGCTGGATTCCCCGGTCCCAGATCATGTCCCCAGTCCTCCTCAGGGACTTCTATCGGGCCCACCCGGATGCTCCGGGCCGGTCGCCAGGAGGCTCCCGCTTGGAGGGGGGTCCTGTTACGGCTGGGCCTCCACACACACCCTCCCCCGCCCCCACAGCTCGAGCACAGCGTGCTCTCCGCCGCAGGTGAGGCTTGTCCCCGCTAATTGGATTATCAGCCAAACCAGCACACCTGTCTCCACTCCCAATCAACCCTCTGCCTACTTCTACTCTGGACTTCCCTTCACTCATCGTCAGTTCTTCCCCAGGGCTTGACATTAAGCTTTTTCAGGTACTTGTCCTTCGGACAAGTGAACTTATCTTTTACTTGTCCTAGAGCTCAAGTTACTTGTCCAAATCCAAAGATTTTGAAAAAGCAATAATATGAATAATAATATATTATACTCTCACCGGCCACTTCATTAGGTACACCTTTTCAACTGCTTGTTAACGCAAATACCTAATCGGCCAATCATGTGGCAGCAACTCAATGCATTTAGGCATGTAGACATGGTCAAGACGATCTGCTGAAGTTCAAACCAGCATCAGAATGGGAAATAAAGGTGATTTAAGTTACTTTGAACCTGGCATGGTTGTTGGTGCCAGACGGGCTGTTGCGTGATATTATAGTGTCAATATGGACCAAAATCTCTGAGGAATGTTTCCAGCACCTTGTTGAATCTATGCCACCAAGAATTAAGGCAGTTCTGAAGGCAAAAGAGGGGGTCCAACCCCAAGGTGTGCCTAATGAAGTGGCCAGTGACTTTACCACCTCTTGGCAGTGCCTGGAAGTAGGCATCATGGCGGGATGCACTATTTCACCCCTGGCATTTGTGATGGCAATGGAAGTCATCATCCGAGCCTCAAAATGGGTTGTAGGCGGACAGCGAGTTGACTCTGGTCAGCGTCTCCCTCCGCTCAGAGCTTACATGGACGACATTACAACGTTGACCACCACCGTCCCATGCACCAGGAGGCTGCTCAGAAAACTGGAAGAGAACATCAGTTGGGCCCGTATGAAGATCAAACCATCCAAGTCACGAAGCATCTCAATTGTGAAGGGAGTGCTCTCTGACCTGAAATTCTTCATCGGCGATGATCCAATCCCAACAGTGTCTGAGCAACCTGTAAAAAGCCTTGGCAGGTGGTATGATGCAAGCCTGAAGGACAAAGACCAGGTTCTACAACTACAACAAAGATATCAGCAGTGGCCTGCAGTCCATCGATAAAACACAGCTACCTGGAAAGTTAAAGGCTTGGTGCCTGCAGTTTGGACTCCTACCACGGATGCTGTGGCCCCTCGCAGTGTATGAGGTCCCAATCTCAACCGTAGAGAAGTTGGAAAGAGGAGTCACAGGCTACATCAAGAAATGGCTCGGAATTCCACGATGCCTTACCACCATAGGTCTCTACGGAGATAGCATCCTCAAGCTGCCCCTCACCAGTCTCACAGAGGAGTTCAAGTGTGCAAAAACAAGACTCCAGATGACACTGAATGAATCCAGAGATTTAGTGGTGAGCAACAACGCACCAACCTTGACAACCGGGCGCAAATGGACACCAGCCAAAGCGGTGGAGGGAGCAACAGCAGCCCTCAAACATGCTGATATTGTGGGGTATGTTCAGCAGGGAAGAGGAGGCTTCGGGCTAACAGCTGCTCGCCCTGCTTGGAGTAAGGCCACAGCACCAGAACGGAGGAAGATGGTGGTGGAGGAAGTACGCCATCAGGAGGAGGCTGGAAGATGGGCCAAGGCAGTCTCTCTTGCCAAGCAGGGACAGTGGACGCGATGGGACAGTGTGGAGAGGAGGAAGATTAGCTGGAAGGACATGTGGGCCATGGAAGCGAGGCAGTTGAGCTTTATTATCAGAGCTACCTACGACGTCCTTCCAACACCAGTTAACCTTGGCCAGTGGTATGGTGAAGACCCGGGGTGTGCCCTTTGTTCCACGCCAGCCACCCTCAGGCACATTCTTTCAGGGTGCAAAACTAGTCTCGCCCAAGGACGCTACACGTGGCGTCACAACCAAGTCCTGAAGATCTTTGCATCCACCCTGGAGGACAAACGAGCTGCCACCAACTCCCTACCGCCTTCAGCATCCAACCACCAACAGGCAATTACCTTTGTCCGTGAGGGGGCAAAGGTTACCAGGAGCAGCTCGACACCATCTGAGCGAGGCCAGCTACGGTTGGCCCGCGACTGGAAGATGCTGACTGATATTGGACGACAGCTTGTGTTTCCTAAAGAGATCGCCATAACCACCCTGAGACCTGACTTGGTTCTCTGGTCCCCTTCTCTAAAAAAGGTGTACATCATTGAACTAACCGTACCCTGGGAGGACGCAGTGGATGAAGCTTACGAGCGGAAACATCTACGCTATGCTGAGCTCGCCGCCGAAGCACAACACCGCGGCTGGAACACTGAAGTCCGCCCAGTGGAGGTGGGGTGCAGAGGGTTTGTGGCAAGATCTACCACCAGATTGTTTACAGACCTGGGAATCAGAGGCCAAAGCCTGCGTTCAGCCGTCAAAGCTGCATCGGAAGCAGCCGAAAGAAGCAGCCAGTGGCTTTTTATGAGAAGGAAAGATCCCTGCTGGGCCCCGAAGTAGCCAACCAGAAGGTATGCGGTCAGCTTAGGCCTGACTCAGGGAAAAGGACGCCCCTGCCTTGCATAGTCTCATGAGACGTCAGCCATTCTCATGACGAATTAGGATTGACGCAAGTTCGGGGCTGATCCCCCTGAGCTGGCCACCTCTGGCGAGGGTGTATAGTGTGATGGCCGAAACACCCCATGACCTGGAGGAACACTACTGATGATGCGTCCGAAATTAAACCTAATCCCAGCCCCCCCCCCCCCCCCCGCATGAATCACCCACCATCAAGACGACACACACGCACACACACACTCTCACGTACGTACCTGCACAAAGGAATTTACATCTTATCCTGTGTTTCATAAATCATATGTGTATGCAAATAACACATTTGACTACTATTGATTTGATAATGATGTATCCTTCATTTTCAAATGTATTCATTAAACAATATTTTGTAATTATTTAAAAACGTAGGGGTAATCAGTGATTACCCTAACCCTAACCCTTTTAGATTAAGATTGGCCACAAAAGGGATGAATATCTAGGAATATTTACAAAAAATGTTTGTAACTACAGTCCCTCCCCAATGGAAGCAATCTTATTTGCTAGCCTTTGGATAGTATCCTATATTCAAATTGAGAAATCTATCATTAGTGTCATTCTGAAGTTCGTATTGCGATGTGCTGGTCTTAAAACTTCAAACCTAAAATATACGATCGCATCGAACTACATGAAAATAAGCGGCATTGAGAAGAAGCGAATATGCGCATGTTCACGTGAATGGCACTAGTGACAGGAGACCCACAACACTATGGCTGCGTTCGTAAACTCGCTCTGGAATCTGATCAGCACTCATGGAATGCCTTTTGTCCAATCAAATTACTTGGTCTCTTTATGACGTTGAACGCAGTGTGCGCTCTGGCGCTCTGAGCGAATTTACGAACTATGACGATAACGAACTACGAGAGACTGAAATAGCCAGAATGAGGCGCGGCATCGCTTTGCTTGCTATTTTTTTTTACTATTCAGATCGGAAGGAGGAATTAATGTTTTGCAGATATTAATACATATTGATTTGTGTTTTGGTTTTTACTTGTCCATCGGACAACTGCAGGAGGAAGTCCACTTGTCCAAACATAAAATGTACTTGTCCCGGACAAGCGGACAAGCCTTAATGTCGAGCCCTGTGTGAATCCCTAAGAATGGCCTGGCAAGTATTATCTGATTCCAGTCGTGTACTTTGCTCGTGATACTATTTTTGCAATTTGTATTCTTCCCGTATACAAATTCCCTTGTGCCTTTTTATTTTGCACTTACCTTTGTCCTAGCCTACCATTGAGACTTACCCTCTTTCTCTGTTCCTCTACAGCCCACGCCAGCCACTACCCCCAGCCCGCCAGGCTGAAACCCCCGGACTCTTCATCCCCTTTTTTCCTCCCCCCCTACACTGTAAATAAATACCCTACGGGGCTTCACAGTATCCTGCCTCCGTTGTCGTGTCCTTGAGCCCCCTCGCCCCCGTGTCTTAACAGTGGGTGAGGATGGACTCTATGATGGCCGTGTAGAACTGGACCATTATGGACCTCGGCAGCCTGAATTTCCTCAGCTGCCGGAGGAAGAATATCCTCTTCTGGGCCTTCTTAGTGAGGGCCTCGGTGTTCCGCTCCCACTTTAGGTCCCGAGAGGTCATGCCTAGAAAGCGGCATGACTCCACGGAGGCCACCGGGGTACAGCATTGAGCTCCAGGTTGTTAAAACTGCACCAGCTCCGCAGCCCCTCGATCTCACCCCTGTAGGCAGATTCGTCCCCCCTGGAGATGAGGCCCACCAGGGTGGTGTCGTCTGCAAACTTCAGGAGCTTGACCGAGGGGTGGCGGGAGACACAGTTGTTGGTGTACAGGGAGATCAGTGCTGGAGACAGGACGCAGCCCTGCGGGGAGCCCGTGCTGGTGGACCTGGAGCTGGAAATGCTCTTCCCCAGCTTCACCCGCTGAGACCTGTCAGTCAGGAAGTCACCAGGTTTCTCGTTTAAACACGAATCCATCATCCTGGAAAGATAGATTGGACACCATTTATCATGGAAATGTTAGTTGGTTAACTACAACAACAAGATAACAACGACAACGACGACCAACACAACCTCAACTCGGTGTCAACTGGCACCATAGAAGTGTCTCTCCCAGCCTTTTATCCTCCGAGGTGGAGGGTGGAGGTCACCCTTGATTGAGGGTTGAGCACAGGTGTGCCCAATCAGGCCATCACCATGGTGATAGGCAGGGAGGAAGGACAATCACCTGGGAGAAAACACAAGAAACAAACAAAACACACACAGAACCACACTCTATGGACGTAACCGCTGGTCATATCTTTTGTAATTATTTCTTTGTTGGAACAGCCAGCAGGTGCTGGGTGCAAATTACTCCATTTGGGCTGTGAGAGAGGAGAGTGAACCAGTCTTTTGTTTTGCCCTTCCAGATTTGTTTTGTGGAGAGGTTGTAAGTTCGTTTTCTGCCACTGAAAGGTCATTGTCACAGGGGATGTACTTGTCTTTATTAATTATCTATTAAATTATTAATTGGGGAACCCCTAGAGGTCTGCTAATAGACTACTGTCTGTCTGCTGTTTTCTTAGGGGATTTATATTCCATTTATTGAAATCAGGAGAAGAACTCTATTGGGAGTTGCACTTTGCTGTCTTGGTGATTACATACACTTCCCAATCCCATTTCTCATTTTTACCCCTACCCCTCGTTTTGGAGTGCCACTCGCTTTTCGGTTTGCCTCTCGGAACAGAGTTAGAAGTGGTTGAAATCTTCCCCTATGAAATGGCACAACCCTACAAGACCCTGATACGTCATCAGTAGTATCATAGAACAGCATGGACGCTCTCGATTCGTTCTCAACTTAAGTTTCATGCTATCAATCGACCAGTCATCAAATAAAAAAGAATAATGCTTCATTACCAGGCCAGTTCATGACAGAAGAGCAGTGCTTTGTAGGCTCGCAAACAATGCTCATACCCTGCCAGTCTGCACTGATATTAGAGGAGAGGTAACAACCCTGCTCCTACTCTGCCAGTCTGCACTGATATTAGAGGAGTGGTAACAACCCTGCTCCGACCCTGCCAGTCTGCACTGATATTAGAGGATTGGTAAGAAGTGCAACAACTTTGCTGCTGGATCTTGCAATTTCGGGCGTCATATGAATGAATGAATGAATGAATGAATTATCTTTATTGTCATTGTAACAGGTACAACAAAATTTAAATGCAAACCCTAGGTGCTAACAAACAAACACAGTCCTACGATAATAAAAAAACAAGAATGAGACATAAATAGACATAAATAGGGGGGGATATAAATAAAAAATAAGGGGATAAGTGATCGGTACCCAAGGTCGCCTCCCTCTCTGCAGTGATCAACTGATGATTATCGATCTCTACTATCTCCCCAGGTGTTTTGTTTACCTGTCCAGCAATGTCGGCATTAGATTCAGCACTGATTTACGTACCATTATCATCATCCCTCCCATGGTTAATCCACTGATCTACTGCCTAAGAACCGAAGAAACACAAATCAGTCAAATACAGCAGATCTTTGACCGGGCGATTAAGAAAATCACAAGTTAGTACTCAATAAGGGAGCATGGAGCTGGTGTTAAGATAATCATGGAGTTTGTCAAGTTGATAATCACAGTTTTCATAGCCTTATTGTAAGCAAGAAATGAGACATGGCCCTCTAAACAAACTGTTTGTGTGTTCGTTATTTCACCATCACACAATTAAGAGTTATATCGACTTGAATTCTCTAGGGTATCTGCTCCAATTAGTTGGAGTCTGTCATGTATAAACATGTATAAAGTGGGCACACATATAGTACCATGTCAGTATAGGAGTGAAGACCACATGCCTGCTCTGCTAACAACAAGGGTAAAACCTCCACTTTGCATCTTAATGAATGAAAAAGGGTGAATTTGGAACTCTATGCTTGTGATCCCAAAGCGTACGTAAGTCTTTACTTTCAGGCTATGACCTTCTGGTCTGATTTGATATACTGTATGCCATAATTTTCTTGATTTGGGGTGGCATTTAAAAAACAACAACTATACTTTGGTTCTCTGATTGTATGTCAGGTAAAATGCAGTGTGATTTTAATGTTTTAGCTTGTTTTTCTGTTAAGAACCACTTGATTTTTTTCAAAGAAGTTCAAAATGAAAAGTGAAATATTAAATTCATATTAGAGTCAAGATAAAAAAATCAAAAAAGATTGTGTTACTGACTGGTTGTCATTCACAACATTTCTATTTCAGAGCCGTTGTTGCTGCCTGTCTATAAACTGCATGTTTTAAAAACCAACTGACCATGTTCTTCTCCAACGGAACAACTGTTACATACTTCATCATCACAGGATTCCCAGGGCTTGTGGACTTTCCACAATACTACGGACTAGTGTCTGCTTTCCTCTTCTTCCTCTACTTGTCTATTCTCGCTGGAAATATTTTTATCATAACATTTGTATTCCACGAGAGGTCTCTTCAAAAACCAACATATCTGGTCTTCTGTAACCTGGCAGTTTCAGACATGGCATTCGGAACCACCACCTTGCCCAGAATCATAGCCATATACTGGCTGGATTCCAACATAGTTGACTTCAACCTCTGCTTCACACAGATGTTTTTCGTCCACTTCTTAGGAGCAACTAATTCTTTTCTCATTACGATAATGTCCCTCGATCGTTACATTGCCATATGTCACCCGTTCCGATACGCTGTTATGATAACAAACACATCTATTTGGATTCTTATGGGGACGGCTTGGCTGCTAAATACGTTGCAGATGGTCGCAATGCTTGAGCAAGCTTACTCTTTGGCCTACTGTGACTCCAACGTAATTGCTCAATGCTACTGCGACCACACTTCAGTAACCAGGCTGACGTGTGATGACCTGCACGAGACTAAGACTACGGCATTAGGTGTGGCCATGTTTATGTTGTTGTGTCCCCTCTCGTTCACTGTGTTTTCCTATATATCCATTATTGTGTCTATCATGAGGATCTCGAATTCTGAAGGACGAGGCAAAGCCTTCTCTACGTGTAGCCCACAGCTCTTTATAATATGCCTCTATTACATACCAAGGTGTTTTGTTTACCTGGCTAGTCACGTAGGGTTCGTCTACAGCGCAGATTCCCGTGTGCTGATGGTAATGATATACAGTCTGCTACCGCCTTTGGTTAATCCTCTTATATACTGCTTCAGGACTAAAGAAATCAAAGATACTTTGAAGAAGAGATTGACTAGAACAAAGCTTGGTATTATGATCAAAATAAAAGTTATTGAATGAAGAATTGAGTGAAGAACATACAAATAATGGATCTATATTGTTGCTATGGATGGTTTGTGTTGAAATTAAATATTGTACAAATTGAAATCAAATTCCAATCAACCTTCATAGTGATGACTGTACTGTTACAATAGAAATGCAAGTATACAAGTTATCTAAAACATTACAACAATAAATTATAATCATTATTATTATTCATTATGTTCAATGAAAATGCATTGAAGTGTCAATTTAAAAATAAACAACTGCTTACTTTCATGATTTGTGTGCACATTTTTGTAAGGTTTTGCACCATTTCCCAAATGTTGCAAAATAATACTTCGAATGTATAGACCCAAAATACTCTAGAATGAGTTATTGTATTTTAATATGATTATAATTAGTTATTATATGTCCATGGTATGACCAGCTGACATTTCATCACTTATAGGCATAATTTAATTCAGCTATATAGATAATCATTTAGATATATTTAGATAATTTAGCTAATTGCCACTTGTATCAGATATTAGACGAATTACAAACTGTTGATTGACTGTGTCGCTATGGCAGAAGTTTAGAAATGAGTATATTATTGTACTTGTGTGGTGCAAGATCAACACAGGCCAAAGTCAGACATGTACAGCTCGTACAACAGTACAGTAAGTTGGCCATGAGATGGAGATAAATCATTATAATTTATAGTATTTGAGTACTAACTCTCATGACAATTGGTTGAACCTCTCAATGTTGAACCTCTCTCTTTTTAAACATTATTGTTTCTCTAGGGCTGGCCATGTAGCTTTTTTGTCCACTAGTGTCTATTCTAAGTCATGTATACAACATTAATTATCAATGGCTGCCTATATCACCTCATTAAGTAATGGGACAATGAAGCATTGTTTCTTCTTTTGGCACTACGTACACAAAACGTTGGGATTTTATATCAAATAATTACTATGAGGTTAACATAGTGATTCTCAGCTTTTATGTGATGGTATTTGTGAACGTATTAGTTTCACCATTCACAAATTACAACACTTTCTATGCATAATACTAATACTATGTAATAGATTTTGCATTTATTGTGCCTTTCACTTGAAACCCGACCTTTGAGCGAACAGTATACATAGGCCTACTCACTGCAGCATTCATTTGGGTGAGATGTTATTTTGCAAACAATTTACAGGCAAGCTGTTTACATTCACTTTTTAGCAAACGTTACTTTGTAACTGCTCTTTAAGTGGTTGTCTGCTAATTAAGTCTGCAATTCATTATGGCCATTGTGGGCAAAGCCAAGCAAGCCCTGATACTTTTACTTTACTCTGTAAATGAAGAGATTCTAATCTTATTCAGAAGTCATCAAAACTAAGCTGAGATAAACTCTGTTTAAGTTTGGAAATGTGTGTTTGATCGGTTATTTCTCAGATGTTACAATGCTAATTGGCATTGTATTTGATATCGTTGGAAAGCGTTTCACATTGACGTCCAACTTGTAAGGATCATGCATTTGTGGGATGAGCAGCACAGCTGATTATGTGTGTAGCGCCCAAGTAAAATTTGCCAAAATTCTCTGCCAATGCTAAACAGTGTATTCTCTTTTTTTTGTGATCAATTTTTTATTGGTTTTTCTTCAGGGGATGGTACAAGGGAGTGGTAACATGTAAATGAACAAAGGAGAAATAGAATAACAAAAATCCAGTAGAAACCTCTCCCCCCCCCCTCTCCCAATCTCCCTTTACCCCAGCAGTCCCCTACCTCCCCCTCCTCCCACACATGTCCCTCCCGCCACAAACCTCCAACCCACCCGCCCAATTGGCTGCTGTAAGGCCGGCCAGCCAGATGCGTCTTTGTTTGATGTTTAAATCTAGGTTTGAACTGTCATTTAACAATAGGACTACTGGTGAGTGTGGAATGTGTTTGGACAGGATCAGGGACAATGCATCACAAACTGTCCTCCAGAAATCAGCCACTCCCGGGCATTCCCATACCATATGAAAAAAGGTGCCAACTTTATTTCGGGTGCAAAGAGTACAGTTAGGTGAAGGTATGGTCTTTATTTTATGTAGCAGATATGGAGTGAAGTATGTCCTATGAGTAAAATTGAAATGGATAACCTGGTGATTGGGATTTCTGGTGGAAAGGGATATGTTTTGCCAAATTAATTGCCAATTTAAGTTATTGTGTGATAAAGTGTCTTTCCATACTCTGTCAATGTGTAATGGTTTTAAAGAAGCCTTAACCAGGATGGAGTAAAGAGCTGAGACCTGACCCCTGGGTCTGGTGAATGCTATGTGAAATGGATGCATGTCTAATGAGCTATTCCAGGGTACCCCGTATGACTAGACAGAAAGGAACTAGGTAGAAAGGAACTAGACAGAAAGGAACTAGACAGAAAGGAACTAGACAGAAAGGAACTAGACAGAAAGGAACTAGACAGAAAGGCACTAGACAGAAAGGAACTAGACAGAAAGGAACTAGACAGAAAGGAACTAGGCAGAAAGGAACTAGACAGAAAGGAAATTTTTGACATTTTTGACATTTTTGAGTAATGACAGACTGTATACACATATGTGACACAGTCTGGTGAAAAGGTCAATTCTCGCGAATGACCAAAACGTTTTCAGTTTTTTTTTGCATATTATGAAAGTTGAAGTGTCGAAGAGCCCACTCGATATAACAAACAACAGTTTTAGGATCACTAAATACTTATAATTTGCGAGTTGGATTCACTGTATAGTCTACCGTAGGCTACTGGGTTAGGGTTAGGGTTAGGGTTAGGGTTAGTTACTATTACTATGCACATGCGCATAGCTGTACGTAATTGAAGGTAGAAAAAAAAGGACGTACCCGACTACCCGGTAAATTAAAGTTTCTCTGAATGTCTTGGAATGAGCGGAGACCCTCAGCCCCAAATAAATCTGAGAATGTGTGAACTCCCTTGTCACTCCACTGGGGAAATGAGATTGGACGCCCTCCCAACTGGAGAATTGAATTTTTAAATATAGGCGAATGGAGGTACCAGTTGGTTGAGATTTTGCAAAACTTTTCTGCGCATCGCCAAACTGAGATTAATTCAGTGATGATGGAGCCGAATTTCAATTCGGATTGTTTAATAGAAATGTTAGAGTATATTACATCTTGTAACCTATAAGGATGGACAATGTTTTCCTCTAAGGGGCGCCAAGATACACGAGCGGCCGGATCAAACCATGTAGAGAGAGGACGCAGCACAAAGGACCAATAATACCATTCGAAGTTTGGTAGCCCCAATCCCCCTTCGTTTCTTCCAATAACCACTTGGTGGGGCTAGAGAGAGCATGGAACTAAAAAAGTTTATTCGTGGAAGAATATTCATTTTAATAACTGAGATACAGGAATGAAATGTGAGGGGTGAAGTTTTCCACCTTTGTAGATCAGATTCTACCTCCTTCAGCACATTCTTATAATTAATTGATACTGTGTTTGAAATTGAGGGGTAGATAGTGATACCTAGATATTTAATATTCTGGACCACTGGGATGTTTAATGAGATATCTAACTGTCTAGCTGAGGCATTCAGTGGCAATAGAGCTGATTTTCCCCAGTTAATTTTGTAACCCGAAATTCGGCTAAAATTATTAAAGATGTTTAGAAGGTGAGGAAGTGACTGAGGGATATTCTGAATAAAAAGAAGGATATCATCAGCATACAGAGATATGTGATGTTTGGTGTTCTGGACCGTAATAGGATCATGGGTGACTGACTGGCGAACGGCCTGGGCCACAGGTTCCAGAGATAGGGCAAACAGCAAAGGAGAGAGAGGGCAACCCTGGCGCGAGCTGCGGGATACTGGGAACTGTTTAGAGCATGTGTTCCCTGTCAGAACCATTGCTGTCGGGTTGGAATATAGTAGTTTTATCATATCTACATAATGATCTCCAAAGCCCATATAGCGTAAAACCGCCCATAAAAAGTGCCACTCGAGACGATCAAAGGCTTTCTCAGCATCAAGTGAGAGAATAGCATTTGCTGAATCAGTAATATTCGAAGAGTCAATAATATGGAGAAGGCGGCGAACATTGTCTGAGGCAAGGCGATTTTTAATGAAGCCTGTTTGGTCCTCATGCACTAAGGTAGTCATAAATGGTTCCAGTCGAGAGGCTAGAACTTTGGCGTACAGTTTAGTATCTGTATTTAAAATTGACAAGGGGCGATAGCTTCCGCAGTCAGTAGGGTCCTTCCCCTTTTTCAAGAGCAAAGAGATTATAGCTATATTGTTGTTTTTGGAGAAGGAGCCATTTTTGATTGCAGAATGAATCATTCCCAACAGTAAGGGGCCAACTTGGGACCAAAAGGCCAGATAAAATTCAGGTGGTAGACCGTCTAACCCTGGTGACTTGCCTTTATTCATGCATGAAAGAGCTTTGTATAGTTCAGATAGCGTAATAGGAGAATCTAAATCAAGGGAGTCATTTTGGGAAAGCTGGGGAAGCTGGAAGGGGTTCAAGAAAGAACTAACGGCTTGATCATTATAATCAATCTCAGAAGTATATAGAACCGAGTAGAATGCCCAGAAGTTATTGTTAACCTCTGTTGGATCAGTGCACAAAGTACCTGTAGAACTTTTAATTGAAGAGATGTTTGCTAGTTGTTCATTGGTTTTAAGTTTTGAGGCTAGTAAATGGCTTGGCTGTGCACTGTGCAAGTAATGATTTTGTCTGGTTCTATGAATGAGGAAATCAGCTCTATGTCTGAGAAGATGGTTAAGATATTTAAATAACACTTCTCTCTCAAGAACTAGCTCAGGGGTAACATGCGGAGTCATTGTGATCTCCAGTTCAGCAATTTTCTTTTCTAAGTCTTGAATATGTTTTAATCTGGATTTGTGTAGATTAGAGGCAAAACCAATAGTTTTATCCCTAATGAACCCCTTCACCGCATCCCAGAGAATACCAGGATCATCCACAGATGGCTCATTAATTACAATAAACTCATCAAGTTGTTCCTTCATTTCCTTTAGGAATGATTCATTCTGCAAAAGGGTGGAGTTAAAGCGCCAGCGAGGAGCCCTTTTAGGCTTCAAGGAGATCGCTACTCTGCCAAAGACCGCCCTGTGGTCAGAGAGGGACATAGGAAGTAAATTAAAATCTGATGTCTTATCATACAGGTGTTTGGATATAAAAATATAATCTATGCGAGAGAATGATCTGTGTCGAGATGAGAAACAAGTGAATTCTTTCACGGAGGGGTTAGAAGAACGCCAGACATCTACCACAGCACAGTCACTAGCCCATTTCCTTAGTGCAGAGGATGCCAGGTGTTGCTCTCTCCCCTCGTTAACCCCAGTTCTGTCCATCGTGTGTAGCCATACAGCATTAAAGTCACCCCCTATTATTAAACCAAAATCAGATCAAACATCAATTTAGTTAAGTAGTCATAAAAGCTAATATCAAAGGAATTTGGTGCATATACTGAAACAAAGGCCAGTTTCTTATCATTTACCATCATTTTTATATAGCTTACTCTGCCCTCAGAATCTTTCCCAGATCCTAGATCTTTAAACTGAAAACTGCGCTTGGCAACGATCACTACTCCCCTTTTTTGGGGGGTATTTGAGGAGGAGGCAATTACATGGTAATATTTATTCTGTAATCTACTAACATCTTTTTCCAATAGGTGAGATTCCTGAAAGAAGGCCACATCTATCTTTTTTCTCTGTAGGAAGTCTAAGGTACTTGTGCGTTTATGAGGGATATTTAGGCCCCGCCCATTCCAAGACAGAAGTGTAATGCTAGTCATGGCTATCTTGGTAAAAGAAAAAAGTGAAAGATACTAACCGAAGGGCTCCAACCATGGGGTCCTGTCCCTCCCCCCCAACCCCCCCATAAGCCCCATGATCATAGCCCACCCACCCCTTGCCCCCTAATCCCAATCGGCACCCCTCTTCCCCAACCCCTAATAAACAAACCCATACCCAACCCACCCCTGCTGATGCGTCTTCCCAAACCAGACGCGCGCCTAACCCACTATTACTAGTAGACCTTAACCCACACCTTAATGATATCTGAAGGAACGATATCATACTAACGTTACCTAACTATAGGCTATATTGTCCGGTAGACATGAAACAGGCATAGCTCCTCCACTCTCCATTCAAAAATAAATGTTACGCTGGCCATGGAACAAGCCCTACAGTAGGCTAAGAGCCCTGGGATTCATCTAAGTGAACCTTTAAATCAGAATCTTTAAATCAGAACATAACAGCCAATGAGAGAATAGCCTAAGTGAAATAAATCAAAAGTTTCCTTCATTAACATAAATAGCATTTATACAGAAAGAGAAAAGTAAAGTAAAAAAGTTTCAACTCATTATTCAACATGTTCTTGTCCATCAATTTGGAGTGTATAGCGTAGTTAGCACAGAGGAGGAGAAGAATGAATGAATGAATGAATGAATGAATGAAGAAGAAGAATGAGAGAGAATAAACCTGTAGAAGAAGAAATAGTATCTAGCTCAGTCCAGGCATCGTATTCACTGTTCTAGGATAAACTGTTCAGCCTCACCCAGCTCCTGGAAGGTGTAGATGTTGTTTCCCTTGGAGAGCTTGATTGTAGCTGGGTAGAGAAGAAAAGCCATAAACCCTTTGGTGCAGGCCTCATACATCACTTTATAGCAGGGCTTCCGACGTTTTGTTGTAGTCTCGCTGTAATCCGCAGCGAACTTCAGCTGGATGCCATCCGACCTCCGGTAGCTTCTTCCGAGCCTCGCCTAGCAGGCGGTCCCTGTCTGTGTAGCGGAGGCACTTGATGATTAGCGGGCGCACTTTGCCCGAGCCTAGGCTTGGTGGACGCCCAAGACGGTGGCTTCTCATCAGCTCTGGCGGTGCAGATTTTAAGATAGGGAACCATGTCAGGATATTCTCATTCAGGTAAGAAAGGGCATTTGAGCCTTCAGCTCCCTCTTTAAGATTGAAAATAATGAGGTTGTCCCTGCGTGATCTGTCTTCCATCTCGACTAGTTTAGCCTCACATGTTTGTAGGCTCTTCATACACAAGGCAGATGACTTTTCAACATTTGAAATGCGCTCCTGTGTGTTTTTAGTTTCTGAGCGGATATTTCTGATATCCTCCGTATGCCGTGACAGAGTCAAATGCATAGTGTCTAATTGTTTCTCAAGTCTATTGAAACGGGCTTCAGATTTATCATCAGCTTCTTTGAAATATCTTGCCATTGACTTTTCTATGACAAGGATGCATTCTCCTCGCCCAGTTCTTTGTGTAGCTGAGCTGTCATGTCTTTCTTAGCAGCCTCAGTTTGTCTCGTTTTTCGCATTTACTTAAGACAATCGAGTGAAAAAAAAGGTAGGTTAACCTATTTGCTTTGCATGAAAAAATAATAGCAATCTGCTTTCACACAGCCATAGAATTTGAAAAGTTTTGAGGAGAGTGGACGCCGAGTTTGTCTATGCTGCCATGTTACCGGTGGTGGTAACAGTGTATTCTCCAACAGCATGTTTGGATGCTGGATTCTGATTGGCTAGCAACAGTGGTAAATATCTCAACAACCCACTGTTCAGACCGCATTTCCAGTATCAATGCGCCTCCCAATCAATCTGATTAAGAACACCTGCGCTGACCTACATAGTACAGCGGCTAAGCTCTCATATTATGAGGAATTGTGCACTTTTTGAAGAAAGCATGACATTTCTACCATAGTTAGTACATACCATAAGGTTTATTTTCAGATGTGGAGGGAAGTCAGGTTTGACCCCAGAGGCCCGGGAGAGGTCAAATTCAAGATGGCCGCCAGGCCCTGTGTCTAATGTTCAAACACGCTTAATTTTGGAACCAAACAGAGTAGAAAAACACTTTAGGTGTAAGGGAGGACATGAGGGGATATAAGGGAGGACACATGGGGATATAAGGGAGGACATGAGGGGATATCCACATCTGAAAATAAACCTTATGGTATGTACTAACTATGGTAGAAATTTCATGCTTTCTTCAAAAAGTGCACAATTATTGTGCTAAGCCGCTCTACTAACAATGCAATGGTTGATCTTGTTTATGGGACTACATTCTGTGGCGGAAGGATATATGTATTCTGAAACAATGAATGATTGTAAATACATGAATTGAATGTTACAACTGTGTATTTATTTTTTATATTATGTGGTGGCTGTTGTAGAAAAGGAATTTACCATTCGAGGGCAGGGGTTGTGGACTCATTTACCACTGTACAGGGTTTTCCACAACCCTGTACCAGTGGTAACTGAGTCCACAACCCCCTTCCTCTCATGGTAAATTGCTTCCTTCTCCTGTTGGTATTTTCACTCGTTTTGAGTTGTTTGGTGGGTTGGATGAGCCTGGACCCTCCTCCTCACGCTGGTCACCAACCTGTGGGACGGCCTTCCATTCCGCAACCAGGAGTCGTTGCAGGTCAGCCAGCGTGGTTGTGTTGGTCACTCTAACACGTACAGCACGCCCAAGCTGATCCCACAAGTATGTACATGTGTGGATTGTGTGTTTGCACAAGCCCAAGCTTTTTAATAGTTGTCTGTCATAGATCTGACAATGAAAAGCACCCATATTAGATTAGATTAGATTCACTTTATTGTCATTACATAGCACAATTATTGTGCGTTCTAACCAGAAGTGCAACAAATAGCAATTATATTGCAGTGATAAGTAGCAGTATTTACAGCATCTATACAGTAAAGTGCAAATGGTAGCGTGATGTGCAATGTCATACAATGGTGACTGGATGTATTTGTGCAGTACTATATATAAATTGAGATTATATACAATGTGCAATTGTACAGGCTATGATACATATGATACATACATATGTTGTATATAGTGAAGTATACAAAAATACAGGCTGTGGGCTATGTACAGCATGATCTACACAGAACACAACTGTAACTGTGTGGTCAGTGAGATTGTAGAGTTTAGAGTGTGTGTGAGTGTATGTGTGTGTGTCACGAGATGAAAGCGGGACTAGCCGTGGGTAGTTCGCGGGCACGTCTGTGAGCACAGCTGCCCTGGGTTTGGTTGATTGGGCGCACTAGCCAGTGGATTGGCTGTTGTGCCTTTTAAAACCCCCAGGGCCGGTTTCACAGACAAGGCTTAAGCCTAATCCTGGACTAAAAAGCATCTTCAATGGAGATTTTACATTGAAAGTGTGATTTAGTCCAGGACTAGGCTTAAGCCTTGTCTCTGAAACCGGCCCCCAGAGTTTTAGGAGAGAGAGAGAGAGAGAGAGAGAGAGAGAGAGAGAGAGAGAGAGAGAACATGGGGGCTGTATTGACATGAGTGGGCGAACTGTGTGGACAAACTGTGTGAACGACTAACCTATGTTACAGACAGGAGGTGGAATCCCTGTGCGGGACATTGGCTGCCTGGTCGAGGCACGGAGTAGTGGTTGCCGACGACAGACTCGCGGTGAAGCTTAGGGCGGCTACACACTAGACGACTTTTCAAGTTGTAACATCGCTGAGCCTCTCACACTAAACGACCGTCGTGCTGGTGTCCGCGTCTCAGCGGCGCGCAGACGTCGCAGCACAGTGCAGACTACAGTATGTGGCAACGACGGGGGCTCACAGACTACACGATTCTTCACTTGGTCAGAATCCTCTATCCTTCTTTGAAAGAAATCGCGATTTATTCAGTGAAAACTAGTACACCATTCAGATAGCACAACAATAGCATAGCATTCGCGGACACAGTCAGTCAATGCACCTAGCACAACAATAGCATAGCATTCGCGGACACAGTCAGTCAATGCACCTAGCACAACAATAGCATAGCATTCGCGAACACAGTCAGTCAATGCACCTAGCACAACAATAGCATAGCATTCGTGGACACAGTCAGTCAATGCACCTACCTAGCACAACAACTGTTGGTCTCATTGGCTGTGCTGTCCACACGGGTCGTTGCCCATCTCAGACTAGCAGAATGTAGATTCCGTCGGCCGATAAAATGAAACATGTTTGAAAAGATCTGGGGCCGGATTCACCAAGCGTTTTTAAGAACAAATTTGTTCTTAAGAACAACATTTGTTCTTAAGACAAAACTTAAGAAGATTTGGTATTCCCGAAGAAAATCTTATCTTAACTTTAGTTTTTTCTTAACTTTCTTCTTAAGATTTTTCCTAAGATAGAACTTAAGAACAAATGAGATTCTCCAAAACAAAGTTCTTAGATTTCTTCTCAAATGTCTTCTTAACTTTAAGAGAAGCTCTCACCTGTCTTAAAGCAGCTAAAGTGAAAGGTAAGTCTTACTTGAACAATTTTGTATTGCATTTATTTGATTTTATTAATATTTAGTTTAGCCCTAGACAATGTGTTAACACATATTACACAATTCAAGTTGGTCAGAGTACTTTTGTGTGAATGTTTTGTGTGAATGTGTGAATGTCTATCACATGTTTGTATGTTTGAGATATAACTGAAATGGGCCTTTCAGCCTGTGTCACATGTAGGCCTATTCCTAGATTACACCACAATGTACTCAGAAAGTAAATCAAGGAGGCAGTTGTTGTAATTAATCATTATGAACATGTTATTTAAGTAGGCCAAGTAACTGAAACAATGTCCTTACTATTATTTATTTTATATTCACATTTTAGATGGAAGTTCTTCATAAGTTCAAAAGAGAGAGAGAGAGAGAGAGAGAGAGAGAGAGAGAGAGAGAGAGAGAGAGAGAGAGAGAGAGAGAGAGAGAGAGAGACACAGGTGTAAAAATCACAGTTCAAAATCTAAGAACTTCTTAAGTGAGAAAACTAAGAAGTTCTTAAGACATAGGACAATTCTTAAGAAAAAAATGGTGAATAGCGTTTAAGAACATTCTTAGGAACATCTTATCTTTTTTCTTAAGAATTGTCTTAAGAATTATCTTAAGAACACTTTGGTGAATCCGGCCCCTGGAGCCCTGCGACGGCCCCTCCGACGGGATCGGCGGTCCTCCGATTGCGTCTCTGAGCCTGTCACACTAAACGAGCGTCGGAGACGGCGCATCCCCGGGTTTGCAACGACTGGAGGATTTTGGTCGGCGACAGCTAAATCGGGGTTAAAATCGTCTAGTGTGTAGCCGCCTTAAAGCCGGCTGGGACCAGTCGCGTGGATACCGACGGCGGATTCTACACTGGAGCCGAATCGACCTGAATGAAAGCGAGCTCGACGATTCTCGGAGGCGGAGCCCCGCCAACGCCACAGGCAATAGTGACTATTTGTTTATTTCTTTGGTTTTGATTTTTGTGGGGTAGCGCTGAGGAGGAGAGCCTACCCCACCCACCTGCCTTTGTTGTCTGTCCTGTGTACTGTTTCCCCCAACCCCGCACCTAGTCCAGCACCGTAGGTCCCTATAGAGGGGTGGGAAATATAGGATAGCGCCACGGGTGGGTACCTATAGGCAGGGCCGCTTGGGAGATATGCGAGGCCCTGTGCGAAGTCAGATTTGCAAGGCCTTTTATAATGATGTAGGCTACTGTTATAACCGCGCGACACGCACGCACCGATATATTGCAAGAAATGCGCTCACATGCTGTGCTGATAGACAATAGCATATCTACTTATTTAGATCATTTACAACCATGTTTGTTTCATTTCAAACCTTTTATACTCGTAAAGGATTAGGATTTAGGATAAAGCAGTCATCATACCCAACATTAAATACGCACAAGCCATTATTGACATGAATGTTACTCACCACCATGTAGGCCTATCCTTTATGTTGAAAAGCTTACAGCAAAAGCAAAAAGACATGTCCCGTTTTTGAGAGTACACAAGCCACTTTCTTTCTATTTTTTCCCCATTTGGTAGTTTTTGGAGAAATAAAGTTTCACTAAAGTTCCTGTTCTCATTATTTTTAGGATAACTAAATCCAGGTTTCATCTTTGGGGGACCTCTTCTAATGATCACTTCTGTAACTGTAGAGTCCATATGTACCGGCCAATTTACCAGGATCATCATACATGACATATCTAACACCGTAGGCTCGTCTTGCGTTCCATCACTCTCAGCCCTGCTGCTGCTCTGAGTAGCTCCATCTTCCGCCTCCGTATCCTCTACTTCGCCACTCCTGACCATCATCACCTGGGGCTGGGCAGCCCCACTGCTGCCAGTGTAGCAGTTGTCCTCCTCCACCTCAGAGACATCATCTTTGCCTCTCAGGGGGGGCTGTGCCGTGCTACTACTAGCATTGCTAGTGCTAGCAGTAACGTTAGCTTCTTCGGTGCTAACGGGAGCCTCACTTGTTTTTAGAAATGTTTCGAACGAACCTCTAAGCGAGGCCCTGAAGCCTTCCTTTCTTTTATTTGTATTTCTTTTTTCAGCACCCGATTAACATTTTCTTCCTCGGTCTCATTCCCTCTGCATTTTGTCCGTTGCACTAAGCAGTCACTATGCACAACAAGTGTCAACGCGCGCCCAAAAATTCTAAGGTGTCATAGGGGGAAATTACTTTTTTCTGTTGCTAAGAATCTCCCTGTCCTACAGGTATGCTAGATTTTAGATGTATGATTGACTATGATTATCACATGTGTGAACATTTAGAAATGTATTAAAGGCAAAAATAATAATATGGTCCCTTGCCTGGCGCTTTGGAGGGCCTCGCCAGCCAGGGTACCAAAAAAATAAAAAAATAAAAATAAAAATGTGTTTTTATTTTTTACCCTGCCTCACGCGAGGCCCTCCAAAGCGCGAGGCCCTGTGCCACCGCCCCAGCTAGCCCCCCCTTAAAGCGGCCCTGCCTATAGGAGTCCTCACGTGTGCAGTGTAGTACCCTTGGGTTTCCGATTGCAGTGCCTTATTGTTATTTTATCGAGTGCAGTGTCCCCTTTGATGATTGCTGTGTCAGATATTATCTTGCAGTGTTGTGTGTAGGGTGTGTGTGTTGGAGAATCACATATTCTGTGCCGGGAAGGTTTAAGGGTGTTCACTCTAAACTGTGACATCTCTTTTGGCGTTTGTCGGCAGGATTCCTACACTAGTGATCATGGATGAAGAGAATAGAACAGAACAGCCAGCAGGGAGCTCTAGTTCAGTAGGGATGAGCTCACCCCAGTCCACCCCAGTAACTATGCCATGGTTTATGTGTTCACCCTGGGTCCCCAAGTTTACTGGTGAGGGAGAAGTTAGGTTTGGGGAATGGCAGGCACAGATGGAGGCAATACTGAGGGCCCAAGGATTAACAGAAAGACAGCAGGTGGACTTTATCATGAGTGCACTGGATGGCCGCGCTAAGAGGGAAGCCCTGTTGGGTAGTGATGGCCAGAGGGCGTCCCCTGCTGCTTTGTGGACGGTATTACAGGAACGGTTTGGGGCCCTTACCCCGGCAGCTGAGGCCCGGTCCCGCTTCTTCGACTGTGTCCAGAGCAGGGTTTCCGTTAACCGGTAATTACCGGTCTTTGTCCGGTAAAATGTGTTGAAGTCCGACAAATTGAAATCTCTTCGGTCATAATGTCCGGTGAAAATAATTCCCTCTAAGCACAATTTGAATACAATTCGCTAAAGTTCACATTCTGATTCCTTCTATATTTAAAAAAGACGAATATATAGGGTATATATTTATTTTATTATGATATGATTTGACGCCGGCATGATGATGACTGCTAATGTGTAGGCTAGGCTAGCCTATGCGAAACAGCGGCGGCAGGGTTGCCAGATGGGATTGACAATACAGCCTAACTAACCAGTCTATTACCGCTAAACCCAGTAGCCCATTCGGTGATAACCCGGCCCATCTGGCAACCCTGCGCAGCCATAATAATAACTTGTATTTGTATAGGCTAGCGCTTTTAACCTGCAAACGTTGCAGCTCAAAGTGCACCATAGCGAGCGAGAGGTACACATGGCAAGACAAAGTAAGCTTAACAATTACTTCATGAAACCAAGCTACAATGAGTCTGAGGAGAAGTCTGACTGTAAAGAGATGGAGGCGGCTCGACGGTTCCGAGTTAAATGGAAAGAAAATTTCCCCTGGCTGCGTTTAGATGGGGAAGGAAAATGTTCTGCTCACCGTGCAAAAAATCGGGGAGGAATAACGGATTCACGAGAGGAGCAACGAATATGAGAATGTCGGCTCTCACTGATCACAGGCGGTGCAGTGACCACATATCGGCGGTCAGGCCACTGTGAGCAGGCTAATGAAACGGCTAACAATAAGCTGCACTCTCAGCTACAAGTTGCATTTCACATGGCAAAAAATGGCATCGCATGTCATCAGTATGTGAGACTGACTGAGCTACTGAAAGCAGTTAAGGCTCCAGATTGTGTCTTGAGTGAGGGCACCGCCACAGCGACTCCGTTGACATTGTGGCGCGCGTTCAGCGCTGGACATGGCATAGCGCGCATGCGAATCATGAAAGCCTATATTATATTTATTATATAGCTCGCATCTAATCGTATCGGATGAGAAATAGACATTAAACGGCATATATAGGCTACACAACAGCTAATCACCGCGACAAACAGCGATATTATATTTGAATATGATGACCGGAATATCTCACGTTTGTCCGGTAAATTGAAATCTTCCCGGACACGTTGACCGGCAAAAAAAAAATCTAACGGAAACCCTGGTCCAGAGGGGAGACGAGTCCGTGCCGGAGTACCTCCTCCGATCTCGGGAGCTGTTCTCCCGGTGGCGAAGGGCAGAGCCAGATGGATCGGCTAGGAATGAATCCACCCTACAGGACCAGTTCATTAGGAACCTAAAAGAGGGTGAGGTAAAGAGAGAGCTCATGACGTTGGTACGGCGTCAGCCGGGGGCAACTTTTCGGGAAGTGAGTGCGGAGGCTGAGGCATTGGACAAAGGGGGGAGGTCCCGGGACTGTCAGACCTGTCGTGTTGTTGTTCCCCCTACAGCTGCTGCTTCAACGGTTGTCGATTTGGAGAGATGGAAGGAGACCATGCGGGCTGAGCTAAGGCAAGAGATGAAGGAACAGTTGACCGCACTGACGGAGACTTTAGTGAGAGAAGTCAGACAAACCACCATCAGCTCCGAGGCCCCTCCCCCACCGAGACCTGGGCCAAGAGGAGAGGTAATTAGAGGACAGTATCACCCCGCTCCCAATAATAGGAGGCCGTTCCAATGGGACAGACAGGGCAGGCCAATCTGCCTACAGTGTGGACAGCCAGGCCACATCCAACGTTATTGTTCCACCCAGAGAGATGTACCTTTAAACCAGGAACCCCAGCTACTGTAGGGTGAGCAGTCGGGGATGCGGGCAGCCAAGGAGAGAGCCCTAAGAAGTCTGCAGTGGTGGGGACATGTCCCCGGGTGGAAGTGGAGGTGAGCGGAGTAAAAATACCATGCATGTTGGACACTGGATCACAAGTAACCATGTTTAGTCACAGTTTTTTTCAGAAATGGCTTGGCCCTGTACCAATGCAGGAGTCCTCCAACCTAAACTGGCTCACCCTGAAGGCGGCGAATGGTTTGAACATCCCCTACATAGGCTATGCCGTAGTAGATTTCACCGTGGGAGGGTTACGGGTTCCGGAGAAGGGTATAGTCATTGTTAAAGACGAATGTCTGGGTGCAGACCAAGGTATCCTGGGTATCAATGTGATAGCCCACTGTTGGAAGGAGTTGTTTCAGGGGGCGTCTCAGGGGGTCACAGGGTTCAACTCCACCTTAAGTGGAGAGGCTAGGAGGGAGTGGCAGAAGGCCTTTGCGGTCTGCAGGCGGGTCGTTCAGACCCACGAGCCCGAAGTGACGACCGGCACCGCCCGCCTGATGAAGAGGGACGAGAACCGGGTTCCCGCCAGCTGTGAGAAGCTCTTATGGGCCAGGGTGGTGGGGTGCTGCCCTTCAAAAGATTATCTTGCCTTAGTAGAGGACTGTGGCAAGGGGGCAGAGTGGCAGATTGCTCGGTCTGTAGTGAGAGTACAGGGAGGGCGGCTCCCATTGCGGCTGTTGAACCTGCAACCCTACGCCCTGGAACTGCCTGGACGCTGCCCACTGGCCACAGTGACCCCCCTCGATCCCTCCCAGGTCTGTGGGGAGAGAGACCTGGTGTTGCGCGAACAGAGGCCCGGGGAGGTCGAGGTCGATGTCCAGACTGTCCAGCTGAAACCAGGAGGGCACCCCCCAGTAAAACTTCCGTCCGTAGAGGGCCTGACTCCAGGACAACAACAGAAACTAGAGGGGCTTTTATCCCAGTGGACCAGTGTGTTCGCAACCAATGATGAGGACTACGGCAGCACGGATGCTGTCCTGCACCATATCCCTACCGGGACTGCCCCACCAAGTCGTGAACGATACCGGCCTATCCCTCCAACCCTGTACCCGGAGCTCAGACAACTGCTGGCTGGGATGTTGAGCTCAGGAGTCGTCTCAGAGAGTTCGAGCCCCTGGGCTGCCCCTATTGTCCTGGTGAAGAAAAAGGATGGGACCTGGAGGTTCTGTGTCAACTACCGCCGGCTAAATGCAGTTACCCACAAGGATGCCTTCCCGCTCCCCCGTATCGAGGAGTCCCTGACGAGCCTAAAGCAGGCAGCATGGTATTCTACTCTCGACCTCACCTCCGGGTATTGGCAAGTGAAGGTTGACCCCCAGGACAGGGAAAAGACGGCGTTCACGACACCCCTTGGCCTCTTCGAGTTCTCCTGAATGCCGTTTGGGCTATGTAATGCCCCGGCCACCTTTCAGAGACTTATGTAGAAGTGCCTAGGAGACAAGGTACATGACTTCCTCTTAATCTATTTAGATTATGTTATTATCTATTCCCCTGACTTTGACTGTCACTTACAGCATCTGGAGCAGGTGTTCCAGATGAGTTGCCACTGACCCTGAAAAGATAGCTGCCGTTCGCGACTGGCCTCAGCCAGAGACAACCACCCAGGTACGCTCCTTCCTTGGTTTTGCGGGTTATTACCGACGTTTTAACTCTTCCTTCTCTAAGATCGCCTGCCCACTCCATGGCTTACTGACTGGCACTGCGACTCTGGGAAAGAAGGGGCGTCCCGTGGTATGGACACCAGAGTGCCAGAGAGCGTTCGAGCAGCTGAAGGCTGCCCTCCTGAGTGCCCCGATCCTAGCATATGCAGACTTCACCAAGCCATTCATCCTTTATACCGACGCTAGCTTTGATGGCCTGGGGGCGGTACTATCCCAAGTCCAGGGTGGCCAAGAGAGGGTCATCGCCTATGCTAGCCGCAGCTTGTCTCCCCCAGAGAGAAATGACCAGAACTATAGCTCTTTCAAGCTAGAACTATTAGCACTGAAGTGGGCAATGACGGACAAGTTTCGGGACTATCTATGGGGAGCTGATGTTACAGTCTATACAGATAATAACCCACTGGTACACCTAGACACTGCAAGGCTAGGGGCAGTCGAACAGCGATGGGTGGCCCAATTGGCCTACTACCAGTTTGAAGTAAAGTACCGCCCCGGCCGCTCTAATCAAAATGCTGACCTTCTCTCCCGACTCCCTAGGATTGAGGGGCAGGTGTGTCTGAGCCAGGAAGCTGGGTGTGAGATAGGACCACGGCCGGAGCGGGTTGTTGAGGGAGGGCCTGACTGGAGGCAGATCCAACAGCGGGACCCACACCTCCAAGTCTTGTCCGAGAGGCTCAGTCAGGGCAAGCTGCCCGTCAGCAGGGCCTGTGACGGTGTTCCCCAACAGGAGAGGCAGTGGTGGAGGGAATGGGACAGATTAGCCCTGCGGGATGGAGTCATTGGCCGGAGGGTGCGGGACACGGTCGAGGACACCTGGAGGTGGCAGATCCTGGTGCCCAGCTCGGCGACGCACGACCTATGGGAGAAGTACCACACCTCTTTAGGTCACTTGAGTGCTGGTCGGATTGAAGCAGCCCTAAGGCGGGGTTTCTATTGGCCCCGATTGGGGGAGGATGTGCGACATTGGATTATGGAGTGTCCCCAGTGTGTACAGAGGAAACCTGGGCCAGAGGTAAGGGCACCTTTGGTGCCGATCACCACCAGTTATCCCCTAGAAACCGTGGCCATCGATTATCTCTCTTTGGGTCGACCCGGTGACACCTACCCGTATTTGCTTGTCATGACTGATCTTTTTTCCAGATATGGGTGGGCAGTCCCGACAAAAGATCAGACAGCTGAGACCACAGTGAAGGCCCTCTGGACAGCGGTGGTGCAGCACTGGGGATGCCCCGAGAAAATTCTGAGTGATCGGGGGGCTGCTTTTGAGTCGGAGATCGTGGCCCAGTTCTGTGAGTTATATGGGTGTAAGAAGATCCGCACTACCCCTTACAGACCCCAGGGCAATGGGGCCTGCGAACGTTTCAACCAGACATTACTGTCTCTCCTGGGGTCCCTGGGGGAGGACCAACAAAGGCGATGGCCTGATCACCTACCCATGTTGCTCCAAGCGTATAATAACACAGAGCACAGTAGCACTGGGCTCACCCCGTTCTTTGTCATGTGTGACAGGCATGCCCGTCTCCCTGTTGATGGCATTGTAGGTGCAGAGGCCCCGAGGCCACGGATGGACCTGGATGGATGGGTCCGGCACCACCATGACCAACTCCGCCGGGCCTACAGCCAGGTCGAGGCAAGGACCCAGCACCAACAGCCGTGCTGCCCAGCCAAGACCCAACCGACAGTGTGCTCCCCAACCAGGTCCCCAAACCGGACTGGCGTAACTACACCTGGTACCCTGTCCGTGTTCCCATGGCTCTTCCAGCTGCCCTGCCTGCTGCTCCCATAGGAGGTCAGGATGGTAGAGGTGAGGAGATTGTACCCCTAGCTGAGGAGGGGGGTGGACGGGAGGTTGCACCTCTGGCCGGGGAGGGGGAAGGACTGGGTAGGCCCAGATGGCTGAATCGGCAGCCTCCACTTAGATATCGGGAGGCACTTAGCTCCTAATAGTCGGGACGACTATGGACAAAGGGGGGGTGAGTGTCACGAGATGAAAGCAGGACTAGCCGTGGGTAGTTCGCGGGCACGTCTGTGAGCACAGCTGCCCTGGGTTTGGTTGATTGGGCGCACTAGCCAGTGGATTGGCTGTTGCACCTTTTAAAACCCCCAGAGTTTTAGGAGAGAGAGAGAGAGAGAGAACATGGGGGCTGTATTGACATGAGTGGGCGAACTGTGTGGACGACTAACCTATGTTACAGACAGGAGGTGGAATCCCTGTGCGGGACATTGGCTGCCTGGTCGAGGCACGGAGTAGTGGTTGCCGACGACAGACTCGCGGTGAAGCTAAAGCCGACTGGGACCAGTCGCGTGGATACCGACGGCGGATTCTACACTGGAGCCGAATCGACCTGGATGAAAGCGAGCTCGAGGATTCTCGGAGGCGGAGCCCTGCCAACGCCACAGGCAATAGTGACTATTTGTTTATTTCTTTGGTTTTGATTTTTGTGGGGTAGCGCTGAGGAGGAGAGCCTACCCCACCCACCTGACTTTGTCGTCTGTCCTGTGTACTGTTTCCCCCAACCCCCGCACCTAGTCCAGCACCGTAGGTCCCTATAGAGGGGTGGGAAATATAGGATGGCGCCACAGGTGGGTACCTATAGGAGTCCTCACGTGTGCAGTGTAGTACCCTTGGGTTTCCGATTGCAGTGCCTTGTTGTTATTTTATCGAGTGCAGTGTCCCCTTTGATGATTGCTGTGTCAGATATTATCTTGCAGTGTAGTGTTCTCTCATTGATGGTTTGCAGTGCCCTCCCCAAGCTACCAGGGTCTAGTGTGTGTTTTCCTTGTAGTCAAGGTGCTGTTAGTTTATGCCCCCTATAGTATACCCACCTGTGAGGGCCCCTCATTTCTCACATTGTCAGTTTAGGGAGGAGAGGGTGATTGTGCTGGGGGTGGGTTGGAAGGGTGGATTTTAGAGTTAGTCAATTCCTATAGATTTTAGAGTAAATGTGTACAATGAAATGTATAATAAAGATGATTATTTATATGGTCTTGGTCTTATGTGTGAGGGTGTGTGTTGGAGACTCACATATTCTGTGCTGGGAAGGTTTAAGGGTACTCTAAACTGTGACGAGAGAGAGAGAGAGAGAGAGAGAGAGAGAGAGAGAGAGAGAGAGAGGTTTCTATGCTCTAAAGCCTATGTTTGCAAAGAAGAAACAAGAAGACATGTTGAAGTGGAGTGGGTGCACACACAACAGTAATGAGCAGAACATTGAAATTGCCTGACAATTATTGGGTTCATTTGATTGACAGGATTCTTGTACTGAAGTCTGTCAATAGCTTTCACACTAGCCACCAATGACAGTTCTGGGGACAATAGTTATCTTGCTAGCAAAAGCCAATTGCCTCCATGATGAGTATAACAAACCCTTTGAGTAATTCAAACACACAACTTCTTGCACTACCCCAAAAACGTATGTATGCAAATACACCACAGTAGACAGTAATTTAGCACAGTAAGTTACCTTGATATTTTTTGTTATAAATACATAATAATAACGCATTTATTTTGTATAGCTCAGTAATAATAATAATAATTCATTAGATTTATATAGCGCTTTTCCGAGGCTCAAAGACGCTGACAATATGGGAAAAACGGAAAACACAGAAACAACAAGCAACAGATAACATGAGCACATAGAACACAGAGTTAACGAACGGGGAAGGGGAGGTTGTATGCATGTCCATGGGGGGAGGGGGGTGGCAGGGTTAGGGGAGATGGTTAGGGATAGGGGAGGTTGTATGCATGTCCGGGGGGGGGGGGGGGGGGCAGGGATGGGGGAGATGGCTAGGGGTAGGGGAGGCTGTAGGCGTGGGAGAACAGGTAGGTTTTGAGGTGGGATTTAAAAGTGAGGAGTGAGGGTGAGTCTCTGAGTGGTTGAGGGAGAGAGTTCCAGAGGCGGGGTGCGGCTCGTGAAAAGGCACGGTGACCGAAGCCTTTGAGTTTTGAGGGTGGGACAGTGAGGGGAACAATGGATGAGGATCGGAGGGTACGGGTAGGGCGGTGGGGGAGAAGGAGGTCAGTCAGTTAAGGGGGGGCCAGGCTATGGAGGGCTTTGTATGTGAGGATGAGGACTTTGAATTGTATACGTTCTTTGATGGGGAGCCAGTGGAGAGAGTGGAGGACAGGAGTGATGTGGTCACGGGAGCGGGTGTTTGAGAGGAGGCGTGCAGCAGAGTTTTGGACCATCTGGAGTCTATGGAGGGAGCGGGAGGTGATGCCGGTGAGTAGGGAGTTGCAGTAGTCGAGGCGGGAGGAGATGAAGGCGTGGATGAGGGATTCAGCAGCGGGGGGGGAGAGGCAGTGTCTGATTTTTGCAATGTTTCGGAGGTGGAAGTAGGATGTCTTGACAATGGAACTGACGTGGGGATCGAATGAGAGGGTGGGGTCCAGAATGAAGCCGAGGTTGCGAGCCAGGGGGGAGGGGGTGATGGTAGTGTCGTCAATGGTGAGTGTGATGGGTCCGGTTTTATTGAGGGTGGATTTGGTGCCGATGAGGATGACTTCGGTCTTTTCACTGTTCAGTTTGAGGAAGTTGTGTGTGAGCCAGGTTTTTATTGCGGAGATGCAGGTTTCGATGTGAGTGAGGGGTGGGTTCTGGGTGGAGTTTGTGGTGATGTAAATCTGTGTGTCATCAGCGTAGCAGTGGAAGTCCAGGTTGAATTGGCGGATGATGTGACCGAGGGGGAGTGTGTAGCAGAGGAAGAGCAGGGGGCCGAGGACTGAGCCTTGTGGGACCCCCTGTGTGACAGAGGAGGAGGAGGAGGTGTGACCGGAGATGAACTGGTGTCTGTTGGTGAGGTAGGAGGTGAGCCAGTCCAGGGCGGTGCCCTCAACACCCAGTTGGCGCAGCCTTTGAAGGAGGATGGAGTGGGACACTGTGTCAAAGGCTGCGCTCAGGTCTAGTAGAACTAGGATGTTGAGGGCACCTGAGTCTGCAGAGGTGAGGAGATCGTTGATTACTTTGACCAGGGCTGTTTCAGTGCTGTGATGTGGGCGGAAGCCAGATTGAAGGGGTTCATACAGTTTGTTGGATTGGAGGTTGGAGTGAAGTTGGGCAGCGACAACGCGCTCTAGGGTTTTGGAAAGGAATGGTAGGTTGGAGATGGGGCGGTAGTTGGAGAGATTGGCTGGGTCAAGAGTGGGCTTTTTGAGAATGGGGGTGACAGCGGCAAGTTTGTAGCTTGAGGGAACGTGGCCTTGGGATAGTGACTGATTGAAGAGGGCAGTGAGGTGGGGGATGAGGGCAGGGAGGCAGGCCTTGGTCAGGGTGGTAGGGAGGGGGTCGAGGGAGCAGGTGGTTGTTTTGGAGGCGGTGATGATAGTAGTGATGAGGGAGGAGTCAATAGGGGAGAAAGTAGTGAGAGGAGTAGGGGGAGGGTAGTCAGGAGGGGGGAAGATGACAGCAGGGGGGGCGGGGGTGGTGGAGTTGGAGATGGAGGCAGTCAGTGAGCTATTGATGTGGGAGATCTTGCTGTTGAAGGCGTGGAGAAAGGAGTTGCAGAGGTCGGGGGAGGAAGTTGTGTTGTTGTCCGGGGGTTGGAGTAGTGTCTTGACAGTGGAGAAGAGGGTGCGGGGGTTTCGATTGGAGGTGTTGATGAGGGTGGAGTAGTAGGCAGATTTGGCAGCTTGGAGTGCGTTTCAGATTCAGATTCAGATTCAGATAACGTTTATTGCCATTATGCATACACATATAGGAATTTGCTTCGACATTACAGTAAGTGCGTTTATACTTTTTTCACGTGTCAAAAAACAGGACAACACAGGACAGACAACAGTGCATTGGATAGTGCAATATAAAGTGCAGTGCAGAGTTTTTACGGTGAGTCCAGTGCATATTCAGTCCTGGGCAGACTTGGGGGCGGGGGGGAGGGGGAAGCCAGAGTCATTTATCAGCCTGGCGGCTGAGGGGTAGAAACTGAGCCTGTGGCGGGCCTTCAGTGCCTTAGGCAGCCGCAACCTTCTTCCAGAGGGAAGCAGGGTGAGGAGGCCGTGGCCGGGGTGGAAGGGGTCTGCCATGATCTTCCTTGCCCTCCTCAGAGCCCTGGTGTCATGCAGGGAGTTGAGGGAGGGCAAGGGACAGCCGATCACCCTCTCTGCTGAACGTAACACCCGCTGCAACTTGGCCTTGTCCTTGGTCGTTGCAGCAGGGAACCAGGTGATGATGGAGTGGGTGAGGATGGACTCTATGATGGCCGTGTAAAACTGGACCATCATGGACCTCGGCAGCCTGAGTTTCCTCAGCTGCCGGAGGAAGAACATCCTCTTCTGGGCCTTCTTCGTGAGGGCCTCGGTGTTCCGCTCCCACTTGAGGTCCCGGGAGATGGTCATGCCTAGAAAGCGGCATGACTCCACGGAGGCCACCTCCCAGCGTGATGGGAGGGGGCAGGGCTGCTTTCCTACGGAAGTCCACCACCATCTCCACTGTTTTCAGAGCATTGAGCTCCAGATTGTTTAAACTGCACCAGCTCTGCAGCCCCTCGATCTCACCCCTGTAGGCAGATTCGTCCCCCCCGGAGATGAGGCCCACCAGGGTGGTGTCGTCTGCAAACTTCAGGAGCTTGACCGAGGGGTGGCGGGAGACACAGCTGTTGGTGTAAAGGGAGAATAGTGCTGGAGGCAGGACGCAGCCCTGCGGGGAGCCCGTGCTGGTGGACCTGGAGCTGGAAATGCTCTTCCCCAGCATCACCCGCTGAGACCTGTCAGTCAGGAAGTCCGTGATCCACCTGCAGGTGGAGTCCGGCACCTGCAGCAGGGATAGCTGGTGCTCCAGGATGTGTGGGAGGATCGTGTTGAAGACCGAGCTGAAGTCCACGAACAGGATCCTGGCGTAGTTGCCTGCAGTGTCTAGGTGTTCTAGTACATAGTGCAGAGCCATGTTCACGGCGTCCTCCGTGGATCTGTTGGCTCTGTACGCGAACTGCAGAGGGTCCAGCACAGGATCCGTGATGAGCTTCAGGTAGGCCAGGACAAGGCGCTCCAGGACCTTCATGACGACAGAGGTCAGAGCGACGGGTCTGTAGTCATTGAGGCCTGTGACCTTGGCCTTCTTGGGGACGGGGATGATGGTTGATGCCTTGAAGCACGCTGGGACGTGACACAGCTCCAGCGAGGCGTTGAAGATGTGGGTAAACACCGGGGCCAGCTGGTCGGCGCAGTGCTTCAGGACAGAGGGAGAGACGGAATCCGGACCAGCTGCCTTCCGGGGATTCTGCCTCTTAAACAGTCTGTTTACCTCTCGCACTGTGACAGAGAGAGGGGGTGGGGAAAGGGGGGTGGGGGTGGGCGGGGCGGGTGAGGAGGGGGGAGGGAGGGGGTAGCAGGAGGGACATTGGCCCCCCTGGGGGACGGGGGTGGTGGTTGTAGCCGGGGGGGGTGGAGGGAGAGGGCGGGGGTGGGCGGGAACCTCTCTTTCTCAAACCTACAGTAGAACTCGTTCAGCTCGTTAGCGAGAGGGAGGTTGTCGGACATCAGCGGGGACTTGGGTTTGTAGTTGGTGATGGTCTTTAGGCCTTTCCAGACAGAGGCGGAATCCCCCTCAGAGAGCTGTTGCTGCAGCTTCTCCGAAAAGCGATGCTTCGCCTCCTTCACCGCTTTGGCGAACCTGTACTTGGCCTGCTTGACCCGGTCCACGTCCCCACTGCGCCTAGCCACCTCCTTCTCTGACCTCAGACGCCTGAGTTGGGATGAAAACCAGGGCTTGCCGTTGTTGAAGGACTTCCTGGAGCGGAGGGGGACACACACCTCCTCGCCAAAGCTGATAAATGATGTAACAGTGTCTGTGTATACATCCAGATTGTTACCAGCCTCTGGCCCCGCCCACTCCACCAAGTCCTGGTCACAGCCTGCACTCTCCAACCAGGCGCAGAGTCGCTCACATGCCTCACTGGACCACACCCTGAAGCGCCGTACAACCGGTTTAGAGAGTTTTAACCTCTGCCTGTAGCGAGGGATCAGGTGTATGAGGATGTGGTCACTGTAGCCCAGTGCAGCACGGGGGACAGAATGGTAGGCTTGACGAGCTGTGCAGTAGCAATGGTCCAGAGTGTTCACCCCCCTGGTGGGACACGTGACTTGCTGCCTGTATTTGGGGAGCGCCCGGCTAAGATTATCCTGGTTAAAATCCCCCAAAACAACAACAAAACTGTCCGGGTAACTACGTTCCACACTCATCAATTGCTCTGCCAGTGTGTCTACTGCTGCGGTGACGTCAGCATCAGGTGGAATGTAGACACACGCGAGAATGAATGAGCTGAACTCGCGGGGGGAATAGAATGGACGGCAGAGGATGAATAGGGATTCTATAGCCGTGGAACAGTGTTTGTGGAGCACTGTCACCTCGGAACTCCAGCGCACGTTTACAAAGAACATTAACCCCCCACCCCTAGACTTGCTCACCGCCTCGAAGTCTCTGTCAGCCCGGAACGCGGAGAATCCCTCTAGCTCCACCGCCTCGTCAGGGACAGATGAAGATAGATGCGTCTCCGTGAACGCGAAGACAGCCGAGGAGTGGAAGTCGCTGTTCCTCGCAACGAGACACCGGAGTTCATCCATTTTATTGCAGAGGGAGTTCACGTTGCTCAGGAATATGCCCGGTAGTGGTGGTCGCGTCCCTCTCCGCCGAAGGCGAACCAAGCAGCCGGCTCTCCGACCTCGCTGCCTTCTGATCCACCTCACAGCTCTGGCGAAAAACGCGGTCCCCCTCACAAGCATATCCCTCACAAGCATTGTTGCGTCACGGTAGGAGGAGATATGTTGCTTGTAGACTTCGGCATGGACAGTGAGGTGGGTTCTATTGTGTAGTCGTTCAAGTTGGCGGCCGGTCTGTTTCATGGTGCGTAGTTCAGGGGTGTACCAGGGGGAGGAGGTGGTGAAGGAGACAGTGATGGTTTTCAAGGGGGCCAGTGAGTCAAGGGAGTCAGAGAGAATGGAGTTGAGTAAGGTGGCATAGTCTTCCGGGTTGGTGGGAGTGGAGTCAGTGGGGAGGGCAGAAGATATGGACTGGGATAGAGTGAGTGGGTTGACAGATTTTATGTTACGGAAGGAGATGGTGCGTTTGATGGGGTGGCGCGGTAGGGGCAGGGGGGCAGAGAAGAGGATGCAGTGGTGGTCAGAGAGTGGGAAAGGAAAAGGGTGGGGGTTGGATATGGGTAGGGAGGCAGAGCAGACAAGGTCGAGTGTGTGGCCTTTTACATGGGTGGGGAAGTTGATGTGCTGGGTGAGGTGAAAACAATCAAGGAGAGAGAGGAAATCAGAGGTGAGGTTGGAGTTGGGTTGGTCGACATGGATATTAAAGTCACCGGTGAGTAAGAGACGGGTAGGAAGGGAAGAGGCAATGGTGAGGAGTTCAGAGAGATCAGACAGAAAAGAGGGGTGTGGCTTCGGTGGGCGGTAGAGTAGGAGTGCAGTTATGGAGTTGGGGAGTGAAAAGGCGAGGTATTCGAAGGATGACATGGGTGGGAGGTTGAGGTCCAGTACAGTGACAGTTAGGGTGAGTTTGTGGAGAGCAGCGAGACCACCCCCTCGCTTGGAGAGGCGGGGTTTAGCGATGTAGGTGTAATTAGGGGGGGTGGCCTGGTTGAGTGAGTAGTAGTCCGAGGGTTGTTGCCAGGTTTCAGTGAGGAGAAGTATGTCCAGGTTGTTGTCCAGTATCAGTTCAGATATGACAGGGGATTTGTTGGAGAGAGAGCGAGTGTTCAATAGTGCAAGGGAGATGGATGGGGGAGCAGGAGGGAGAGAGCGGAGGTTTGAGGGGTCAGCGGTGCGGTGTGGGGTGATGACAGGTGAGCGAGAGTTAGTCCAGAATGAGGGGATGTTTGTGCCTTCAGGGTGGTGTAGAGTCCGGTGTCGATGTTGCTGGGAGCCTCGGTGGATGTAGCGGCGGCGGAGAATGCCTGCCTTGGTGGCGGCGGTGGCAGCAGCAGCAGTGAGGCGATGGTTATGGTTCAGTGAGTGAAGGTCAGTGGCAGTATAGGTGAGTATGGTGGGCGGGGGTCCAGGGCAAAACGATAGGAGCAGCAGGAGGGTGAGTCCAAGTTGGAGATGAAACCAGAGTACAGGTGGGAGCAGTTCAGTGGATAGGTTGGGAGTGACTAGTAGTTGGTGGGCAGTGAGTTGTGTAAACATGGCAGTGGACCAGAGTGACAGCGTGGTGTTGTTGTTGTTGTTGTCATCTGTATTGCCAGCCTGGGACTGAACCCGCGCGGCCAGCCAGCCTAACCGTGCCATGCCAGTGACCAAAACCTGCAGTAGTGAGTGAAGGCCGGGAAGGACTGACACTCACCTGCGGAGATGGCAACCCCCGAACCGGGGAGGGAGTGGTGGCTACCTCCCGGGACGGGGGTAGTGGCACAGCACAGCCAGGCCAGCGATGTCTGAGAGCGGCGCGCAGCGGGTCGGTCAGCAACACAAAGCCGGGGGACAGGAACGATGAGGCGGTGAATACTGCAGTCCGGTAGTGGAGGCGATGGATACTGTAGTCCGGTAGCGGAGGCGATGGATACTGTAATCCGGTAGTGGAGGCAGTGAGAGGCGGGAGGTGGCGGGGGGGAAAGCAGCGGAGGTCGGCGAAAGACAAAAAGACAAAAAGACAGGATACAAAAAGACAAGACCGGGAGACAGAAGCGGCAGTCACAGCGCTTGACGCCAGCGTGCTCTGAACCCGGAAACAGCAAACAGCTACGGCAAACGCAACAGGCTACTCACATACAGTACGTTTCTTGGAGAAAGAAATACGAATACCGGCAGATAGAGACATCAAAAGTTAAATAAAAGCACAGTAAAAACTACAATAAAGAAAGTTAAAAAGAAAGTCTAAAAAGTTGGGTTTTGAGTGACGGAGGAGAGCAACACTGCAATGTGTTTTGGGAGAGTGTTCCAAAGTGAGGGGGCTGCAGCGGAGAAAGCCCGGTCCCTCCTGGTCTGGGGTTTAGTCCTGGTGATAGGAACAAGTACAAGGTATGTGCTGGAGGAGGAGGTCAGAGAGGTAGGAGGGTGCCATGTTGTTGAAGGCTTTGTATGTGGTGAGGAGAAACTTAAACTGAGTCAGAGTTGGAAGTTTGCAAGTTTTAGCTTATACGTGGAATACATGTCAACCATACTCCAATGATCACGTGGAGTACAACTTCATGGATGGTTTTCTGTCTACATTCAGAATCAGATGAAGGACTTCCTGATTGAATTTCTTCAGATCCTAAGGAGTCACAGCTGTGCCAAAAGTAAATAACAGAAGATTTGTAGTCAGGGTTCGAGTTATGTGGGAGCCAATGGGAGCTGAGCTCCCATAGAGATGGTCTGAGGCTCTGAGCTCCCATGAAGGCAGTAAAATCAAAAATCTGTGGGGGTCGCTAATAATACATTACCACAACTATTATTTGATCAAAATGTCAATGTAATGAATATTATTTAATTTATATTATAAATATTGTAAAATAAACACGTTTTCCAAAAGAACTACGCGCACCATTAATCTCCTGTGAATGACAATATGCCTTTGACTGCCTGCACTTCACCACCAAGACACCATGGGGCGCAGTAGAATATTGTGCAACAGCAAAAGGTTGATTAATCAGCTGTGCGGTAAACCGTTGGAACACACAGTGCACAGCTGATTAATCAATTAAACCAATAGAGTGAGACACCAGTTGCCTTTCAGGAAGTAGTGAGATCGTGCACCTAGCCTATTATTGAGAAGCAAACATTCATTCATTAGCTATACAGGAGTATATACATACAGTAGCTACCATGCCGCCCAAAAAAAGGCCACTGCTGCCGACCGGGTCATCAAGCCTAGAAAATGTCGGCTTTTTATCAAAGAAACCTGCTATGACACCTAACGTTAGCCCTGCTGCTACTACTGTTACTGCTACTACTGCTGCTACTACTGAGGACTCTGCTACCTACTGAAAACAGACCACTTTGGTCTTTCTTGTCTCCGTAAAGGTAAGGTGGCTTTTACTTTTTACTAACCTAATGTATTTTTCGCTCTTCTGTATAGCAAAAATAACACAATTATTGGCCGAGATACATGTGTGACTATCGCTTTTATAGCTGTTGTTTCATGTGGGGCTGTTGATGTGGTGAAATGAGTAGCCTGCAGCTGTAGCGTCAGGATATGTTGGGATTTGAGGATGAGGATGATGTTTCGGTACCGGTACCGTTTTTAAAGTATCGATTTGTCACCGGTATCGAATAAAACCCAAACTGTACCCAACCCTAACTATATGTTTACATGCCAACTAATTAGCTAATTCATTTCTTTCATTTAGAGCTGAGGGGAGCAACAGAGAGACAGACAACAGGACAGCAACAGAGAGACAGACAACAGGACAGTAACAGAGAGACAACGGGAGAGGAGAGCAATAGAGACAGAACTGAATGCACTGAACCTTTTTTTCATTCTTTGCATTATTAACACTGTTGTGTTATTGTGTTATTAAAGTGTTTAAGTGTTTTATGGTAAAGCATTATGAGTGGTGTGTGTGTGCAGGGTGCTCGTGAGTTGTATATTTTGGGGAGGGGGGAGGCTTGTGTATGGGGGCGGGGGGTCCTCACACAAAGGAGTAGCCTAGGGCCACTGACCACTGTTATTTTGGAGACCCCCACAGAGTTCAGCTTATAACTCGAACCCTGTTTGTAGTCAATAGTTTCAGTGTATCATTTGGTATTGAAGCAATTAAGTCTATTTTGTATAACAATAAGTAAAAGTTACCAACTAGTGTGCAGACTTACTTTGTGTGTGGTTGGCAAGATGTGAATGACCCATTTGAATAAGTACCATTAGGGCAGGCAGTGCACATAGTATCTGTAGATGACGTTTCTGTGCAAAAACAGATATAAACAGCTGTGTAAAATACCAAGTTTAACAATTCCTCATTCATTTGTTAAGCCAGCCAGTTGTGTTGGTACACAGCTGAGGGATGGGGCTGGGGCGTGGCTGGGCTGGGCTAATTCATAAACAATACTCTGGATGCAAGCACTAAAGTCTATAACCACCACATGATAGTTTTGAAACATATTTTGTGGCTATACATTGTTTGTTTACCTGACCCCTGATCACTTTAAAGGAGCAAAGGAGCATTTTAAAAGTATATTTCATAAGTATGGTCCCACAACCCCATTATTTTGTGCATTGAAGCCTCATAGATATCTTATATTTACTTAATAATAATAATAATAATAATAATACATTTTATTTATAAAAGCACTTTACATATAAAATCTCAGGGTGTTACAACACAGTAAGATAAAGCAAAAAACATTTTCAATTAAAAGGCTAAAAAAAGGCTCTATTAAAAAGGTGGGTTTTAAGGCCTCGTTTAACAGCATCCACAGACTGTGGTGCCCTTAGGGGGTCAGGGAGAGCATTCCACAGCCTGGGAGCAGCCGAGCAGAAGGCCCGATCTCCCATGGTGCGGAGCTTGGTCCTGGGGGTCTTGAGGAGGTTGGTGGCAGTAGAACGGAGGGTGCGTGAGGAGGTCTGAGGGGTATGGAGGAGTTCCTTGAGGTAGGGGGGGGCAGTTCCATGGATGCACTGGTGGGTGAGGAGGGAGACCTTGAATTCAATTCTGAGGGAGACGGGGAGCCAGTGAAGTGATTTGAGGATGGGGGTGATGTGATCATATTTGCGCACCCTCATCAGGATCTTAGCAGCGCTGTTCTGGATGTATTGAAGTTACTTCCTGGAAAAGTGATTTGAGTATGTGTTTACACAATATTGTTGCTTCAGTGCACAAAGTAGTGATGTTGTGAGACTCCTTTAAGTCAATGGAAATGGCCGTTGAATGGATTCCCAAATACCAATAGGTTGGATTAAAGAAAAGACACACCTGGCTGACTGATGTATTGGCCCGGTGTACAACTGGTGTGACTCTGGGCTTCTCTACAGCCGTCCCGTGTTGACTCTATACTGTAGAGTCTCTCCTGTGTTGCCTCTTTGCAGTGGTATCCCTGCTGTGTAGAGTCTATGCAGTAGAATGTTTCGATAGTAGGATCTTGTGTGAAGTCTATACTGACGTATTCATCTTCATCTTCATCTTCATTGTCGACTATATTGTAGTTTCCGTCTTGTCTCAAGTCTACGCAGTAGTGTGTCTCCTGTGTTGGGTTTTTGCAGTAGTATCCCTCCTGTGGCTCACACACTGTGTCTGATGTGGAGTTACAAGGACGCTTCATCTTCAAACCCAAACCTATGGGAAACACAAGGTGTTTATCCTCTTGTTTTTGTTTCAAGTTTATTGTTAAGTCACATTACAAATGAATGAGTAAAAATGAATGACGGTTCCTGACATTGCAGCACAAGCATAAGCAGCATAAGGCAATAATTCAAGATAAAAAGCTACAGTAGTACAGGACATAAAATAATGACAATAAATAATAAGACAGGATATAGTTAGCAGTAGATAGCAGTATCCGGACTATTTGCAGACAATAAGGCAATAGGGATAATGCAAGATAACAGTGACAATAGTACAGGTAAGACAGGTAGACAGGTAAGACAGGACAGATCTAAGGGAAGAGGGGGTGGGGTCATGATCTATATCAAAGACCATATCAACTGTCATCACATTTGCTGGCCTTTTAATCATGATTTAGAATGTATTGGACTGAGTATAATGCTCTCACCTGAAATGTCCTTTGTGCTCATTGTTGCATATCGTCCACCTTCTTCCAATAATGATTTTTACATCACATTTAAAAAGCTGCTTCAAGCATGTGATTTTAAAACTGAGGTAATACTACTTGGTGATTTGAATTGTAACTGGCTAGATAAGACTAATAGGAAAGCCCTTAAGCAGATCACAGATAGTTTGGATTTTACACAACTGATGGAAGGACCAACTAGAATAACTGCATCCTCCCAGACACAGATAGACTTAATATTCAGTAACACGCCTGAAAGAATTGTTAAGACATTCAATTTTATTACTGGACTGTCCGACCATAATTTGACATTAATGTCCAGAAAACTCACAAAGAAGCGCTTTCATCATTCTCATAAACCTGTGGAGCAACTTAGGATTCCAAAAAATGAAATGGTCAATTTTGAAAGAGCAGTTCAGCAGACTGATTGGAAAAATATTCTTACCGGGAGCAGCGTAGAAGCAGATTGCAAAACGCTCACAAGCAAGTTACATAGTTTAGTTGAGGAGTTCACTAGAAAAGTGAAAGGAAAGAAAAAAAACAATGCACTTTCTTGGCTCAATACTGAACTATTTAACCTGATGAAGGAAAGAGACTCTGCATTGAAAAGAGCTCTGAAGACCAAATTAAGTAGTGATAGGCAGAGGTTCACCTCATTACGTAACAAAGTAACCAAAGCAATCAGAAAGGCCAAAGCCAACTTTTTTATAACAATTATTAATGAGGCAAAGGGTAACACAAAGCTGATCTGGGAACAGATTAAGAATGTAATGGGGATCAACCACAGGTCAGTTAGAGCTGAAACTGAATGGTAAGCTAATGCAAGACCCAGCACAAATAGCTGTAGCCTTTAATAAATATTTTATCAATTCTGTAGCCGAAATCGCACAGAATTTTCCCTTAACAACAGAAAACATTATTAAGGCTGACGAAAGCAAGCCCTCCTTCAGCATTCAACCTATCACTGAACTTAAGACTCAAGCAATCATTAATTATCTTAGAGCCTCAACGGCGAAGGATATATATGGTATAGATTCTATAATGCTTAAATCTCTGAAAGAATACCTAGTCCCCCCTATTACACAAACTATCAACCTGTCAGTATTACAGGGGACATTCCCAAGTACCTGGAAGACCGCAATTGTATCTCCCATATTTAAGTCAGATGACCCCCAGAACATATGCAACTATCGCCCAATCAGCATTTTACCTGTGATTTCCAAGGTTGCCGAGAAGTGGGTATCAGAGCAGCTTGTTTCTTTCTTAAATAATGGTCCATTTAATCTCCATCCCATGCAGTTTGGCTTTAGGGCCCATCACTCCACTGAAACAGCTAACTGTCTCTTCTTAGAGAAGGTCCGAGCAATGGTTGACAAAGGAGGAGTTGTTGGTGCTGTGTTTTTAGACCTTCGCAAAGCTTTCGACACAGTCAACCATAAGGTCCTTATTGCCAAACTGTCTGCTTTTAACTTCTCCTCATTAGCACTCAAATGGATTGAGTCATACCTAACTGGTAGAAGTCAACATGTTTCTGTGAACAACCACCGTTCATCAGCTCTTAACCTCTTCAATCACAAGGGCCTTCATAATGATATTGTTATCAAATGAAAGCTAACACCTGTGGGGTGGCTGTAGAAGTGTCAGAATCAAAATCTATGTCACTGTGTCAGAGCAAATAGAGCTAGAACATTATAAAACATCTCAAATTCAGTCTCGGCCTAAAAAAACAACAGCTTTTGGTGCCCCGCGGTGGTGTAGCGGTCTAAGCACTAGCCACTAGTGCAAGCTGCCCACCGGGGACTGGGATCGAATCCCAGCTCGCCAGACCCGGATATGGCCCGGGGCACACACAGGGAGCGGCATATTGAGCGGCCGCTCCCGAGGGCGGTATAGGAATATTTCCGGACAAGGATCCGTCGCGCAACAGCGCCCCCGGGGTGCCGGAATAACGGTGCTGGGCTCGAGGAGCCAGTCAGCTAGTCTGCCTGGCGGCCTCCTCTGGGGCTGCCGGCCACGGGGTCGTGCGGCGGATCCTACGCAATAGGCAGGGGATAATTGGATGCTAGGTTGGGTTCAATTGGATTCCAAATTGGGTGAAAAAGGGATAAAAAAATAAATAAATAAAACTGCTTTTACAGTGAATATCACCTTGGAAACCTGATAACGAAGCCAAAATCATCTAGGAATCAGTACTCCAGGGTCTTATTAGTACTTGTGCCAAAGTTGATGCTAGTAATGTGAGCAAATGCAACTTTGTACCTGTTTTAGTACAGGTATGTTTAGGCGGACACCTATATGTTTAGGCCATTTGGAGATATTTTGGCACCATCTTTGACCTTTGACCTTTCTCATGTATCAGATTTCTTTTTTGGGGGGGGATTTTTTTGGGTTGGCCGACCAATGGTATGGAAATTCGGCGTTGAAACCGGACATGACACATTCTCCAGTTGGAGAAAACTGGATGTGACTTAGGCCGTGTTTACCGTCTCGGGAAAAAAATGGTGGCATCTTATAGCATGCAAAATTGTGAAAAAAATGTGATATCGATGAAGAGAATTGATCGAGGTAAACTCTTTATATCACTTTGGATCCACCTGTGGGTCCGTTGGCTCCTACCTGTGCACCGGTGTACCTCAAGGATCAATGCTCGGCCCGCTGCTGTTTAGCCTATACATTAATGATCTGCCATCTGTCTGCCCTGATGTGGAAATACAATTATATGCTGATGACACCGTAATATATGTGCATGCCAAGACCAAACATCTGGCTGCTGCCAAACTCATCACAGCTATGGATCAGATCACAAATTGGCTGAACCGTTCATGCCTTCAACTTAACGTAAATAAAACTGTAGGAATGTTTTTTACTAAAAGACAATGTAACATTGTGTCCAATATATTAATCTCAGGTAAAAATATTAGCATTGTGCCACAATTTAAATATCTGGGTATCATTATTGACTCCAATCTGTCATTTAAAACACACATTAAGAAAGTATGCCAAAGAGTCAAGTTTAGCCTAACCAATTTTAAATATATCAGAAATGTAATGACTTTTAATGCTGCCAAATTATACATGAACGCCATGATTATGTCACATCTGACATACTGTTTGACAAGTTGGGGCCAAACTAGCAGCTCGTCACTAAAGCCACTAGCCATTCTCTACAAGCAAACCCTTAAAGTCCTGGATCAGAAGCCTAACAGCTCTCATCATTGTACTATCCTAAATAACCGTAAACTTCTGAGCTGGGAAGATGTGATCAAATACAAAAACACCTGCCTGGTCTACAAAGTCTTACATAACACTGCTCCTCCGCCTCTTAACTCATTCATAACCCAACGTAACAATACCAGTCAGAGCACCAGAAGTACCACACGAGGCGACTTTCTAGTCCCATTTAGGAAAAGTAAATTTGGTCAATTATCATTCTCTGTTATAGCAATACAAAACTGGAACTCACTACCTACCTACATAAAAAATATACATACATACTCCACCTTCACAACACACCTTAAGGCATGGCTTTGCAATAACTATAACTGCATACATTAATTTCTGTCAGATGTGACGTGTGTGTTGTATGTACACCTCTATCTCTGCTACCCGCCTGCATATGTCTGTGTGTGCTTCAATGTCTGGATGCTGCTGTGCCTGTATGTTGCTGTGTCTGTATGCTGCTATGTCTGTATATTGCTATGACTATTTGCTCTTCCTTTGTCCCCTTTGTACTGTTCTTATCTCATGTACTGTATTGATGTTGCTGCCATTTGTGCTTGAATGTCTTGTCTCCCCGGCATGTTTGTGCTTGCTCCAATTGTGCTTGATATGTTTGTATGTCCTGCTCCATTTGTTTGTGTTTGCTGCAATTGTAATTTTTTAAACTAATGTATTTTATTTTAGGGAGCCTATTGTCAACTGGCCCGGGGACTACAGCTGGAAATTAGCCATGTAGGCTAAAGCTGCTCCATTTACTGTTGTTACAGTTAATTAATGGGGACTGTCCACGACATCATAAACTAATAAACTAAACTAAACTAGTGGTGCAACTAGTAATAATAGGTAGTTCAGTAGTAAAGTGAGTTTAAGGTTTACATAGTCCATATACGGGGCGGCTGTGGCGCAGGAGGTACAGTCTCCGTCTAATGATCACAAGGTTGGCAGATCAGCGGTTCGAGCCCCGGCTGGCCACATTTCGAAATGTCCTTGGGCAAGACACTGAACCCCAAAATTGCTCCCAGTGAGCGGGCCGGCACCTTGCATGGCAGCTTGCCGCCATTGGTGTGTGAATGTGTGTGAATGGGTGAATGAGAGGCCATTGTAAAGCGCTTTGGAGCAGCTTTGGAGCAGCAAAAAAGACGCTATAAGTGCAGTCCATTTACCATTTACCATATACAGGGGGTGTGCTTGGGGAAGAGTCAATTGTCTATACTGGGCTTGTTCATGAGCCTGATCGCCTGGGGGAAGTAGTGTGTGTGTTCTTAATACAAGATCATGTGGATCAGATTTGTGTTTCAGAGTGGGTTACATACCTGAGTCACAGACTGTACACAGTTTACACACAAGACCATTAGGCGGATCTAGGAAGCAGCGTTTAGAGGGTTTGCACGGGTTTGTTCTGGTATATTCAGTGCAATGTACACGGTTTCCTGGTGTGAAATTATCAAAACAAAACATGGGTCTTAATTCAACCAAGATGCAGCCCAGAAGATAACCTACCAAAATGTAAATGCTATAAAGCATTATGAGCAAACCCTCATACAAAGAGCCAGAGAGAATAGCATGGGGGTCTTATAGTCTGCACCCCTTCCCCAATTTAACAAGACACTGTTGCTCAGATGTTATTTACGTTTGTTGTTGCTATGAGTTGACATGTTTTTGTTCATATAACTATGGTGTAGCTTACCGGAGGAACATAATGGACAGCATTCACCTCTACGAGACTCAGCTTCACCACATGCATCATTGGGTTGGCATTTCTGCAGCAACAGTAATATTGCATGGATCTGCAGATTTTGGTGCAAAAAAGAAAAGAAAAAGGAAAACGCTGTTAGTTGTTCTCTGCATCTGCAGTAGACAAACAGACAAACAAACAAAAACGTACCTTCCACTTAACAAGTTCCATTATGCAGTCTCTTAACCACCTCACTGGATAGATATGACAGGCGGAGTCAAATGCTAAGAAGGGAAAATGATAGCAGATAGAGAGATCATGTCATAACAGGACTGATTTAAAACACAGAGAAACACTACAGTATTTCGTTTGTGTTTCGTTGTTTGTTTTATATTATATCAAACAGTATAATAAGACTTGCATTTAGTATTTATATTAGTGTCTCAGTACATGAGAACACCTCCGTTCCTGCGTTCCCTGCGTATGCAAGGTTTAGCGTCTTTGAGCCTCGGAAAAGCGCTATATATAAATATTTAATTAATTATTAATCATTAGGGTTAGGTTATTAACTAAACCAAGTTCAATCATCAATCCATAAACCAAAAGACTTTGAGATAAACCACAAGAGCAGAGCTGCCAAGTTTCACCAAAAGTTTGGAGTGAGATTTGGAGGTGGAGCGACCCAACTGTGCACGTTTTGGCAGCGGCGGCCCCTCTCTCCCACCCAATTATTTGTGCTAGTTTCCTGCAATTTTACATGTTGTTCATAATAAACCAGCACAAGAAATGAAAATAATTAACATTTTATAAAACAACACAAAAACAATATATCATATTTATGAATAAACAGCCTACAGACTCTAAAAGAAAATTGGCCCCATCAACAGGACTCATCAGCAGAAAGACCCTTGGTTATCATCTATACAGTGCATTGCTCATAGATGGCTATCATGTTATACAGTACATACCAGGGTTTTTCCTGGGTCAGAATGAGGGCTTGGTGGTGGTTTTTGAGGGACCCCCAATTGTTGTATTTGTATTGTAAATTGTAATTATTATTAATGTACCATGTACCTGGTTATGTTACGGTAGAGAAACAAAAAACAGTTACAAAAACTGAGTTACCAAAACTAAATGCCTGCATTTAGTAATGACTTACGCCAAATTGGTGCAACCCAGTCCAGTAGGCTACCAGATACGATGTTGTAATGTATGCACATATTTTGCTACCACGGTTGCCAGACGGAATTGACAATGTCCATCCCAACCGGTCTAAAAGCTGCCGAATCCACCCGTCCAGTGTGACCAAAAGTAGCCCAATCTGGCAACACTGCTTACTACGTTCTTGCAGCTCGCGTGAACACAGGTTCTTCCATCAGCGCTTGCCTGCCGCTTCGATTGCAGACTCAAGTTAACGCGCGTGCAGAAAGATGCCACGAAACTCATGTCCGGTAGCTTTCTTTCAAGGAATTTCAAAAATAAATAACGAATTGTTATTTCTCGCCGTGAGAAATAGAGGTGCGGCGTGAGAGCGTGAGAACTGGTTGAAATGCGTGAGTCTCACGGCGATTGCGTGAGACTTGGCAGCTCTGACAAGAGTCCAGCTTGGATCAAAGATACTCTGAGAGTTTATGAGATCACTTCAAGTTTATGGCGTGAGCTGATGATCATTCCATGCAGCCTTATTTAGAGCAACCTGCAACCTGCGATTAGATTGTGAAGCCGATGACCAGATGATGAACGCAGAACACTTCCTTGTGACTCTGATTCCTTTACCCATATTGGGACCATTGAAAATGTTGTTTCTATTTTTCGGTAGTGGGACACTTAGTAGACAGCCAATTAATGTTCATATCCCCTAATAAATATAACTCTGCTTCCATCAGATGCCTTATCAATCATGTTACACATTTTAAGTTAGATAGCCAGTATCAGCATTTGGAGCAGCATTTGGAGCAGCATCCAATAAGAATAGGTTTAGTAAATGGTAAGTGAACCAAGACCCATAATGCTTCTGTCACAGTTAGGGTGTGTTCTCACTAGAACATTTGCTTCACTTGGAATCAGAGTTTTGGATAAAATTCGCTTTGCTCTGCGTCATTTGGAGCTGTGAGAACGCGCACTCGAAGTCACTCCCGGAGCAAACAACCGACGCATGCTCCGCCTGAAAAGGGTGGTTTCGCTCCGATTAGAAACGACGCAGGCATCACTTTGCTTTTGGTGAGAACGCTGCTCGAGGCTGTCCATAGGAAAACAACAGTGCATGCGTGTTGATCTGGATAAGAGCGGGACAAACGGGTAGATCTGCCTAGCAAGCAGTGTAATTTGCAGGTGGTGAAGATCTATTTCCCACTCATGTTCGTATTGATCTTGATTTGCAATTATCAGGCACCAAAAACCAAAAAGAAGCGCCAGTAGGGTGTTGTTGTGGGTCCATCATTCGTGTCTCTGTTGAATTCCCTCTCAATTTTTCTGACCAATCAACTACCACGTTTGTTGCTTCGATTGCGTGCTTCGATTGCTTCGATGACGTATGTTACTAACGTTTCCATAAAGGGCATGGATTTTCATGTGAGAACATGACCTTAGATCGTCTCAAGGTTCAGCCTGGAATGTGACTCACTATACACTGCTATGAGCCATTATCTGAGATAAGGAGGTATGGAGGTTTTATATGCCTCATGTTTTATGATGAGTTTATGAGAGAGTGTGGTGTATTTTACTTGAAACATACATACCATGAATTGCATTGGGCCTGCAAGGACATGCCCTCTAACAATGGGGTTGGGACAGCTTGTAAGCACAGACACACACACACACACACACGCACACACACACACACACACACACACACACACACACACACACACACACACACACACACACACTTTTTTCTCAAAACACCCAGATGACCAGAGACACACACACACACACACACATTGACCATCTCCATATTAGGGCAAAGGACGGGGAAAAAGGCCATCATTGGCTAAAGAAGGTTAGGAACAAGCTTGACCATACTGTTTCTTGGTTGGCTCAGGGGTGAAGGTATTTGTGTGGTGGCCTGGGAAAACCCTTCACATGGTGGCATTTTGACATTTTCATTTTTTTATATTTCCATAAATTAGAAGTTCTCAGCTATTCATAACTGGTTGAATGACTGAGATAGCCCTAAAAAGTTATGAGCATTTTAATGTATCATGTCAAAAAAAGTGAAAGGGGAGAAATCCTCCCCTTTCTCCTCCGGGTCGGGGAGGAGCCTATGCAGATCGGCCGGTCTCGTTTGTCTGCTTGTGATGCGGTGTTAGTCTGCTCGCCTCGTCGGTATGCGAGGGACAGATCCATTTGTGTGTCTTCTAGTTAAGATGTTATTACTTTATGCTTATTGTGAGCATCAGTAAACTGGCAATAACACAGGTGGAAGTATCGTCTCTCCTTTCGCTCATGTGTGCGTGCGTTGCTTAACTGAGAATGAGACACGTTCAACGTGACGTTGTTTCTCTAGCAAACTACCCACCACAAAAACATAAAAATAAGTACTTTCTCTTTTGTTTTCTTAAAATGTTTATTCACCATAATGTAGTATGGAGTTCAAAGTACTAGAATACCACATAATATCAAAATCGCCAAAATCGCGATTTCCATCTATATTTGCTCTTTGCCACAAACGAACGCCAGCGACATCCGACGGGTTTTCCCAGGCCACCACACATTTACATAGGAAAAGGGTATAAAATCCTCTGGGCAACCACTGCCCATTCTCTTACTTCCTGCGACCCCCGCCCAGATGACCTGCCAGACCTTGAGAAGAACATGCTGTGTGAACTGCCTTTTTGAATAAATAGTCTTAACTCTGCTCAAGAACTATTCCTCATTTTTGGCAGCCAACAGAGAACTTAATACACAACAAGAGTTTGTTTTGGACCTTTGTATTGCACCAATGACATTCCATCATGGGTCTTCTGTAGATGTTGTAAATAGTTTCAAATTCCAGTAGCCAGAGATCAAATCGAAATTGCGTTTCGTCGCCATGTAGCAATACCCTCAGTCACTCAAGATAATAAACGTGGCAATTATATTGCTATTTTATAGCAACAAGTTGTTTTTATCACAACAATCTTTTTCATATTGTAAATAAACAGCCAAACACATTGAATCACAATTGCTTTAATGAAAGAGATATTTTACACAAACACCTAATACAATGAACATTTTAAAGTTAAACTCTTTTTCTTTTACAAGAAAAAAGTCAATTTAAATTCTAAAAAGTTCAAAATGTAGATACTTCATTTTAATGAATGTGAAACATGTTAGCTATACAAAACACCTTTCAGAAAATTTCCTCTTGGTCACTTTGACTGTCACAATCATGCTTCACCTCAATGGGCAGACCTGCAATGTCCTCAAATACTTGGGCATAGGTGTCAAAATGTAGACCCATGTTCAGTAGATTTTCCCACTGTCGAATACCCCCAGTGAGAGTGCCCTCAGCCATACAAGTATACTGGGCCTCGGTAAGGTTGAAGGTATCCCTAAAGGGGGAGGGGACAGGTAAGATATCGTGTTCTCTGGAGCGGCGTGCAACAATAGACGTCTGTTCACACACACCACCTTTGGCACTGACGAAAGAGAACTCTCTCTCAACCTCCAACTCGGAGCAGGTGAAGGAACTATGAGTTTCACTGTCAGACGAGCTGTCGATAACTCTGGCATCGTGCTCGGCCGGCCAGGGAATGTGATCTAGTTGATTCAACGTCTGCTTGTGGAGTTCCACTTGCTCCAGAGGCGAGTTTAACCTCCTCACCTCCTCCACGGAGAGGAACTGCGGGGGCACGATGAGCTCTGGCCCTGACTGACTCTTGGGGAGAGGGTGCAGTAACACCTGAGGCTCTTTGTCCTTTCTCCACTCGTAATCTAGCTGGGTTAACATCCCGCTGTCTCCACGACCTCCTATGTTTCGGGTCAGGAAAGGATCAGGATCTGGTGTGGTCAGAGTCTTCTGACCTCCTCTCCTCCCTCTAGGCTGCGTCCTCTCGTAGTCTCTCTTATACAAACGGCCGGCCTCACTAAGTGACAAGTGAGAGGCCATCTCGCTGTGAAAGGCGCTGTAGATTCTGTCTATTTCGTAGTACTGCAGCTCACTGTTGTTGTTGACACCTGCCGGTGGCAGATTGGAGAGGCTAGCTTCGCCGTAGCGCTCCACACCACCCCGCCTCTGTTTGTCAGACTGGATGACATCCGGCGGTTTACCTCCCCCAGTTGAAACGTCCTTCGTCTGTGTGCTGCCGATGCTATCAAAGAAAAACCCTATACCGTCTTTCCCTCGCTCTCTCCTCTGTGGTAAGTCGTCGTCGTCGTTCTGGCACTTCTGGCTGTGACCGTTTGCGCTCTCTCTCTCTCGCCCTATCTTGGCAATGAACAGGCCCAGGAAGACCAGAAGGAAAGTTACAGGCAGAAGAACAACAGCGATTATCCAGAAGGGCTTTCTAATCCCCTGAGGCTCGGAACAGACGCCACGGTTCTCAGTCGTAGAGGAACAGACCTCACAAGCCACACCTGTGGTATTGTGCAGACAGATGCAGGACCTGTTTGCTCTTGCAGGGCCCCCGCAATGTCTCTCATCCTGACAAGGCGAGAGAGAGAGGCAAGACAGGGTGGTTGGGGTCTCCTCAGAGCAGGGTGAGGGGACACAGTAGTCAGAAGAGTCACAGCTGGACTGGATTAGAGAGGTACTCGGCCAAGCCTCAAAGATCTCGTTGTATCCCCTGACTGGCAGTGTATATCCATTGACTCTGAAATACTCCACACACCCAGGGAACCCTGCAAAGGTGAGAGAAGAAATATTTTCTGGGCTCTGGTAGAGAAAAAAAGCAAAACTATACCCCAAAACAATCACATGACAGATCGTAATTAAAACCTTCAAATAATTAACAGAATGATAAGCGTAGCTCAATAGTATTTGTGTCTTATACACATATGTGACACGTTCTAATGCTTTGGTCCTCATTATCGGCAAGCAACCAATCAAAATGTTCTGACTTTTCTTTTAAAACACGGAACTACGTTTCGTTGTTGAGAATCACAACACAAACTCGCTAGTCAAGCTAAAATACTGCAACGTAGTATTTACATTGTTAGCAGGCTCACAAAACAAGCTGTGTCAGTTGACTAGCGATGTGTCATTGATCTTCAACAACGCGTAAATGTATTCACATTTTTCGAAAGAAAAGTCTGATCGTTACATCAGACCCCGATACGGGGACCAAAGCATTAGAACATGACACATATAACAATCAAATCCAGTCTGTTTTTGGACAATTCCTCCCTCCCACCTGACAGCTGGATTCTAGAATCTTCCAGTGGAGCTGCCCCGAGAACAATCTTGTCCACGTTGAGAGGGGTCAGGTCAAGCGTTCCCTCTGTGGTGTTCATGACAGGCTCTCCATCCAGGATGAGGACGGTGCTCGGCCCGGCTCTGAACAGGTGAAGGACATGCCAGACACCGTCTGCCACGGCGCCCTCTGTACTGAACTCTGATTGGTCTCCTGATGTCGTGTCTCTGAAGACGTACACCAGCTTTCCATCTACAATCTGAACGTGCCAGAGGAAACTTTAGTTTTAGAATATGGACACAGATAAAGAGGCAAGATTTCTACAAATCGTGACATTAGAATTATATGGTTTTATCTAAAAAAAAATCAAAATTGAGTTTTTTACATAATCTGATCCATTAGGTGTTTATTAATGCTTGTGTGGTGTTATTTTAAAAATGTAGACATTTTTTAGTTAGTAATTCATAAAATACAAAGGTTCCATCTCACAAAACATAATGGAATGTAAAAACTTTGACTCTCAATATCTCTGAACTACCCTAAACGGAGATAGAACTGTATAATTCTAAGCTCACGAAATCGTAAAAAAAACGCTGATGTCGACAGAAATCAATTAGTATGAGAATAACCATCAAAGGGACACTATGGATGTTTGCTTGCTACGTCTGTACCTCACATGAGTTTCAATTGTGTGGTTATCATACTCTTCACTGTATGATACAATACATATTATGTGACAGTATTTAGTGATCCTAAAACTATAGGTTGTTATATCAAGTGGGCTTTTCAACACTTAAACTTTCGTAATATGGAAACAACAGAGAAGCTTTTGAACTAAAACAAAGCTTTTTGGTCATTTTTCAGCGACTTCAGAATTGCAGACATGCAGACCTTTTCACCAGACTGTATCACATATCAGTCAATTTCTTACGTCATTAAACTACTACTATTTTTGTCCAATGAGATGATTTCTGAACATTATTTCTAACTATTTCACTCAAAGGCACAATGGGTTAACCCTAACTTTGAAGGAGATCCCCCCCCCCCCCCTTTCCATCAAAAACATCTCACAACCATTTCCAGCGTTATAACGATCTACACTTTAACATTATAAAAAACTATATTTGTTTTGTACTTTTAATCATGTGTCATATGCCATTTTAACATTCTTACCCTAAGCACTGTGTCTCCTTTTCTTCCCAACACAAACACTAACACGCCATCTTGTTCAACAGTTTTAACCTTGACTTCAATCTCTGAAGGATGTTTGACACCGGAGTCCTCTGTGTCATCTTCATCCAGCAGGTCTCTCAGATGCTGGTCTCTCCTGTAGGTCTCCCTTACGACGTACTCAACAAAGTCATGCCTGTTGAGTCGTAGCACATTCTCTTCTGATATCTCTGTTCAAAAACGGTAAAGGTAAATCAGGAAGTGACTAAACAGATGATTATTATTATTATTATTGTTATTATTATTATTATTATGAATCCCTTATTTAACCAGGGTAGTCATATTGAGACAGTAGCCTCTTTTTCAAATGAGCCCTGGCCAAGAAAAGCAGCACTTAGTTAAAAAATACACCACATACAGTATAAAAACATACAATATACAACATAAAATAACAACAAACAAGCAACAGATACAGTGAGCTAGACACAGGCTATAAAAAGATAACCTAAGCACATTCGCATGTATAATTCAAAGTCTCTGTAACACACAGTTTAAAATCAGAGAGTGGGATGAACATGCTAAGTTTCAACTAAGTTACACCTATTAATTGAAATACATCACAATATATATATTTGTAGAACTGCGCAGTACTTGTGGCACAGTTGGTTCCAGTGTATTGTTCTCGGCATTGGCAGAGGTAGTGAGACCACAGGTCGTGACACACTCCTCCGTTCTGACACGGACTGCTGTGACACGGAGAAGCAGCCGCCCGAGGACATCTGGAACACAGGTGAGATGTGACACAGTCTGGTCATTTGGTCCGCATGTCGGCAAACCAATAACAATGTTCCGACATTTCTTTTGAAACTACGGAACGTTACGTTTCAACGTTGTTGAGAATCACAACACAAACTCGCTAGTCAAGCCGAAATACTGCAACAATGCAATGGATTGGGTGAGTAATCCCCCCCACTGCTACCTAGTTAACTATAACACTACTTTACATTGTTAGCAGGCTCACAAAACAAGCTGTGTTAGTTGACTAGTGACGTGTGTCATTGATTTTCAACAACGTGGAAATGTATTCACACACAGAAAAGTCTGTCGGATCCTGACATGAGGACCAAAGCATTAGAATGTGTCACATATTCTGAGAGACTGTGTGTATTATAGAGAAGGGGATATACTGTGGACTTACAGATCGGGATTTACCCAATCTGTTTTTATTGAAAATGTATTTCCAATTCTTCCTCTGATAAGCAAAGGAGGGTTTTCAGAGCTTTAAAAGGTGTATCCTCTAGTCTACAATTATATAAAACAAATTAACATCATTCCACAATGTTATACTCATAGTTCGCCTCACAAAGGATTTAAATCGAACATACCTATCCAGGATGTTATATGTCGCCAGGGACTTCGAGGCCCCTAAAGGAACACCGTTCACTCTCATGTTTCTAACGCAGCCGACAAAGTCGTGGGTCTGGACCTGGGTGGGCCTCAGCAGAATGGCCTCGATAGACCTGATCCCTCCAAACGTCATGTTGCTGGTGCCAACGTCCAGTGTCCTATGTGCAATAAAAAACAACAACCATATTAAGACACGATCCAAGCCTCAACAGTATCCCATTTACATTTTTGGCATTTAGCAGACGCCTTTTTCCAAAGCGACTTACAATTGATACATTAGGCTAAGCAAGTGAATCATCAGTTCACCAGTCGTAGCAGGAAGAGTAATCTAGGTCAGGCCATTGGCAGTCTCCATGCTAGAACTAGTTAGATAATATAATAATATATGCCATTTAGCTGACGCTTTTATCCAAAGCGACTTACAGTGAGTTATTAGATAGTTTATTTTTATTTTTACAATTATTACAAGGGGGGGCAGTAGAAGTCTTAGGAAGTCTTAGGAGACACAGTATTGGGGAAAAGCAGGTGTCTCAGGAGACACAGTGCTGGGGGCTAGTAGGTGTCTCAAGAGGAGCAGTTAAGGTGTAACCTGAAGAGATCCCCAAGAGAAAGGAATGTACATGCCTACATTGTCTGCTTATAGAGTAAACCGATACCTTTGTGAGCTTTTGGTGCCTTTACTTTGAGTGAAACAAAATCTGCCGGCTTCGACTTCAGCGCAACTGTCCACTTGTAGAGAAACCATCTGTAAGATGCAAACAGAAATATCAGAAAGTCACATACACTTGTCGTGAAGTTGCCCCTATACCTGTGTAGTAGCTCTGTAATCACACTAGTATCAACATTGTGTTTATGTGCTGCTGTTACATTACAGTTCATTGGTCATTTATTAGTAATTGCACACATGATCATGGACATGGATGACAGACTTTATCAGTGTATGTTTTCTACACAAGTGAAATAAAGACTGTTCCATACTATTATTGCATTTGTGTAAGCACAATTTTACGGCAAATTGTGTTTGTGTACAGCCGTTGTGTGTTTGTGTGTGTGTGTGTTAAGTTTTGTCTCTCGTGTTCTCCATTTAGCAGACGCTTTTAATCCATTTACAATTACAGATTAGAGGGAAATTCCCCCTGGAGTAACTGAGGGCTAAGTGCCTTACTCAAGGGCACACTAGTGGTGGTGGTGTTTTCAGGCAGGATTTGAACTCACACACCTTCCGATCACCAGTCCAACTCACTAGCCACTAGACCAGTGGTTCTCAAACCTCTCCTCGGGGACCCCCAGCCACTCCACATATTTGATCTGTTCCACCACCAGCACACCTGATTCATCTAATCAAGTACAAATCATTGTTCTTAATGTAAAATAGCATATTTTTGTCCACCATTTTGCTGTGATTGCTTTTTGTGCTTCAATAAACATTCTAGTATGCCTAGAAAGGGTGTCGTTAATAACATATGTATCGGTCATTGTCATCATTTAAAAGAAAAATCATTAAAAGTGACACTTGGCCTGTGTGATGTTGAACTCTGTGGCAGTTAACTATTCACCAGTTAGCCTGCTAGCATTTTGAGGTTGCAGGCCAAGTATATATACACATCTTTATTGTGTGTGTGTGTGTGTGTGTGTGTGTGTGTGTGTGTGTGTGTGTGTGTGTGTGTGTGTGTGTGTGTGTGTGTGCGCGTGCGTGCGTGTCCACATGTGTCTGTATGACGCACCACTGACTTACATTGCCTATCCTTCTGACACTGATGCTGTGAAAGGATCCATCCGCCACTTGTTTCTCAGTCTCCAGGCTCACAGACCCAGAGCCCAGGTCATACGAGAGGTGCACTCTCCCCCTGAGGATCTCCAGAGCCAGGAACTCGAGGCTGGATGGCCCCCCGGGGTTGTAGAGGAGCAGGGAGTCCTGCTGCACGGTCGCCAGCTCCAGGGAGATGAAGTTACTCCGGGGGTCCAGGGGAGGGAACTCCATGTACGACAGCTCCTCAAAGCCATAGCTGTGCTCCTCACAGTGGAGTCCATTCACACCTGAGACGACGTGAGATGGCACAGTATGTTAGTAGTAAGTTGTTGAGGATTTGTCATTTTGCCAGGGCACTGCCAATTTAATGGTCATAATATAAAAACAGAATAATATGGAGCCCCCCTGGGGTCACATGGTAGAAAAAAATATTTGATGTGTGAATCTGTTCCCTCGGTTTAGTAAATCTGTTCCCTTGGTTTAGTAATCCGTTAGGTTAGGGTTAGGGTTAGGGTAAGGGTTAGAATCCTTGCGATCTTTCTGGCTCGTAGGGCCTAACCCTAACCCTAACGAATTACTAAACCGAGGGAATGAATTACTAAACCGAGGGAACGGATTACTAAACCGAGGGAACAGATTTACTAAACCGAGGGAACAGATTTACTAAACCGAGGGAACAGATTTACTAAACCGAGGGAACAGATTTACTAAACCGAGGGAACAGATTTACTAAACCAAGGGAACAGATTTACTAAATCGAGGGAACAGAATCACACATCAAATATTTTTTCTACCATGTGACCCACGGGGGCCCCGTAGAATAACCAGGGGGGTATTCCATTGTCAGGTATGCTGGTTGCCTTTGGTGTGTCTTTGCTGCCCTCTACAGGCTGGAGGAGGATCACCTGGTCCCATTAGGCCTGACCAGCCACACCTGCTGATGGCTCCAGTGGCTGCAGACAAAACCCCTGCTTCTCCAGTCCTGCGACGCTTCTTGCTCTCCACGCTCGCTATTCTGTTTTGTTTGTGGCCTTTGGTGGCATTTTAGATTTACACTGACAACACGGCTTTCACTCCATATTCCACTCATCCATACATACACACACCACTGATATACTGACTGACACACTCCATTTAATTTACGTTGATCATGAGTTTAAGAAATAAATATTTTGGTTAAATCTTTTTTTTTCCCCACTCCGGTCTCGGTCTCCCTCATTGTGCTCCACCTTTAGAGCCAAAGGTGTGACACCATCAACGTTGCTAAAGGAAAATCCAGGGTTATTTTTTATAAGTCTCGTGAGATCTCACAAGACTTTTCAGAATAAGTCTGGATTTTCCTTTAGCGATGTTGTTGGAATACCCCCCAGAACAATCAAATTAATTAATAGATTAATAGAAGTAAACAAACCTTAGATATAGATAAGTAAACAATAGATAAGATTGTTCTAAAATACTGTTTAGATATAGTATCTAAACAATAGATAAGTAAACAAAGCAAGAGTGTATGAAAAGGTATGCGTCGTTCCTTACCAAAAGGACAATGGCAAGAGTATCCTGCCAGAAAGTTTGAGCAGTTGCCTTGGTGACAAGGGGATGGCGCACAGTGGTCAACAGACCGCTCACAAAACGTTCCTACAAACAAAACCCCAGAATACAGAAAAAAGAGATTACAAGATAGAGTTTAGACAATATTCTTCAGAGAATATCTGTCGAAGAGAAATGATCAGTTCAGGTATTCATACCACCAATCGAGGAATGCAAGTATTGAGTAATCAGTTGTGTATGAAGTATTGGGGTGGCATGGGAGGGCGTTATTTACCCTCATATCCAGGACTACAGTTGCAGAAGAGCCTCTTCTGAATGTTCAAACATGTGCCTCCATTTTGACACTTCACCTTTAGGCATTCGTCCGCGTCAGCAGAGCAAAGCTGTCCAGAGAAGCCCCCTTTACAAAGACAATCAAACCCTCCTGGTTTATCGACACAGGTTCCTTCGTTTTCACAAGGGTTCCCGTCACACTCATCGATGTCCGAGTCACACAGCGTCCCAGTGAAACCAGCTGAACAGGTACAGTTAAAGAGCTCTTTCTGTGGCGACACAAAGATGACAGCCAGGCTCTCCAGGACAGCGACATCCTGGCTGATGTGAATGTTTTTATTGCACGTAGCCCCGTTTTGACAGGGGCTGATGAGGCAGGGATCGCTGGTGATGTGTGATATCGTCACGTTACTCTGAGCCTCCAGAAGTCTCTTGTGAGCGGCGGAGATGCCACTGGCTACTTCCCCACTTAGGTACTGACCATTGTAACTTTTGACGGCGGCCAATAATAGGATTTCCTTCCCTATTGGCTTTATTCCAAAGACATGGGTCTTGGAAGCCTGCAGGTTGAACAGACTATCCAGGGCTTTCACAAACTTCAAATATTTCAGAGACAAGAACTCCTCTATGGACGTTGACGACACATAGAAGAGTATGCAGCTATCCATGGAGGCGTTTGTGAAGCCTTTGTAATTGACGTAGACACTGTTGTTGACAGGGGGATGCAGCTGGTCAGTGGCCTCGATTGTTATGTTGTACGTCGCCTCTCCTTGATAGGGAGACGACCACAACTCACACGTACCAAAAGGGATAGTGAACATATTAAGGGGGCCGTTTTTGATACTGCAGTTAAACATATCCGACTCATCCTGGTCCTCGGGTTGGGTGTTTCCGATCATGCCTCCTGGGAACGCGCTGCCGTAATATTTCACTTCGATGTAGATGTTTCTCTGCAGAGGGGGGTTGTCGTTCTCGTCCAGAACGCTGATGTGAAACATCGTCTTAGAGGACAACGGAGGAACCCCGGCGTCGCTGACCGCCACAAGCATATGAAACACAGGGTTTCGCTCACGATCCACCGGCCTCGTGGTGAAGAGAACTCCGTCGGACGTCAACGAGAAAATGCCCCCGGAATCAGGTTTGACAAGCCAGTAAGTAAACGGCCCTTGGTTCGGTAGCACGTCAGCATCGGAGGCGTTCAATGTGGCTACTATGGTGCCGTGCGGCTGGTTCTCTCTGACCTGTCCTTCTGTGAGCGTCACGCTGGGGGCGTTGTCGTTGATGTCACCGATGGTCACGACAACGTTAGTGGTCCCAGTCGCGGGGGGAGAGCCCTCGTCTGTGGCTGTAACAGTCAAGTTATAAAGGGGCCATCGTTCTCTGTCCAAGGGTGAGCGTACCGTGACGATTCCACTGAGGGAATCGACAGAGAACGAAGAGTTGACGTTTCCGCTCTCGATTCTGTAGGTGAAACGGCTCCATTCCAAGATGGAGTCCTGGTCCAGGGCGGTCACTCTCATGACGGAGGTGTCGACTACAGTGTCCTCGTTGACGTCCGCTGTGTATAGTACAGAGGAGAAGTCGGGCGGATCGTTTGTGTCTATAATGTGGATGTGAACGAGGGCCTCGTCTACATCCGATCCGGTAATGACACCCCAGTTCTTTGCCAGGATTCTGAGAATTGCGTGGTTGTAGCCGTACGTTTTCAAGTCATCAGTCGTGTATATTTCTCCGTTCTGTTCGTCAACGTCGAAGCCTATCCTTTTGCTTTGGCCGAAAAGCAAGTAAAATACCCTTCCGTCAAAGCCCTGGTCGTAATCTGTCGCTGTTACCTTTCCTATCCTGGTCCCGACAGCTACGTTCTCGGTCACAGAGAAGTTGAACACGTGTGTCTGGAACGCAGGGACGAACTCGTTGACTCCTGAGATTCGGATAATGACATGTGCGACACTGAATAAGTGGCGAGTCCCGATATTGGACGCCTTAACTTGTATTTCAAAGATCTGATCCAGCTCGAAATCAAAGGTGTCCTGGGTGGTGATGGTGCCGTTCCTAGAGTCAACAGCGAATTTATCGATGTGGCCGGCCATCAAGGAGTAGATGATCTGTGCGTTTGCTCCCGAGTCTGCATCTGTGGCCTTTACCTGGTGCACCGGGGTTCCGATCGTGGCGTTTTCTGGCACCGACGCCACAATGTTCCTTGACGCTGTGAACACTGGAGCGTTGTCATTCACATCAATGATGTTAACGGTGATGTTCAACGTGCCCATTTTAGACATCCACCCCCCGTCCTCGGCGTAGATTTGAAGACGATACATCTCTTGTTTTTCATAGTCGAGTCCCTCGACCAGCGTGATTAACCCAGATCTTTCCCCTAAAGAAAACGGTAGATCTTCATTCCCCGATGTTAGATAATAATAGAGGAAACCGTTGACTCCCTCGTCCAGATCTTCTGCTTGGATCTTTCCGATAACTGACCCCACTGGCAAGTCCTCAGGGACGGAGTAACTGACATACAACTCTGAAAACTCCGGGTCGAATTGATTCTCCCCAGTAATCTCAAAACTAATTTTAGTCTGTGACGATAAGGGAGGAAAGCCTCGGTCTCTGGCTGTAACCACGAGCGTTAACAACGCGTCAAGGCTTTGATTGAGCAAACTTAGATTCAGCGTTACGCTCCCATGTTCGGACTCTATCACAAAGAAACGAGACGCGTTTCCCCCACTACTCAAACTATATTCTACCGCACCGCTGCTGTAGTCGAAGTCCTGATCGACTGCCGATAACCGGACCACCTCTGTTCCCACCTCCATGTCGAAGGGGATCGACAAGAGAGACGGAGAAGAGGGCAGAAATACAGGCGGAAAGTAATTGAACGGCATAAAGGTCACGGTAACGGAGGCGTTACTATATAAAGGAATGCCGCCGCAGTCAAAAGCGACACACGTGAAGCTGAGACTTAGAGGTTCATAACTGTGTACGTAAATCGGCTGCTTCGTATGAACGTCCCCTGTAGAAGCGTTCACCCAAAACTGCTCACTGGGCGGCTCGATAAAATACAGAACCTGACTATTTTGTCCAAGGTCAGCATCCGTAGCGAGAACTTGCATGACGAAGACTTCTTGGGCCTCAGTCTCGCTGACTGTAACAGTGTAGAAGTCTTGGGAGAAGACAGGCCTGTTGTCGTTGACGTCAGTGATGTCTATCGTGACGTCTGTGCTGATGCTCCAAGCCGAATCGTTCGCGTTAATCTTCACAACATAGCGGTCCTGCGTCTCTCTGTCCATAAAACCTACAACCGTTATACAGCCGTTGGTTTTATCAATGCTGAAAGGGTCGTCATCGCTCTGGTCGACGACCGAATAGGCGATCAAAGCGTTTTCGCCGATGTCGCCATCCGTTGAGAGTATCTGTATGACGGTGTGTCCAATAGGGGTATCCTCGGGTATCTCAGTGAAGAAGATCTGTGAGAATCTAGGTGCCTGGTCGTTTGTGTCCAAAACAATCACGAGCACAATCGCTATGTCTTTATAGAGAGTGTTGTCTTTGTCAGAAGCTTCGATGGTCAAATTGAACTCAGGTATTTCCTCCCTGTCCAAACTCTTTGTTGTACTTAGTTCGGCATTTTCTGAGTTGATAGTAAAAGCACTTTCGATGTTTCCCTCCAAAATGCTGTACTGCACCATTCCATAACTCCCAGAGTCGGCGTCGATGGCGAGTACGTCACACACCCATGTCGCCGGAATGTTCTCAAACACCTCACATCGGTATTCTCTTTGGGTGAACTCTGGCATGTTATCGTTCGTATCGTTGACGTTGATGTGGATTTCTGCATAGGAGGAGAAAGGTGGAGAACCTCCGTCTCGGACTTCCAACAAGAGTAAAAAGTCTGCGTTAGCCTCATAATCCAAAGGGTTGTTTACTGTTAACTCGCCACTCGATTGGTGAAGCTGAAACACCTCTTCGAAGTCTCCGGAAAGCAGGTAGAAGGAGACCGGGCCCCTTCCGGAACTTTCTGCAGAGACCACTGCGACCAACGTCGCCAACGGAACATCCTCTGTGAGAGAGTGTCTATGAACGTCCACTTTTAAAACTGGAAACTCTGAGGCGTTCTGGAATCTGATCGTTATAGTTGTAGTGTCCATCTTTTTATAGTCTCCCCCATCTTCCACGTGCACGTTGATAGTTATGTCCTCCGTTCCCATGAGTGTACTTGAAGTCGATACTACGCCACTGTGCGGGCTGACCGAGAACTGACCAGCGCTCTGACCATATAAGGAAAAGTGAAGCTCTGAATTTATTCCTGTGTCTCCATCTATTGCTCTCACTGCATAGACGACAGATCCTGCAGGACACAGAGAGAAACATAATATGTCAAAACATAAAACATATGTCAAAAACTGTTATTATCTTATAATCATATGTGACGAATTCTAATGCTTTGGTCCTCATATCGGGATCCAATGTAATGATCAGACTTTTCTTTCGTAAAGTGGAACTACATTTCCGTGTTGTTGAAAATCAATGACACATCACTAGTCAACTAACACAGCTTGTTTTGTGACCCTGCTAACAATGTCAAGTAGTGTCATAGTTAACTAGATAGCAGTGGGGGGATTACTCACCCAATCCATTGCGTTGTTGCAGTATTTTGGCTGGACTAGCGAGTTTGTGTTGTGTTTCTCAACAACGTCGAAACGTGTTTCCGTGTTTCAAAAAAGTCCAAACATTTTGATTGATGGTTGCCGACATGCGGACCAAATGATCAGACAACAGTGTCACATTTATCAAAATCTAAGTCATAAATTCAGGTTGATATATGAAGATCACCAGTGGTGCTGAACCACTCTTACCTGAGGCCAGGTCAACAGGTACGTTAGCCACATAGGGAGCGTTTCGAAACTGGGGCCAACTGTCATTCTCGTCCTCGACGAGCACAGACACGAGCACCGAGCCTGAGAGAGGACGTGTGGGGTGTGTGTCACTGCCGACTACAGTCAGTCTGTACACGGCCACCGCCTCCCTGTCCAGGACACCAGTGGTGAACAACTCCCCAGTTGTCTCATCAATGGAGAAGGGTCCATCTTCTGCACTTCTTAATTCATACCTGAATGACATCCAACAGTCAATATTACAGTAAAAGATCATAGATAAGACCATTATGCAGTGATAAAGACAATAAATCGTTAGCCTCATAGCATAATTGCCTAAGTCATGCTTCACTTGTGGTCAGCCAAGCCATCTTTGTATGTAGTGTCAAAAATGCCTATGTCAAAGAGATGACTTGGGCAGATAGTGATTTTGGAATGTAACAAGCATTCTGATAGGCTGATGGCATCATAGGCAATAATGCACAGTGAATCAGCAGTGTTAGGAGAGTAGAGTTAGGCAGATATCTCAATGTGGCCAAAATATGACTTATGCAATTATGCTATGAGGCTAACGATATGAGTAGCCTATACAGTACGAATGGAACTATACCATATCTGTCCACTGACACCATCGTCAATGTCTGACGCTGTTATCATGGCGAACACGGTACCTATAGGGATATCCTCAGACACGATCGTGGTGAAGACGTCCTCGGTAAACGCTGGCCTGTTGTCATTGACGTCGTCCACCACAACGTGTACAGACGCAGTCCCTGTTAAGGGTGGCAAGCCTGGAGATAAAAATTAAGATCAATACCTATTAAATTAAACGTTTGGGCACACACACACACACACCATTGCATACTGTAGTGAATCCGTTACAAAGCTATATCATACATCGCAGAGGGCTGTAATTACAACCAGAGCTGCCAAGTCTCACGCAATCGCCGTGAGACTCACGCATTTCAACCAGTTCTCACGCTCTCACGCCGCACCTCTATTTCTCACGGCGAGAAATAACAATTGTTTTACGGGACTTTTATTTTTTTTAAGCTACCGGACATGAGTTTCGTGGCATCTTTCTGCACGCGCGTTAACTTGAGTCTGCAATCGAAGCGGCAGGCGAGCGCTGATGGAAGAACCTGTGTTCACGCGAGCTGCAAGAACGTAGCAAGCAGTGTTGCCAGATTGGGCTACTTTTGGTCACACTGGACGGGTGGATTCGGCGGCTTTTAGACCGGTTGGGCTGGACATTGTCAATTCCGTCTGGCAACCGTGGTAGCAAAATATGTGCATACATTACAACATCGTATCTAATAGCCTACTGGACTGGGTTGCACCAATTTGGCGTAAGTCATTACTAAATGCAGGCATTTAGTAGTTACTAAACCCCTAGTTATTACTAGCTAGTTTCAAACTAGTTGTTTACTAATTTCGGTTGCACCACGCCAATCTTAGCTAGTAAATACTCCGTTTTGGTAACTGTTTTTTGTTTCTCTACTGTAACATAACCAGGTACATTAATAATAATAATAATAATAATTCATAATAATTTCAATTTACAATACAAATACAACAATTAGGGGTCCCTCAAAAAAATGTGGGCGCGCTGCGCGCAACCACCAAGCCCTCATTCTGACCCAGGAAAAACCCTGGTATGTACTGTATAACATGATAGCCATCTATGAGCAATGCACTGTACTGTATGACCAAGGGTCTTTCTGCTGCTGACCAAGGGGCTGAGTCCTGTTGATGGGGCCCATTTTTCTTTTAGAGTCTGTAGGCTACTGTTTTTTGTTTATTAAGATTTCATAAATATGAGATATTGTCTGAATTTTTTTCTTGTTTTATAAAATGTTAATTATCTGCATTTCTTGTGCTGGTTTATTATGAACAACATGTAAAATTGCAGGAAACTAGCACAAATAATTGGGTGGGAGAGAGGGGCCGCCGCTGCCAAAACGCGCACAGTTTTGGGTCGCTCCACCGCCAAAAAATCTCACTCCAAACTTTTGGTGAAACTTGGCAGCCCTGATTACAACACATTTTGATAACTATGAAATGTGCAGTACCAACATTTTCAGGAAGTTTAGCAGGCAAACTCATTGTTCTTGCTTTCTAAGTCCCCCCCCCATACAATAGTTGAAATATTTAAAGGGTTGGTTTATCTGAGACTCCCACATACAAACATACACAAATCACTCCATTGGGGATCCAAAAAGGTGTTGAAAGTTAGTAACAGTAAAAAGTGAGTTGTGCTATTTGCTTGTTAGTGAGGTAATAATAATAATAATAATAACTCTTTGACTGCCAGCCATGTTCAGAGCGGAGAGCTCCACACTGCCAGACTTTTGGGGCATTTTCGCTGAACTTTGAAGACCCACCAAATATTGACTTTTCGGACTACATAAACATTGAACATATCTACCAAAACTTTAGACTCTCTTCTTTCATCAGAAAAAGAAAGTCTGTTTCTAGCCTCTTTGAGTGTTTAGAAATCGGCCGTAGAACATAGGGTGGTTTCAGCAAAAACACCTGATTTTGACCAATAAACAGAGAAAACGAGCTTTTTCTGCAGAACTTTTTTTTTTTCTGCACTTTTTCTGTATCGTACGACTGTTTGAAGAGTCGCGCGATGGCCGCGCTGCTCCGCGATGCTCCGCAATGCTCCGCGCCGCGTTTGGCACATACCCTGATCCGTTTCGCCATTTCTACAACCCACAGCAAGCCACTTCCTTCTCCAGGCTTTTAGAGCTGAGCTAAATCGAACTACTGCCCCCATCTGGGACCGAAATACATCACACCCAAGTCTGAAATTCACACACTAGGTGTAGAACATGTCAATAACGCGATCCCCGCGAAAAAAAAGAAAAAAACAACAAAGACGCCATTTGGCGTCTTTGGCAGTCAACGTTACTATTCTATAAGACGCCAATTGGCGTCTTTGGCAGTCAATGTAATAATAATAATAATAATAGGTTATATCACAATGAAGCAGAAGTCAGTATTACCTGAGTCAACAGCGATGATGTCTACTGTATACAGGGATTTCACCTCCCTATCCAGGTCACGTAGAATTTGAAAAGTGCCATTGGGCGAACAAGAGAACAGCCCCTCTCCATTTCCTTTCTCTATAAAATATGTCAGCTGACTGTTAACCCCCTCATCTTCATCCACAGCTGTTACCTAGAGGGAGACAAACGCATCCGTATTCGTGACACAGTCTGATCATTTGGTCCGCAGGGGCGGCAACCCAATCAAAATGTTCACACTTTTCTTTTGAAACCCGGAACTACGTTTCAACGATGTTAAGAATCAACAACACAAACTCGCTAGTCAAGCCAAAACACTGCAACGCAATGGATTGGGTGAGTAAACTATAACACTACTTTACATTGTTAGCAGGCTCACAAAACAAGCCGTGTTAGACTAGCGATGTGTCATTGATTTTCAACAACGCGGAAATGTATTCACACTTTTCGAAAGAAAAGTCTGATCATTACATCGGATCCCGACACGAGGACCAAAGCATTAGAATGTGTCACATTTGTGGTCATCAGTTCTTGCATTTCAGTCTTGATCAACATTCATATCACAGCAGTAATCACCTCATGAACGAGTTGAGAAGGATCATCTCCGTTCTCCAACACGTGCAGCATCAGCGTTTCGGGGGAGAAGAGGGGGGTGAAGTCGTTCGTATCCAGGACGGTGATATTTATAACAGCCGTGGAAGACCTAGGAACGTCTCCGCTATCTACGGCGGTGACGGTGAACACGTACGAGGGATCCTTTTCCCTGTCCAGTCTGTCGATCACCGACACCACCCCTCGAACCGAGTCCACCGCAAACGGACCACCGCTCTGGAAGAGCTTGTACCGCACCTCTCCGTTCGACCCGATGTCTCCATCGTGAGCCTGGACGTGAAGTAAGCTTGTCCCCCTGGGAGCATCCTCCCTTATCGTCAGGCTGTAAGAACCTTGTGAGAATTCTGGGGTGTGGTCGTTAGCGTCCTCAACATGCACGGTGAGGTCCATAGAGGTGGCCTGTCTGGGTGACCCTCCATCTGAGGCTGTCAGAGTGACGACCATCGTATCTACTCCTTCCCTGTCCAGGGGCTCCATCAGGTATAAGCTTCCACTTGTGCTGTTGATGCTGAACACACTGCCAGAAGTGTCCTTCAATGTGTACACAATATCCCCGTTAGATCCCGCGTCTGTGTCCACTGCGTGTACGACCGTTACGATGGTATGAAGCGGGGCGTCCTCTGAGATGGCGACACTCCTGGCTGACACGAAGGACGGAGTGTTGTCATTCACGTCGTCTATGTGGACGCTGACGTGCGCCGTGCTGGTGAGATGTGAAACGGTCGGCAGAGCGCGGTCGTTGGCTCGTACTGTCAAACTGTAGGTCGAGCTTCTCTCTCTGTCCAACTCTCCGTTCAAGCACAAAACGCCGTTCGGGTTCACAAAAAATAGAGCCTTTTCATCTCCGGCAATCACCTCTATGTCCATCTCTCCGTTCACCCCTGACGAAGTAGATGAGAATCAGCTAGAACTGTGATATTTGAACATACACATACTTATTATTCTATTCTATAATAAGCCATTGACATGATGATTTCAGGCACATGGTACAATTCAATCAAATAACAATGTAAATCAAAGCTTGCCTTGGATTTTTTTCATCACATACTTTCCTGATGTCGTTAGCCTCATAGCATAACTGCCTAAGTCATATTTTGGGCAAATTGAGATATCTGCCTAACTCTACTCTCCTAACACTGCTGATTCACTGTGCATTATTGTGTATGCCATCAGCCTATCAGAATGCTTGTTACATTACAATCACTATCTGCCCAAGTCATCTCTTTGACATAATAGGCATTTTTGACACTACATACAAAGATGGCTGGGCTGACCACAAGTGAAGCATGACTTCGGCAATTATGCTATGAGGCTAACGATATGCAACATGTACAGTTAAAGACCAAAGTTTAGTAATGACAATGATGCTGTCATGGGCACATCATAGCAGGCTTTGCAGCTTTTGAATTGCAAGGGCCTTAGCTTTCATTCAGGTGATGAGCTATAGGAATATAGGAAGAGCAAGGATACCACGGACCCAAGGAAACTTGATGTGACTTTGTCTTTCAGGGTCCTGAAATTTGATCAAGTGCAAAGATATACATATATTTTATTTTACTCACATGGTCAAATGACCCCACCCACAGCTGTTCTAGTGTTAAAGACCTAAGTTCAGTAATGACAATGATGTTGTCATGGGTGCAGGCTTTGCAGCTTTTGAATTGCAAGGGCCTTAAGGGCTCTGCACACAGCGTGCGATTTCTGTTGCGCGTCAACATTCCATTTTGAAGTTTGAATGGAAGTCTATGAGAACATCGCATTTCAACACACACAGCCCCGATTTTAATCGCACGGCGAAAATTCGATTCCATTCATTTTGAATGGGAAAAAGCACAAATTTGACAGTGCGACAAAACTCGCACGCCGTGTGCTTTGTCCCATTCAAAATGAATGGAATCGAATGTTCGCCGTGCGATTAAAATCGGGGCCGTGTGTGTTGAAATGCGATGTTCTCATAGACTTCCATTCAAACTTCAAAATGGAATGTTGACGCGCAACAGAAATTGCACGCTGTGTGCAGAGCCCTTTAGCTTTCTTTCAGGTGATGAGCTATAGGAATATACCGGTAGGAAGAGCAAGGATGTGAAAATGGTTGCACCACCATGAGCATGGATACCCTGGACCCAAGGAAACGTTGTGTGACATTCTCTTCATTGTGAGGTCATAACAATGAAGGCTTCTTTCAGAAGCCTGGGCCACCAAACCCCTATGATGCTACGTTAGTTTCTACAATTAGTAGAAAAGAGATGAGAGGATATGGCAAACAGCTACACAAAATGCATATGGTGGAAAAAGTGGACACCTACTAGCACCTGTCTTTGTCAGATGTATTTCAAATATAATTAGCCATTTAGTAGACACTTTTAATCCAAAGCAATTTACAATCACAGATTACAGGGACATTCTCCCTGGAGTAACTGAGGACTACGGTAAGTGCCTTACTCAAGGGCACACTAGGGGTGGTGTTGTTTCAGGTGGGATTTGAACTCACAACCTTCCAAGGTCTATCCACTAGACCACCACTACCCCCCAAATATATGTATAGATATTCAAAACTAACCATAGTCTTTGTCAGATGTATTTCAAATATATGTGTAGATATTCAGAACTAACCATAGTCTTTGTCAGATGTATTTCAAATATACGTGTAGATATTCAAAACTAACCATAGTCTTTGTCCGAGACATTGAGGGCAAGAAAGCAGGTTCCGACAGGGGCGTCCTCTCTGACGGAGGTGTAGTAGGTCACCTGTCTGAACACAGGTGGGTTGTCGTTGACATCCCCCACGTTGAAAACCACCCTGACACTGGAGACCTCGGTGGCCGAATCCCCATGGTGCATAGCGACTGTGAGAATGTAGTATCTCATTGTCTCGTAGTCTAGCGTGCGTGACAAGAGGAACTCCCCAGAGCGAGGGCTGAGGAGGAACAGGCCTTCGCCGTCGTCCTCCAGGACAGAGTATATGATGGGCGTCGATCCTTCATGGTTCACTGCTTCCACATTCCCCACCACTGTCCCTGTGAATACATGGAACACATAGTTAACACTAGAACAGCCGTGCCTTGTTTACCTACTATAAGAGCCGCCTCGGGGGTCAAATGACCATAAATGTTTCATATTTTTGGCTTTGTCTTTTACTTTTTTAACTTTAGCCAAGGGACAACTTCATGGACAACCCTGACAACACTAGCACACAGCAGGTCAGGATGACTACTGGGCAAGTATATAAGTCTAGACCACAGAACAAACTACGTTTGGTAAATGTTTGCCATAATGTCTGAATCAGGATGCCTTCTATATTAGGAGGGACCAAAATCTGTCTACCCGAAGGAAACACATCTAGCATTAAATAACATATTAGAGAGATTTAAAGAAAGAGGTCAACACTGGTTTACCTGGACGTGTGTCTTCGTTCACCTCAAAAGAATAGACAGATCTGGAGAAAGACTGCTGCTGTGTGAGACGACTGTTTCGAGAGTGCTGCCTCATTTGACTGCTGTCAAGCCGGCTAGCATCAATCATCATCACATTCGAAAATGGCACTCCATATGAAGATAGGCTGTTAAAAATCTATTCAAATCAAAAGTATAAAACAACAAGAGATGGGAAAATAACAACCAAACATCAGTGAGGGTATAATGCAAATCCCTCCAAATCTGAAGAAAAAACAAAAAAACTAGCCCTATTTCAATTACAGATACAGATACAGAATACTTTATTTATCAATTAGTTTCCACAGTTCATGGCCACAAACACACGATCACACAACAACAGACTCATCACTGGAGCTCAGCACCCAGTCCACGGTTCACAAGTGCAAGTCCGACAGTTCAAGTTTAAGAACAGTTCAAGAGACACATAAAAAGTGCATACTTTCACAGTTCAAGTTTAAGAACAGATTCGAGGGGTGCAAAAAAAGTGCATAAAAAGTGCATACGAGGTTGGCAGGACCCTATCTTACCCTATAATTGTAGAACTTTGGGAGACTATCTCGGGTATGTAACTGCGTCTATTGGAACAACAGTTCCTTAGTCCCAAACCCCGACATAAAGAGGAGAGATAAGCCATTGTGGCCTACCTTTTCTGAGGGCTGTAACATTATACTGAGACCAGGGGTCTGCTGCTCTTTAGCTGCTCCAGTTTGTTTCTAGCTCTCATTCACAGCACTGACCCTAACTTGAATAATGTGTCATTATGTTTAGTCCCCTGGGCTTTCATTGACCAGCTCTACTTTAATGTCAACTTGGTCAGCTACATCTGATAGAGGACTCAATCTAATTCAATCTCAATCAATCCCACCTCAAAACCTACCTGTGCATACAACCCTCCCATGCATACAACCTTCCCTAGAGCTAACCATCTCCCCTAACCCTGCCACCCCCTCCCCCCCCCCCTGGACATTGCTGTGTTAATTGTTCCCTGTGTCTGTTCGTTAACTCTGTGTTCTATGTGCTCATGTTATCTGTTGCTTGTTGTTTCTGTGTTTTCTGTTTTTCCCGTAATGTCAGCGTCTTTGAGGCCCGGAAAAGCTATATACTGTAAATACAATGAATTATTATTATTATTATTATTTATCTTTTGCAGCTTCATCAACTTTTTAAACTGACCAAACCACACACTGTTCTTGGTATCGGCCAGCGAACTAGCTTCTTTTTATTTATTTTTAAAATAGTGTACACAACAATAACATCAGTGGAGGCTAAATCCGAGTAAACTCAAATGTAGGCCACAAAACAATAATAAAAGCTTTAAAAATACTACAAATAATAATAATGTAACTGATCATTCAGTATTCATTATGAGTTCAGTGTATTAGAATCCCATTTCAGTGCATTTATGAGTTACTGAGTTATGATCTGGTTATGATAATAATAATCACTTTTTATTTGTATAGCACTTTTCCTGCAAACGTTGCAGCTCAAAGTGCTTCAATCATTATATAATCATAATTTAATTATTTAGTAATTTAAAGGCAATATTAAAAAGATGGGTTGTTAGTCTTGACTTGAACATATTTGCTGAGGTTGCATCCCTAATGTAAACTGGCAGTGTATTCCACAATTTGGGTGCATAAAATGAGAATGCAGCCTCACCAAATCTCTTCTTTTGCACATGTGGTACACAGAGAAAGCCAGTGTCAGAATATAATAGTATACTTTTACAAGATGATACAGGAGGTTACAGGTTAACAGACAGAAGATAATTAGTCACAAATCAAAAAGGACCATGCAGAATCCCTTAACAACGGAAGCCACTTAACAGTGGAAGCCACTTAACAGTGTTTGCCTGGTTTAATTCAGATAAAAGAAATAGCAATTTACCACAAAATGAAGTAGGATAGTCCTTTTACTCCAGGACCCAGCGGTGTTCATTGTGTCCGTGCCGCTGTTATGACCTCACAATGAAGAGGAACACAGTGTTACTTGACAGGCGGGCGTTTCCACTATGCTGTGGCGTCACATGAAAGCTATGAATAGGCTTCCTTGTGACCAGTTCTTTCAGACTTCAGAAAGCCTGGGTGAAATACACTCCAGAGAGTAGCTTCAAAGGGGTGGAGAGCTGTTTGAATTGAGTGACGCATTGGCCACGTCAAACCAATGAAATACCTAACATAATGCCTTCGTTCCCACCGCTCGGCCAGTTTCAATCCAAGCCAACTAAGACCACACAGGATGCGTGAGTAAAGGGTGAATTTGAGGTATAGCCTATGGCTACACGAGACTATAGCCTACACTTGAATGAGGAGCTGATTAAAAGAAGAAAATGATATGAAACAGTGACCAGAAACATGCCCCATCCCTGTTTTGTGTCTGCACATAATTATTATTATCTGTGATGAGATTAACTTAAGCCCCAGTTAGGTGGCTTTGGGTGATCTTTCTCTCTGAATCCTTTAAGGTGGGAGCCATATTATGGCATATACCGGTATCTCTGTTCTCTGGCCTAAAAAAACAAAACAAAAAACAACAATATACGTCCATTATTCATGTAAGTGTGGTCTGTCTTCAGGGGTTCATGGATCTGTGACATGGATGTGAAAGAATTGGATTGAAAGCACTTGGTTTCAATGATTTTCATGTAGCCTTCCTATAATATACGTGCTGTAACCTTTTTCACTGAGAAACAAGTCTAATTATTCTCTTCCAACAACAGGGATGCTAAATCCCACCAAAACGACAGTCTTTTTGTTTGTTTTAATTGACTTTTCTCTCTCTCCTGGATGTGCCTTAATACACTTTCTGATTCAGGGTTTATGTAGATCAACTGGTCTATATAAATAACGTCCTCTACCTGGATGAAAACATAATGCATATATAATAGAACAGATTATCTTTATAGTGAAATGATGTTCAGTCTGTGCGTCCTGTTCAACATAACCAACATATCCTCAGAGATCCCCACATTAGCCAGCTGGACTGATACATACAATTGATAATTGAATGAATTTGTATTAGTGCGGTGGCTTAAGACCATATTTGAAAATAATGGGGACGCGCCGGACAAAAGCACCACATTTTTTCCATGTGCTCTACATCACCATAGCTTTCAATTTTTGGTGGGAGCCACTTCATCAAGATGGCCGATGGCGGCCATCTTGGATTTCCAAGGTGGCCGCCATGTAAAATCTATAAGTGCAAATATCTCGGCTTCCAAGCCACTTAGAAGGTCAATCTTGGTGTCAAAATATACATGTTCTGGGTCAGGGAATGCATTAAAGCTATTGAGAATATAATTATATAAAAAAAAAAATTTGACCACTGCACTGACTGAGGCTGGTATCGCATCCTCTGGCACAGCTGACTCTTTCCTCAAAGCATCCCACCTCACTAGGACAAGACATGCCCACCAAGTGAGCGCTCTGGCACTGGGGAAGCTGCAGCAGGATGCCTTCTTGGACATGGTGACTGAGGGACCACGTGATGAGAAGATCAAAGAAGCTTGGAGACAAGATATGATCACCAAGAGTCCAACATTCCAGTACTGGGATACCATCCTCAACTTGGAAATAATGGGTCTGATATTTGTACGTGCCCACAGAGAACAGGATTTCCCCCTCTATGTGGAGTCACTGAAGGCTCTCGTCCCATGGTTCTTCGCCCTTGATCACCAGAACTATGCCAGATGGATTCCTGTCCACATCCGCGACATGGAAAGCTTGCCCACGTCCATTCACAATGAATTTGAAGAACATGGTCACTGGGTTATTCCCAAGACCACAAACAGATTCTCAAGCATACCGATAGACCAGGCTCATGAGCAGAATAATGATCTGGTGAAGGGTTCTGGGGGTGCAGTGGGACTCACCGAGAATCCCTCAGCATTCAAGAAGTGGATGATCGCAGGGCCTGAACAAGCACGACTCCTAAAAGAGTTTGAGCAGGAGTATATTTCAGAAGAAGGCAATAAACAACAACACCATGAAGAAGGAATGTCTACACAGAAGACATTCAAAGAACAAGCACTAGCTCTGGTGCACACCATCACTGGGATGAGCAATCCATTCCTAGATGATACCCCGAGCTTCTAATGCTGGACACACGAAATATAACTGACGAGTCTGTGGTTAACACAGTCCGCAATGTGGAATCAGTGGGCAGAGATCAGTACAACAAGTACCATGAGAGAGTGATCAGGAACCGCACACACTCCATTCACGAGCCCATCAAAAAGAACTCACTGCCTCTCTTCAGATGCCCAACACCCAAGACCAAGCAGGCAGGGCAGATCTCAATGTTGAAGGATGATGTTGCACTCTTCTCCCAATTATATATAGCCATGCAACACAGAGAGGGTGACATGAGCACCTTTTTTAAGCACGAAAACCATCCATACCCTCCCTCCCTATCTGACAGAGGGAAACTACGCTTGGGAAAGAAGTCAGATCTGCTAATTGTTCTGACAGAGAAGACACAACAGGAACCTCCAGGTACTTATTTTTTTTACAAACAAGTTGTAATCAGTCAGTGGCATTAAGTAATATCAGTAATAATCAGACAAAAGTGCATATCATTCTCTTCAAGGTCTGTAGAGAGTCCTTATTTAAAGTTTGTTTTTCGTTTTTTAACTAACTTTCTTTTTTACCTCCAGGGACTTTTGATGTCAAAGTACTCGACGGTGCTGCTGTTGTGCACTTCCTGTCCACCACCAACATTACCACATTCGACGAATATGCCAGTTGTGTCTTTGTTCCCCACATCATGAAGCACTTGGAGACCTCTGCAAGAGTTGATGTGGTCTGGGATACTTACATCACCAGCAGCATAAAAGAGTCAACAAGGGAGAAGCAAGGCAAAGGGATACGACGGAAGGTGGCTGGTCAGAACAAGCTGCCAGGGAATTGGCCAGATTTCCTGCGTGACCCTATGAACAAGCAGGAACTCTTCACCTTCCTCTCCAGGAAGATTGCATCCATTGCCTGGCCAGATGGTAAGCAGGTCTTCATTACATCTGGCACCAGAGTGGTCGGCACAGACACCAGCCACTTCATACTGCCATGTAACCATGAAGAGGCCGACACCAGGATACTGATTCATCTGCTTGATGCCCTGGAGCATCGCTCTTCTACCTGCTTGGTACGCACTGTGGATACAGATGTTGTCGTTATCCTCATCGGCAAGTTCCATGCCCTGCTCACCAAGTATCCAGCTGCAGACATCTGGGTCGCTTTTGGCACTGGCAAGAACTACAGATATCTTCATATCAATAACATCTGCCATACTCTGGGCAAAGGTAAGTCCACAGCACTTCCAGTCTTCCACTGTTTCACAGGCTGTGACACAACCTCAGCATTCTGTGGGAAGGGGAAGAAGTCAGCATGGGAGGCTTGGAAGTCCTACCCCGAGGTCACCCAGGCCTTCAACTACATGGCAGTGAATCCGCACACTCCCGTGACCATAGATGCCCAGCAATTTCAACTTCTGGAGCGCTACACAATCGTCCTTTACGACAAGACGAGTGATGTGGAATCTATTAATGAAGCACAGAGAGAGTTGTTCTGCCAGAAGAACAGAACCATGGAACACATTCCACCAACACAAGATTCCCTTCTGCAGCACTTGAAGCGAGTTGCCTACCAGTCTGGGATCTGGGCAACATCTGAACTGGCTCAGCAGCCGACACCCAGTCCAGAAGGATGTGGATGGACATTGGATAGAGACAGCCAGGTCTGGCTTCCTGTGTGGAGCATTCTACCAATGGCTTCGAAAGCCTGCACTGAACTGGTCAAATGTGGCTGTAAAAGCGCAAGTGGCTGTGGTGCAAAGTGCTCATGCAAGAAAGCACACTGGAAATGCACAGAGCTTTGCAGTTGTAAATGTGACCGATAATTTGAACTAACCCTAACCCTAACCCTAAAAAGTGAAGCACATAAAGTTCAATTCAATTAATGCATGTTGTCCATTTTTCAATATACATGCCATTGAAAACATACATATTAATATATGTCCAGCTGCTTAGGAACCGAGTTGAAAATTATGGATACATTGCCAGAATGAACATATTTATTTGATCTCGGCACAAATAATCATCTAGTGATATTCTCAATAGCTTTAATGCATTCCTTGACCCAGAAAATGTATATTTTGACACCAAGATTGACCTTCTATGTGGCTTGGAAGCCGAGATATTTGCACTTATAGATTTTACATGGCGGCCACCTTGGAAATCCAAGATGGCCGCCATCGGCCATCTTGATGAAGTGGCTCCCACCAAAAATTGAAAGCTATGGTGATGTAGAGCACATGGAAAAAATGTGGTGCTTTTGTCCGGCGCGTCCCCATCATTTTGCTAAGCTGCCGCACTATATGTATGTTTGTTTGTTTAACATTCTAACAGGCCCTCAAAATCCACCTCTTCAACCTTGCCTTCACCAGTTAACCCTCTCCCCCTCTCCTTCCCATGTGTCCCCAGCACTACCTTAATTAGGCCCCTATACTTTCTTTCATTTATTTCCTTTTTGTTTCTTCTTTATTATCACTACTCGATCTTTTCAGTTTGTAAAGCGTCTTTGAGTGTCTAGAAAAGCGCTATATAAGTCTAATGTATTATTATTATTATTTGTTTATCAAAATAGATTAGAAAGCAACAAAACAAAACAGTGTTCAATTACCTGAGCTGACTACTAAGAGACTGTTTGGTCCTCACCATGGACATACGCAGGTCTTGGCATCCAGAGAATCCAATGCTGCTTTCTTTGTGTTAGGTCATCACAAATGACTCACTTCATCACTCTGCATTAATGCAGCAATAGTAACTAACTGTACACTAAGTTGGACAACAAACAGGGCATCAAAATACCATAATTGTTCAAAATAAGATCTGTCTTTAGAATGGGGAAAAGGGCACATCCACTAAAAAAAGAGATTCATAGAGATATGTGATCCCCCTTTCAGTGTGGCCAGATATTCTCCAGTTACAGGGAGCCAGAGAACACAAAAGACCCCTAGCACAGCTCAGCTAAAGAGCAAGCAGGATAGAAAAAAATGCACCTCTGAGCAATTGGCCTTATTTGCAAATGTGGGTAGGATGGGTCTACCTTGTCAAATGCTGTTGCAGTAAATAAACCTGTCCTTGTTTGATGCATACTTCAATGAAGGCAGATGGTGCTAGGGTGACTTCTTAGCTTGGCTAGCACCTGGCTCCATCTACTGGACAATTCACCTTGAGCTTGCTTGAGCTGCAGCGAGACGCTGGCTTTCTGTGTACCACGTACCATGTACAAAAGAAGAGATTTGGTGAGGCTGTCGCTGTATTCTCATTTTATGCACCCAGATTGTGGAATGCACTGCCAGTTATTAGGGATACAACCTCAGAAAATATCTTCAAGTCAAGACTAAAAACCCATCTGTTTAATATTGCATTTTAATGACTAAATCATTAAGTTATGATTATATAATGATTAAAGCACTTTGAGCTGCAACGTTTGCAGGAAAAGTGCTATACAAATAAAGCTTGTTTTTATTATTATTATCTGTCTTGTTCAGAAAAGTATGGTGTTTGTACTCCTTTCACGTAATGAAATAAACAGAATCAATACTGTTTCAGACCATTCCCCCAGCTCCTCATCCCTCCTCAAGCCCTCGGCCAGACTTTACAGCTTCACCTGGGCTGATATACCTGCATGAACTCGGCCAATTCTCCACTACTATTTTTTCATTTTATTGGACAGATATAGCGAAGACAGAGAGGAAAGTAAGGAGAAGGGTGAGAGGGCATGTCAGCAGGGCATGGGTCCGACTCACACCCATGCCGACATGGGCATAATGTGTGCACTGTAGACTGTGGTGCTAGACCACTGGACCACCAATTCTCCACTATTATCTATTGATTTAAACACTAGCTTTTGCAATGTTGGGATCATGTACTAATTTATGCTATTAACTACGTAGTCAAATAATGAGCAGTTAATTAACTGATAAACCCCTCAATCTGAGCAGAAATTCCATGGCAAATAAGAGACAAATGTTTTTTTTTTATAAAAAAAATAAGTTTATTTAAGACATCCTTGAACCTTGTCGACAGCTACGTGTTATAAGGAGTGGTATTCAAAGAACAATAAAAAGACATTGTGACGACACATATGAACAATTATCCTTTAGAATTTTAAACAAATACAGGAAGAAGAACACACTAACCAACCCAGAAATGTGATCCATGAGTTGAACACCTAAGATAACTAATTACTTTCATACTGGTTTATAATCCCTCCGAGTTACACAAAAGGGCAGGGGATAAAAAACTACCACTAAAAAAGTAAAAATAAGATATGTAGTGTTAACATTACAAAAAAAAGAGAATAACACTTTACATCTTAAACATTAAATATACACAGCGCAACGTGTTCTAAGTTCAGTCTGGTCTCGTTGTTTAAAGATGTGAAATTGTGTGGATTTATTTAATGGCATAACAAGAATTCAGTATACAATTGAAGGGTATACGACAAATCAAGCTATACTTTTCAGGATGATCAAACGTTTAGGGAGCTTGTTGAGTTGTGGTGGTCAAATTCAGGTTCAGCACCTGCTGTAAGTCAGGGCAGACGGACATTCCCCTGGATATGATGTCACGGCTCTGGGTAACGTCCGCTTCATGGAAAACAAGCACAACAGTCATCGGTTAGTTCTCATACACACAGCAAAAAGAAAAAAAGGGGTCGGAGACATGCTGATTCGCGCTGGACTACTATTACCCCAGGACCTCCAGAATCAGCGAAATAGGGTTGGTAATTTGCGGTGGATATTTTTTACTCAGATCTTTACGGACATGGCCGATTCGCACGGGATAAAGAACAGACGGCATCCGGAATTATTACAAATTACGGACGTCATCACGTAATACTAGTCCCGTGCGAATAGGGCTTTAGTTGACAAGCCACGTTCAGCGAATCAAACACTGATTTCAATGCAGACCCAACATTCAAATACGTATATCTTCTTGATAGACTATCAACTTTTTTTCGGATTTCAATGTATGAAAAAAACTGAAAAATTACTTCAGCAAATATTATTTTGAGGGATAGGGTTGGTCCTTTGTGCAATAATCCTCTGACATGGTTTTTAATGAAACTATTTGCATGATGGGGTTCATTTTGGGCACAAATTCATAATAATACTGGTTGTTGTTCTGCCCTGGAGCAGGTTGGAGCTTCAGGGTGCGTTGCTATAGTAATGTACGTGGCTAAAGGGTGAGCCACCTTTGTGACATCACTAGTTGAAGCCAATATCAGGCAAAGTAGTTAGCTCGCTTCGTAGTGTACCCCTCTGGAAGCATTCTACTCATCATCCTCATCATCTTCCTCATCGTCGTCATCTTCATCCTCATCATCATCGTCTTCCTCTGCAGCAGCAGCCACCGGGCCTGTGTCCATTTTACCCTTTGTACGGTAGGCGATGATATCCTTTGAAATACAAAAACCATAGTTTTAAAACTAAGTATAGAACCAGTATGAAACCATGTTAGATGTAAAGACAAAAGTGCTTAGAGAAGAAATCAAATGTTATGCTGTACGAGTACAGATCTGATGGACGGATTTAGCCTTACCCACCACCGCCATAGTGAATCTTGATTTATCAACACAGTCTAAGTTATTATCACTGTTTTTATCCCAAATTGTGTTTTATTTATGTGTTATTTTATTTCACTGATGTTGATTTGACTGTAAATATTCTTGTATTTCAGTTTCACAAACTGCAAAAAGAATATTGAATAAAGAAACTTCAAACAAACAAACAAAAAGTCACCTTGTCGTATTTCTCCTTCAGGATCGCTGCTTTCTTCTCATACGGCTGTTTCTCCTCAGCAGCTGAGCTGTTCCACATCTCTCCCAGCTTCTTGGCGGTGTTCCCAATGGACAGCCCAGGGTGCTCACTCTTCACCTTCTGACGGAAGTCAGCGCAGAAGATGAAGAACGCAGACCTAGGACGCAGGAAAACAAATATAATAATTAGCCAGTTACCAATTATGTTTTTACTACTATGGGGTCATCCCTATGTTCCCACAGCCCAGTGGTCCCACAGCCCAATGGTCCCACATTTCTAATATTTCATAGGTGGCGCTATTGCAACTTGTTTAAAAATACCAAATGCACAATTACAGATTTTCACGAAATTAGGGTTTATGGTTAGTTACATTACTTAAAAATGAGGGAACATTGGGCTGTGGGAATATACGCCAGCTAACGACGCTAGCCATCTCCACCAGTAAATGACGAACTAAGACCGTGAGATGCGGCTAGATAACGACGCTAGAACATCATCACAGGTAAAGAAGAGGGGCGGTGGTACGTACGGCGGTCTCTTGGGTGCGTTGGGGTCCTTAAATCTCTTCATCTTCTGGCCCTTGGGTGGGATATAGTGTGTCATCTCCCTCTCATAGCGGACCTTGTCTAGCTTTGCCATGTCCTCAAACTTGCCCTTCTCTTTTGCGGTAATGCTCTGGAAAGAAATAGAGAAAATAGATACATATGAATATTATGAAGAATGTTCCAGAATGTTCAGCCAGAATGTTCAGCTGCCCATTGTGACACATTACAGACACGAGTTATTAAAGTATACAAGGAACATGACATCACACTGTTAAAAGGTAGGGATGCACCGATACCACTTTTCAGACCACATTTTTACATTGAAAACGTGTTTTATTTTTCATCAGCTGTTTCTCACTTCCTGATTGTAACAAATTAAATATGTGACATGGTCAAAGTGTTTTTACAGATTATGAAAGTAAGTAAGATAAGCTTTAAAATTATGTGTCATACATTGAAATCTGAAAATAGATAAGATATGCTTATTTCAATGTTTGTTTCTTCAAACAAAATACCAGAGAAAATCGCTCTTAATCAAAACAGACACGTTTGCTACCATCACGTTAGTAGCTAGCTAGTAGCTAACAAAAACATCACTATGTAACATCTAACTGCATGTTTAGCACACCACAACACGCTAACAACATGCTAAAAACACATAACGAGATGATCACACAGTCCTTGCTTTTGAAGACGTCCTAAAACATACGTTTGTTTACAAGCCATGTGTCACGCAACACTCACACGAGTACAAAGCAGTAAGGCAAACAATACAGTGAATCAAAAAACAAGCTGAATTCGCCGACAAATTATAAGTATTTTAGTGATCCTAAAACAGTTATTTGTTATATTGAGTGGGCTCTTCTTCAACACTTAAACTTTCGTAATATGAAAAATATATATATTTTAAACTTGCTCCTCCTCCTCTGCCTACCTGCTACGAGAGGTTACCGTAAAGTGGTAACGGGAGCGTACGTATCGGAGTAGTTTAACGAGTACATGAGCACAGTATCGGGTATGAGTACTGGTATCGGTGCATCCCTAATTAATGGCATATTAATTATTAATAAGACCTTTCGCATTTTCCTACCCATGTAAATTAGTTTCCGGTCGGGCGGAAATTATCGTTCAGACTAGGGATGTGCAGAACTAAACATGTTCATAGTCGAATAATCAGTGGGTGGTATGAACGAATAATAGATTTTTTAATGTGTGTTGACATTCACAAAGAAAGCCATGGATCATCGGCAAGAAATCACTTAATATCATAAACGCAAAAAAATTAAAACATTAACAGTGAAAAATCGAATTTATTCTGGTATTAATCCTCATGAATTTATTCTTAGAAATACTTAAATTAGGCTAACCTAATGCAGATCAGAAAAAAATATAAAAAGACACCCATATTAAGCATAGGCCGATTGCTAATATCGCTAATAAAATGCCATAGATAAAGATTAAAACAACAGAACACAATCAAGCGCTATATTCTTTGACAAAGTTAATAATAATGATAAATTGCAAAACTGCAAAGGCCTACTGGTCATCAAAACCAAAACAAAACCCCAAATCCTGCTCACCAAAACATGAAAAAGCCTACCTAAAAGACAGGCGCTAGTGCTAACAAATAAATAGCATTTGTAGGCCACATGCGGGGACGAAAATAACTTTATAGTAAAGGAGGACAACAATGAAATTACTTAAGTAGCCGAACAACATTTTGACAAAGCAGGTGCGGGTTTGTGGAACGGAAAGTGAAGATAGCCTTTCTTACCTTGGGACAGGCATATAAAAGTGCTCCTCGCGTCAATGACATCAGACTCTCTCCCCGATCCACGTTACTGAACCTGGACCTGGTGTTTGTTTGTTTGTGTTGCATGCATATGTATTAATATTTATGCTTGTGTATTGTATAAATCGTGTTAAATTCTGTGCATGATTAATACAAATATTCATACAAATAAAAAAAATAAAAAATAAGAATGCTACAGAACCAACATTAGTTCCGTCTGTTAATTCATGTTTATTTGAATGGGGGGGGGATTAACGATCCAAATGTAAAAAATAAAAATAATCAGCTTTGACCCTTGGGAACGAATAATCAAATAATTGGTCATTTTAACCCATCCCTAGTTCAGACTTGCTGCCTTCAGGATTTGCTTAAATTGGAAATACATGAGGTCGATTGGCTTACTAAATCTTAAAACAAAAATTGCAAAGAGTTGGAGCAGGGTTTATGATGAGCAAAGTGTATTAATTATGAAGGTTTAAGCTTTCAGCTAGTTTACCAGGTGTTGTTTTCAGCACCAGGGACTTGGGACAGTGACAATGCATGACTAGTTAACTAGCTTACGGTAACATAATGTTACCTTTCCAGCTTGTTGGCCCCCAACCGTAGTAGCTGATGAAGGATGCTAGCGAGACTTTGTGGTGACATTCACAAACAGGATCTTTATTTTCCTCCGCAGCAGCGAACACAATTCCCAGCCTCATAACACTGTTATGCTGTAACCCTGAGCTTACCTGGACACTTTCACACTGACTGTCATCACTCAACACCTGTGGCATGACCCATAGGCCTACTCTTCACCCACGCACACGGCCGGGCCGGTAACAGTAGGGTAAACTAATTTTGATGGGAGACTCGTGCAGTTTTATTTGTTTCCTTCACAGTAACTGAGGGAAGGGGGGAAAAAAATCCCACACCACCAAACAACTTTTTTTGAGAGAATGCAATAAGTCCTGAGTTACTATGAGGAGATAAATTAATCTCCCATCAACGTTTCCCCTAAGAGTCTCCGTACATTACCCCCATTTGTTCCCCCCCAATAAATGCAATTTTTACCCATTTAAATAGCCTGGCTAATTAGGGCTCGTAATACTGCATCATTACAAATGTCATAAAATAACGTTCATTGTCAAAACCAATAAAAAAAACATGAAAAATAGAGTAACTTTTGTACACATCTCAGTAACGTCAGCACAACGATATAATCGTTATATAAGAACATGCACCAGGTTTGCGGGAGCGCACAAATTCCCAGCTTCTCTACCACCTAAGCCTTATTTTGAGCCAGATAAAAAAAAAACTACTAGAGTGTGTAACACTGCATATCGCAGTGAGAATAATCTCGACTGGCACAAATGTAGAGCAGCCTTTTAATGTGACGTTGACGTCACTTTGTAGCAAAAAGAGTCTATTTAAACAGATGTCTGTGGCTACCTTCCATCCTTCTGAGCATTTCTTGGAGAACTCGGCAAAGTTGACGCTAGCTTCCGGGTGTTTCTTCTTGTGCTCTTCGCGGCTGGTCTGCACAAAGTAGGCATAGGAGGACATCCTGCCCCGCGGCTTTCTCGGGTCCTTAACCATCTTGGGTTAATTTGTCTGGGGGGGGAGAAGAGGGAGGAGGGGGGGATGCAGTGTGAGAATTAGCAATCTCTCAAACTTTTGAATTGTGGTAATAATAGGAGGGGTTAGGGTTAGGGGGCTAGGGGTGGTGGATATAATGGAGGAGGGTGGATGGGGGGGGCGGGGTGGTGTGCAGTACTGGCAGACAGCCAGCTCTAAGTTCCCCCATGATCCTCCTTTTGTTGTCACAAAATCACTGCTAGCTAGCTAGGTAGCTAACACAGACCTGCCTCACTGCACCATGTCAGGACATCTGCTGACAGAAATGAAATGTACTAAATTATATGTAACACTGTAACACTAGTAGGACCTACTACCATGAATAAAACCAAACTGCCCGGCTAGTTCAGTGGCTAAGGAAGATGGTTCATAAGGCTGAGCCTGAAACAGCTGTGGGGTATTCCATCAACGTCACTAAAGGAAAATCCAGGCTTATTTGGACATGTCTCGCGAGACTTTTACAAAGATCCAGGCTTATTTTGATAGGCCTCGCGAGATTTATCCAAAACAAGCCTGTTTTTTTCGACGTTGATAGAATACCCCCCAGATATCAGTTAGCTAGCTGACGTTAAAACAACATCTAGGGCTAGGCTAGGTTAACTAGGAGGTGTATATTAATCAATTATGTGGAAAAGCCCACGGCGTTTAGCAAAATGATATAATATTATATATATATATATTTATATCATATTGAATGCGACGTAGCTAGCAGATGTCTTTGTTACCAGGACAACACATCCAGTACAAAAGAGATAAGATATCTAACAAAATACACAAACTTAGACTCATTTACTTATAAATACATGTTCCAAAATGCCTCGTATTCACAACTACTCGTTATGAACTTAAATAGGCTACTTTTGGTGTAGATAGGGTAAATACTTACCCTAAGTATTGCTGGGCTAAACGGCTAGCTGTGTTATGTCTCAGACAATGGGAGGAGAAGAGCCCAGCTCGCGGTCTTTCTGCTGAGAGGGAGACCTCACGTTGCGTTCGTAAACACGCTCTGGAAACCTGATCGGCACTCATGGAATGCCTCTCGGCCAATCAAATTACTCGGTGCCTTTGTGACGTCGGGCCCAGTGTGCGTCCGGGCGCTCTAAGAGCGGATTTACGAACGCAGCCTTGATCTGTGTTCCTTGAGCTCTAATGGTGGAACTCCGCCCACCTGATTCCGGTGACTGTGAATTATTCCTTCATAATAAAAGCCCTCAAGTTAAATTCCATTTGGCATTATTCGAATAATATTATTAGATTAGATTCTTTAGTTACTTTATTGTCATCGCAGACTACACATACCATACAACGAAATGTAGTATTCTATGTATTTCTATATACTGGAGTGTACAGAAATATTTTTTTTATTATTTCAACTCGTATCAGTCGCAGGCCTACCATAAAATGATAGCAACATTTGGTAAGACACCATGTAGACTCAAACTGATCTGACTTACATCCTAGAACTGTTGAGTAGACTGGTACCACAGTTGAGTTTAAATAATCAACACATATTTCTTTAAAGTCCAGTTTATACAAATGCAATAGGCATGTGAAACAAATGACATGTTATTACACCAATATATAAATTGTAATGATTGAAATGTTTGACTTTATGTTCAGTAATTTGTCCTTATTTCAGTAGAAATAGGAAAACATATTGTGATCCCATCACTTTCTATCTTAACTCGCGCTTTTATTTTGGATGCGCAAAAACGAAACCGGAAGTCTTAATGTTGGAAGTTGTTGGTCATTAGAGCTCACGAAACACATGACCCTACCGGCTATGGACGCTCAATGTCGTTGTAAAGTATTGCTCCCATTGGCTGCCGCCAACTATATGGTGCATCTGATTGGACACCTATATTTGAGGTCCTGATTAGTGGTGTTGAATGATTGATCATCTTTTAAAAATCTATAATCCCAGAAATGACACCACTACAATAGCACTACAATAGCATTGAGTATATAGCATAGCGCTCCACTGCACAGGGTAATCAACCATTAAGCAACTCCGGTCTGCATCCCGGAGTAGGGGGCGTGATCAAAGGAGTGGGCGTGTCGAAATGTGTGGGTGTGTCACCAGCGCTCTGCTGTAGGTTCGACCAGGGGTAGGCAACCTTTTTGATATGAAGTGCCATTTTTATGTTCTTTTAAAGATAGGCTAAATACTTTTATGTTCACCCCTGCTGTCTAGTAACCTCTGCCTTTAATTGCTGCTAATAATTTGCACTCTGTATAAAAACATGTGATTTCTGAAGTATTGTTATATATAAATAAACCCTTTTAAATATTTTTATTGTCTATGCTCTTTCCTTTTCATATATATTTTATGTAAAGCACTTGTAAAGCACAATTGCTTCTATGTGTGTATGAAAATGTGCTACACATAAACTTGCCTTGCGTTACAACATGCTCGTCCACAACATGCGCATCCACGCATCCACTGTCCCGTCTCTCAAACCTGAATGTGTTCAGTAATCACTTGATACCTATTCTAAAAGTGTTGCTGAGTAGAAATCTAATTTAGCTTCGGAAAAATATGTGTACACAGTCCATATAATGCAATACAGTAATCCAGTCTTTCATCCTTGTTTCCATCTTTCATTCATTCAATCATGTGTGGTTCCTTTATCCATATTTACTATTTCTAAATGCTTAAACAAGTTGAATGTGGGCGTTTTATTTGCTCAATACTCCTCTTGTTAGGCTACATTATACAGACACAATTGACAACAAACAACACACGACGAGATGCTGAATCTTTCATGCGTAAAACCCCCTGCAAAGTCAGTCAATCATTAAGTTGCCGAGCAGATACAATTGTTGCGCGTCTCCTATAACAACAGTGTCACAATCAACCCGAGCAAACGACGGGAACCCTTTTCCCACTTTGGTCACAATAGAAACTCACGGAGAATTCTGCAGCACAGCAGCAAATGAACATAATGGCTTAATTATTGTTTGGGCTTAATAATTCAGGACGACTGTTTTTAAACGACATCCGCTTGAGATCAGCAACACGGGACCGACAACCTAACGTTGCTGACCAACATCTCACAAGAGTCGGAGAAGAGGACATGTGTACATTAGGCAACTTCGTTTTCCCCAGGCGAGGAGATCAATAATCAACTAGTATCATTTTTGATTTATTATTTTTAAAAACCCACTACCGCGAGTTAAAACAGCTATGGCAGCCGTGGGTGAGTATACGCCTACCCATCCATTTAGATTAGATTAGATTGAACTTTATTGTCATCGCAGAGTACAAGTACAATACAACGAAGTTGTATGCAGTTTAGCATCCAACCAGAAGTAATGCAGTATGTGCAGAGGTAGTATTGTAAACATCAGTAGCCTTTAGTTAGAGGTATATACAGTTATGAGCTATACTACAGTTATGGGCTATATACAGTTATGGGCTATATACAGTTATGGGCTTTATACAGTTATGAGCTATGTACAGTTATGGGCTATATACAGTTATGAGCTATATGAGGTAGTTTATGTACAATATCTAATGTGCAGAAGCTATATCAGGAGACATGTGCAATGTGCAATATACAGCAAAGGTAGTAATGTAAACATCAGTAGTGCAAAGGTTAAAGAGTGGGTTAATCACATTAACTTATAGAGTCATGACATGAACAAGTATAGGCTGTAATGTGCAGGCAGTTGGAGTTAGCGCTTGTATATTTATGAACAGTTACATTACCAGAACTAAGCCTATTTAAACTTTACATTTCATCCTGAAGATGAGAAGCAGTGGTGGGACCCTTATGAAACGTCCCAGAAAAGGGATTTTATTTACCGGCCCAACTCATCAACAGGCCTACCAGTTTTACGGTATGTTTTTTGGATGAAGGCTTAATTGAAACGATTCAGTGACTTGAATTTTAATTGTACTACTATGCCTTGATTAGCATCCATGTTTCATTGTATGTTTTGTGTCATTCTGCTAAGTCCAACATCGTGGAAAGCCTATAGAAACCCCTGTGCCTTAGCTGGACCTGTGGGCTCAACGGCATACAGTGAAGATTTCTGTTCCAAACCTGACTGCATTCGCTCGGGATCAGCCTCAGGAAACAGGAGGAATAACCCACACCCAAGCCAAGTAGGCCTATAGTATAACTAGCTGAACTATTAGAAACATGTCGTTAGCCTCATAGCATAATTGCCTAAGTCATATTTTGGGCAAATTGAGATATCTGCCTAACTCTACTCTCCTAACACTGCTGATTCACTGTGCATTATTGCCTCTATGCCATCAGCCTATCAGAATGCTTGCTACATTCCAGAATCACTATCTGCCCAAGTCATCTCTTTGACATAGGCATTTTTGACACTACATACAAAGATGGCTCGGCTGACCACAAGTGAAGCATGACTTAGGCAGTTATGCTATGAGGCTAATGATATTCAGTAATTTCCCTTTCCGAGTAGGCATCTTTTTTTTTTACAAACAGGGTGCTTTACATTGAATGAAACATTGAACGTGGCCTAACTCTTCACCAGTGTAAAGTGAAAGGCCTAACCTGCTGTGTCTGATCTGGTGCCTCCTCAGTGTTTCATGGTGTGGAGGCTGCCCAAGGGTTTGAACCAAAGCCCCGCTGATGGCGGATCCCCTTGTTGTGAGGAGGAGATCCGGAATGCCTTGACTGCACAGTACCGCTCTACCTACAGGACAGACTTCCTGGGCATACCTCAAGGTTGAGAGACAACATCCTCCATGTTATTTCTATTTCTAAACGGTATCAACATTATTTTGCTTTGAAAAGGTGGAAGTTGTTTTAGGAGACTTACTGTAGTAAATTGGTCTAAGATTTTATTGTAATTATATTCAATTCTGCTTCCCCTAATTGGCCTCCCCCCCACGGTGAAACCAGGGAAGGGACTATGGATTGGTCTCAGTTCATTTGTTTGTCAGACGCTATTCGTGACACGTTCTAATGCTTTGGTCTTCATATCGGCAACCAATCAAAATGTTCAGACTTTTCTTTTGAAACACGGAACTACGTTTCAATGTTGTTGAGAATCACAACACAAACTCACCAGTCAAGTCAAAATACTGCAACGTAATGGAGTCAGTGAGTAATCCCCACTGCTACCTAGTTAACTATAACACTACTTTACATTGTTAGCAGGCTCACACAACAAGCTGTGTTAGTTGACTAGCGATGTGTCATTGATTTTCAACAATGTGGAAATGTATTCACATTTTTCGAAAGAAAAGTCAGATCATTACATCAGATCCCGACATGAGAACCAAAGCATTAGAATGTTTTCAAATAATACTGTCAAATTCTAGAAAATGAATCTAATAAACACTACAATTTCCGGTGCCTTCAAATGCAAAGAAGGAAGACATAATGAATCAAATGAGCTTCACACATTCCCAGTCTAAAAAGTGGGGTCTGAGGTGTACTTTAGTCTTGCTCCCTATTATGATACTTTTAATGATAACATTTGAATTGGCATCCCCTTGAATCTCCCAAGATGCATCATTCCCCCAATTGACCTAGTGGGGGTCAGAGAAAATGTGTGTGACATGTCATGTGACATACGAACGGACAAAGACAGATCCACAGTCGCCTCCCCGATGTCTTCGTGGTGGGGGGGACAACAACAACAACTACAGTAATATTAGACAGTCCAACCTGCGGTTTAGAATTAGCCTAAGACATCCTCTCAAACAGATATTTTTGGTCTACTTTGATGTGTTTGATGTGACCTGCCCTACAGGGTTTCAGAAGAAACATCAAACGATCCTTGCACCTCTGAGCCAGAAACAAGTCCCTTACTGCACGCTCACAGAGATGAGGCACAATTACCGCCAGCCGAGGCAGAAATCTGAATTTCAGGGCAACATGTCCCGCTACGGCTGCAACAGGCTGCACGGTGTGGCCCCCAGGGGTATAGGTAAGGTTCATTTCGCCGTACACGCACATCGCAACCAGAATACTCTGAGGGCGGCTGTGGCGCAGGAGGTAGAGCCGCCATCTAATGATCGCAAGGTTGGCAGATCGGCGGTTCGAGCCCCGGCTGGCCTCAAAGTGTCCTTGGGCAAGACACTGGACCCCAAATTGCTCCCAGTGAGCAGGCCGGCGCCCTTCCTGGTAGCTTGCCGTGTGTGTGAATGTGTGAATGAGAAGCCGTTGTAAAGCCCTTTGGATAAAGGCGCTATATAAGTGCAGTTAATTTTTTTCTTGGTTAGGAGCCTGTGTTTTTGCTGTTTACATGAGGCTAACATACCACGCCTGCCTGCCAATATTCCTGTACATAATCTAATAGGCTAAGCCCCTCCATCCGTGAGATTCTGCCCTAAATATTATGCAGCTGGCTCACAGCCTATTAACCTGTTTCTCCTTTGCATTATTGCGGAAGAGAGAACATTTTACACACAATAATATTTAGGCAGGCTAGAACTAGTGTTGTGAATCCGCCTCACATATTAAAACTACACACACATATCCCAGAATTGATTGTAAAACTGAGAATGGGCACAGGCAAATGGAAGCAATTTTTTTCCAATATGAGGATTAACTGAGGTAAGGTATTTATATGCCTCAGTATTCAGGTTATTAGGGGCATACCCAGTGGCGTACCGCAAAATCCCGAGGCCCCCCCGCAAGGTGGCGGCGGGGGCCCTTTCGCAACGGAGGTTTTTTTTTTTGTTGCGTTTTTTAGAGTCCGACAGTGTTTCCTCTATATGCATTTATTCGTGGCGGGCCGCCACGAATACATTTTCTCCGCCACTAATTGATTCAGTCCACTTTATGACCGGAGAACAGAAAAAAATCTGATTGAAGCTAGTTTAGGCCGCTTTCAGACCTACATTTCGTTCCGATTTAGGATGTAGTAAGTTACAATATGTTACAATGTTGCAATTAACCTCGTCGGCGGTGCTTGCAAAACAGTTTTGTGATTGGTCCGAATTTAGCGGGACATTTGGATTTCTGGAAATCCCTTCCCTCTCTCTTCGCCCGTCGCTTTAATCCCGTAAGCGTATCCTAATCGAAAATGCAACATCATCAGCGACGACCTTGGGTTGTTGCATTTACTACTGCTGTTCTTTGGTTCATGTTCTTATACCAGTGCTCACTATAGAGTATTTTAAATGAACATTCGTAATGTAGTCTAGTCTCTGATGTTCATGGTCAACTAAATCAGGCTATTTTGTGAAACAAATAATGGTCCCGAGCAGCCTCGCATCTAACGCTAGCTTCGAACTATTGATAGCATAAACGTTGGTAAATGTCACAAACGACACAGTATTGGCAGGGGGAAAGAAGGGGAGTCGAATTTTTATTAACAGATTTACATGCTGGAAAAACATGCAGCTAAAATTCAGGGAACATTTGGACAATAAGAGACACAACGGAGCTGTGGTCGCGTGGTCTAATTACAGGGCAATATGCGCGGGGCAAAAATAATCTATTGCCTCCCAAATCACCACGAACAGAACGGCGGAGGTACGGGTAAACAGGGCACATATTTTTTTAATGTTGCCACCCTCTATTTTTCCGTGCTACGCGCGCGAAAAAAGAACACTCCGCCACTAATGTGAAAAATCCTGGAGGAAACACTGTCCGATGCATTATTGACGTTGCGAAATTTCGCAATATGCACTCTACATTCTAAATGCTTGACTTAGCAAAAGGTACAAACAAGTGAGAGCAATGAGAGGGGGTGCTAGCAACCAATGTTAGGGGGCCCCCTAGTGGCTGGGGCCCCCCCACGGTGCGTCGCTTGCGGGCCCGTCCGCTACGCCACTGGGCATACCCCACAACCTCTCATTACCGGAATAAGGGCTTATTCTGGGTACTCCAATCAGAGTAAGGTGTTTACACGGGCCATGTCCTATTCATATAAACTTGGGATGCATTAACCATGACTCATAAGAGACCATACCAGACCATACCAGACCATACCAGACCATACCATCTTTCTTTCTTTCTTCTTCTATCACGATGACTGCCAATGGCCCCTGGCCTGCGCTAGATTACTCTTCCTGCTCGAACTGGTGAACTGATGATTCACTTGCTTAGTCAAATCGATTGTAAGTCGCTTTGGAATAAGTCGTCTGCTAAATGCCCAAATGTGAAATGTAAATGTACCAGAGCTGTCTGTGAATGTCTCTGTTTTATCTCCCAGTTCCAGCTGTCGTTCACGATCACATCCGCAACCAAGAGAACCGGTCACAGTTGACCACCTATGACACACACTTTGGAGGGAAAACCACAGATGTCTCTTCTGTACTCAGAACTCTACAGCCCCAAAAGCTCCAGCAGTTCTGTAGACATTTACCTGAGAAAGGTGAGCTATGAATTTAAATGATCTAACTCTCTCTACAGTATGTTTATAGTGACAGTCTAGTCAAGTGAAGTCAGTCAACTGAAATATGGTTTTGTTTACAGATAAGGAGGCTGTGCAAACGTTTTTGCACAGAGCAGAAACCCCTTCGAGCCAGGTGAAAACAGGGAAGAATAAATCTGTTTTCCCTCCTGTTTTACCCAAGCCAGAGTGGATGTCTGGCTGGCCAGGGCCGTGATTATCGCCTGAAGCATGTATACCAGAGGCTCAGTCCAGTCAAAAAAGGATCTCTGTAGAACCGTGTGTGTGAATGTTTTAAGCTGTGTGTTTTTTGCAGTGTTGTTGCAAACTGCTTTGACTTGCATTTCTGAAAATAAAGCAATTTGATGAAATAATGGCTATGGGTGATTAATTAAAAAATAATCAATCTGTTCTTCAAGATTAAAGATTCAAGATTCAAGATAGCTTTATTGTCTGTGACACAGTGACAGAAATTCTCCTTCGACAGGCAGAAGTGCAGCTCAAGAATACATTTCCACATTAAAAACACACATACATTAATACATACAATAAAAACAGACAGACAAAGCAGTGTTTATAAAATGTAGTGCCTATTTAAAAAGTCCAGTCATTTAAAAATAATAATAAAAAACCAGTGTTATGGTTTCTGTTGTTCACAAGTTAAAGTTTGAAGTAAAAAACAAAATGGACTCTGCCTAGTGTATAGGGTATAACATTTTCCTATGATGTCTAGTTGTTCATTTCAACTGTTTGTAGTGAGTCTCCAGGTTACCAGAGAGTCGCCCTTGGACATGTTGTCCAGGTGTGTTTCTAGTCTCAGGTAATGTGATACCTGCGTGAGTAGCGTCTATGGGCTGGGCTGCTAGAGGGGGTGAGCTTGCTGCATTTCACTGCAACACAATCCTGGACCTTCAGGGATAAAAGACAGAGCGAAGAACCACAGACAGACAGACACCCCTTAACGGGATGATGCCGTTGTTGGGGAAGACAGCTCGTTCTTCCTCTGCCAATGGCAAACTAGAGACTCAGAACATGCCCAGGTATTTTATGTCGCTCTGTTTGCTTGGCAGTGATGCTTTAGTCACGAGCCACCATGGTGTTATAGCTTCAACATCAGATCACAGTTGATTTTCAGCAGTTGTTTATTTTTATTTTTTATTAATTATCTTAATTCTCTCTGCTTTTGTACTGTGAGACTTTAATCTCAGAAGGGAGCTGGGATCTGGGTTAAGGCTTTTTATTGTTGCTCTGAATTTTTTTTCCTGCTCTGCCTTGGAGGAGATGCCTGTTGTTAAGATACTGTTTACTGTTGTCAAGGGACTATGGGGTTGCCGTCGGTGACAGCACAGAACGTTTACCGTGTTTACCAACACTGGAAGCCTAATTAATTGGAGCTTAAATAAATGCAGACTTTTTCCAGAATTAGCATTTTAATGCTTTTATATTTGCCCCCATCCACCCTCCATCTACTAGTTGGGTAAACATAAAAATAATTGCTGCAACATGCAGAGTTTGTTGTAACATCAGCTCAGCCAGTGTCCAGCAAAGTGTATAATCTCACATGGAAGTCCTGCTACATAAACTCCTGTTAATATCAATATAATATAATATATGTATGTATGCAATGACATTATCTGACCACTGCAAGCCTACACTGTGGTTCATTTGCATGCTGGGTTGTTGATATTAACCCATTTAGGATATACAGTGCCATAAGTATTGGGAAATATAAAATGGGAAGTGTTTTATCTTATTTTTACTCTATACTCTAAATGTTTGGATTTTATGGTCAAACAGAGATACTCACTTGTATACATAGTCCCCCCCCATTTCAGGGCACCACAAGTATTAAGAAAGGCTTGACAGGTGTTATTGGTTAGTTGGTTAGTTGTGTTCTGTCACATCATCTGTGCAGGTACATGAGAGCTGTCAATGTCTAGTATTGATTCTAGGCATTTGGTTTGTTTTCCGAGTTTGCTATTGGTGTCTGTCAACATGGAGACCACAGAGTTTCACTGCAAGGCAAGGAAGCCATTATCATTATCATCATACAAAATAAATGTAGAAAACTGGTGAGCTCAGCAATTGCAAATGTGGGGGCGGCTGTGGCGCAGGAGGTAGAGCCGGCGTCTAATGATCGCAAGGTCGGCAGATCAGTGGTTCGAACCCTGGCTGGCCACATGTCGAGGTGTCCTTGTGCAAGACACTGAACCCCAATGAGCTGGCATGGTAGCTTGCCGCCATTGGTGTGTGAATGGGTGAATGAGAGGTCGTTGTAAAGCGCTTTGGAATAAGGCGCTGTATATGTCAGTCCATTTACCATTTAATGGTCTGGTAACTGTACAACTGAACCACAGACCAGGAACACTCCAGGGGGTAGTGTTATGTTTGTTAACATAGGTTATGCTATGGTTTATTAGTTTATTACACATCGCCAGTAGGGGCGCTATATTCATTATGTGACTCAAGCAGTTTGAGGTTTGGTCTTGGAGGGTGGGAAGTTAATTTAAGCTCAGTGGGTTTTGCAACTGACCACGCGTGTATGTCCGTTCTTTCCTATACAACAGGTAGGCGTGAATGTCAGAGGCTACCAGAATATGTCACCAGCCAAACTACAGAAGCTTCACTGCAAAGTGCAAACCACTAGTTATCCTCAAAAAGGATTACAGTTATGCTAAAAAGTGCCTAAAAGTCTGCAGAGGTCTGAAAAAAGGTCTTGTGGACACAGATAAGACGGATATTAGCATATACTGTACCGGAGCGATTGCAAGAGGAAAGTTTGGAGAAAAAAAGATTTGCTAAAGATTTTTCGAGCATCTTCTGTGAATTATTATCAAATCTTTTTTTCTCTCCAAACTTTCCTCTTGGCGCTTCACCTTTGCAGAGTATAACCACAGAGGATCACATTTACATTTTTGGCATTTAGAAGACACCTTATCCCAAAGCGACTTACAATCAATACATTTGACTAAGCAAGTGAATCATCAGTTCACCAGTTGCAGCAGGAAGAGTAATCTAGCTCAGGCCCCCGGGGCCATTGGCAGTCTCCATGATAGAAAGAAAAAGCAAAACAATTAAAAATAAAGGTTTTTTGAATGAATGAATGAATGAATGAATGAATGGTCTTTATTGTGATTGCTTTAGTACAGGTACCAAACAACGAAATTTAGGAGGGGTGGCTCCCCTGGTGCTAGGAAAGAAAAAAAAACAAAAAAAAAACACAAGAAGGGAAGGAGCTGGTTTACATAAATAAAGGCTATGTACACTATCCACTATACTATACTGTACAGATAGACGACTAGGGTTGTCATATTGCACATAGTGTTATTGCACATTCATTTAAAGTGTCGCAGTTTGCAGGCTTGAAATTTACATATTTGTGCCTCAGCACAACACCTGATTTTTTCAGTCCAGCAGCTGCCATCAATCCGTCCAGACTGTCCAGGGCCCAGAACCTAGGTCTTTGCTGTGTTCAGGGCCTGGATGGCCCTGGGGTAGAAGCTGTGCTTCAGTCTGTTTGTCCTTGCGGCCATGGTCCTGTACCGCCTTTTCGAGGACAAATGTTTTTTTTCTCGGAGAAACAGTACAAGGGGGGGAGTAGAAGTCTTAGGGGACACAGTAAAGGGGAAAAGTGGGTGTCTCAGGAGACGCAGTGCTGGGGGGTAGTAGATGTCTCAGGAGGAGCAGTGAAGGTGTAACCTGAAGACCCAGTGTCTGGTGGGGTCAACCAGCCGAGTTCAGGAAGTTATAGGATGCAAATCATTTTTTGTTTTTTTTAATGGTTATTTTTTTCTGAGTGGGGCAGTCCCACTCATATTTGTCTATTTATTGGTTAGAGATAGTGAAGGTAGACAGGAAAGTAAGGAGGAGAGGGCATGTCAGCAGGGCATGGGTATGTACTGTAAACCACAGTGCTAGACCACTGGACCACCCCAGGCCACGCAAATGATTTTTGACCACATACTGTACATACATGAACGCTTCATTTGGACATTCTATGATTTTTCCCAATACTTGAAAAGTCACTAAATCAAGATTGTCGAATTCTTCTTCCTCAGCATCCTAACTGACCTGGGGAGTGTTGGAGGACGAATGGTTAAGACCCCAGGGTCTGGGAAGAGGGGGGAGACAGTGTCCTCTTATGTCAGGGTGCCCTATGAGGTGGACAACCCAGAGGACAGCAGGCGGCTGCCTGAGTGGTTGGAGCGAGAGCTCCTGAAACAGGACCACAGACGACACTCTGTTACCCTCGGGGATGAAGGTAAACTACGGGCACATATGTGCTACAAGGCCGATCCAGCTCACAGTCTCCGCAAACTCAAGGTAATGTTGTCTAAATGCCATGCGTCAGTTGCTAGGGTCTAGCGAGGTTTGTAATCTTTTGTCAGGACTGAGTTAGAGATAGAGGGTAGAGTTATGGTTGCTAAATGACTTCAGACCCACAGTTGTATGGATATATGTGGAAAGTATTGATGTTTTTATACAGATATACAGTAGCAGACAAAAGTTTGGACACACCTTTTCATTATTTTCCACATTGTAGATTAATACTGAAGACATCAAAACTATGAAAGAACACAAACACATATGGAATTATGTAGTAAAAAACAAAACAAATCTTAAACAAATCTGAATATTCTTCAAAGTAGCCACCTTTAGCTTTGATGAAAGCTTTGCACACTCTTGGCATCAGCTTGGTGTGAGTGTGTGTGTGGAAAAGGAAACTGTAAACACCGCCCAGCATTCTCTTCTCTAGAATACGTGAGAGAAAACCACTACAAAAGCAAAAGGTGGCTACTTTGAAGAATCTAAATAGTGAAAATATCACAGCTCATCCTCAAACTTTGCTGAGGTGCTGGAACTGAAGAGTATCAGTAGAGTGCAAAATAACAGCATCCGCACACCAATCAGGCTTTCCAATGATATAAAATACAATACCAATTGGTATTATTAAAGGGGAGGAATAATCAACAAAAAAAGCGTTTCCGAACTTTTTTTGAGGGGTTTATGTTTTATTTCTCAATCTCATTGATGATGTTGACCTCAAGGTGTCAGTAGAGTAGCAGCTTGTAACCTACAGTTTTGTTGCCTCCACCCCTATCCATCCCTCTGCCCTCCTCCATGGACTGACAGAGGGTACAATTGAGGTAGACACCCAATACAGATTGTGTATTTGAGGTTATGCCAGACAGATCGCTTCGTCGGGCAGCAAATTAAAGACAATCAATCAAGATAAATGATGGTTAGTTTCAGGACACCACTAAAACAAACACAATTACTATGCCATCTTCTTAAAAAGGATTTCCATAAAGATACAATGTACCATAGATAGATGCACAATCTACCTCAATCTGACCCGAATGATGGAATGATGGTTGCCCTTTTAAGGTAGTAAACTTGTGTCGAAATTACGAGACATCCATAATTTAGAGCCACAGATTTAATGCTGTGCCAAACCTCAGGCTGTCAAGATCAAGGATTCCAGTGTTGACTGACTTGTCGGTCTGTCACCACCTACGGCTTTTATAATGTAATTAGTGGGTGAGCTATCTGGAGAACATCTATACCCTCCATAACTGCCCTCCATGGCCATTATGCCACTGTTTCGTCTCATTTAAAAGTGGCCGGGGCTCATCCTCCTGTGGCATAATCTCCTTAATAATATGTTCAGTCATCTAAATCCATTAGACTTTAATGAATCTGTTCAAATTCAAATATCTGAATAACTGACTCATACCTTTAGTTCTGAACTAAAACGATCACCTCTAAAACTCAACTGTTTGTCTGAGTCACCGTCTTTTAATACTTAATACATAGGCTACTAGACACTGACCGATTAGGCGATTATGGCTATATCCAGAGGGGGATCCTGAGGGGGGAGTTGTCTCCATGCCTGTATCCTGGTGGATTCTGGGATGTTTATCCCAGTTAGTTATGAATGATAGATCAAAGAGTCTCCATGGATGAAGAGCCTGTTGCTAGGAAACCGTGTCAAATCCGATAGAGGGCATTAATACCGGGAGCATGGCATGTCATCTTCCTGTGCTGGCTTTTGAGGGACTCTAACACGGGGGTCCTATCCTCCCCCATGGCTGTAGTACAGATCGCCCTTACTCCTTAAATGTGGCGCCTACTGATGAGTTTGGTTAATGACACGTTAATGACACTCGCTTTGTGTTTTTAGCGATCAGAATTCGTTAACTGGCTGGTCAAGTCAAATCAAATCAAATCAAAGTTTATTAAACAACAAACTTTAGGGGCACTCAGGTAGCGTCACAGGTTAAGCGTCGACCATGTAACCGCAGGGTTCACCGGTTCGATTCCGGCCGTGGACATGTCCTGCATGTCATCCCTTCTCTCTCACCCGTCATTCCTGTCAAAATCTCTACTGTCTCTATCAATAAAAAGCAAAATATGAGTGGGACTGCCCCACTCAGAAAAAAAAACTTTGATCAAACAATCAACAATGCAATATAATAATAACAATAACATAAGGTGGCATAGCGTTTGCCAGATGGTAACAGAGAGGAGAGGCCTTGGCTGTGCTGGCTGTCGTCCTGGATGGTATTTTCGGCCTTCCTTTTTACACCTCCCTGAAGTAGACGCCCTGAATGGCAGGAGGGAGGTCACCGTGATAGACTGGGCTGTTTTCACCGCCGTCTGCAGAGTTTTACAGTCGAGGGCAGTATAGCTGCTGCACCAGGCAGAGATACAGCCGCTGATAGTGTCAGAGCGATATTTGCATATCGTTAGCCTCATAGCATAATTGCCATGAGCATAAGTCATGCTTCACTTGTGGTCAGCCGAGCCATGTAGTGTCAAAAATGCCTATGTCAAAGAGATGACTTGGGCAGATAATTATTTTGGAATGTAAACAAGCATTTTGATAGGCTGATGGCATAGAGGCAATAATGCACAGTGAATCAGCAGTGTTAGGAGAGTAGAGTTAGGCAGATATCTCAATTTGGCCAAAATATGATTGAGGCAATTATGCTATGTGGCTAACGATGTGTTACTTTTCCGACCTGCCTACAATGTAGGCCTAAACTTCTGCTTTGATCTGATACTATTTGTTCATTCCTAAGTGGTCGTGGTTTTGGTTCATAGCGAGTTGTTGTATATTGTTTTCGTAACAGATTGAGCAGAGAGTATCCCTTGAAAACCTGACGAAGCTCAAACTGGCCTTTGAAGTAAGTTCCCAGATGCTTGGAGAATATTTACACTGACATTTACAAATGAGCAAGTAGTGAAAGAATTGCATTCCTTCGTGGATATTCAATACACACCTCATATTGTCTCTCCCTCCGCAGGAACTTGAGATGGGTGGCATAAGATCACTTGATGTTGTACAGTTTGGACGGGTTGTGAAAACATGTTTGGGATTACACAATATAGTGAGAACGACTATTTACTCTCTCTCTCTCTCTCGCTTACTCATTCTCTCATTCTATCTCTATCTATTTCTCTCTCTTTCATATTTTGACAAATTAAGCTGGCATTGTGTTCTGTTTTACAATTCCTTTGTTCTTTAAATGTCACAGAACGAGGCCCAAATTCAAGAGCTATTCATGAAGATCGATTATTCAGGCCAGGGGAGAATTGCATGGGTGAGATGATATTCAAGTGTTTCTCTCAAGACAAACATCCTTCCTGTCACAATGCAGCAGTGATTGGTTGTGCCAAAGCAGTGGCCAACGAGCCTCATTGTTGCTATATAAGAACGTAATCTTCTCTAAATGATAAGCACAATTATTAACATTAGATTGGCGTGTGAATCTTTGAGTCTTTGTTTCATGGCAACAAAATATTCAGTGTAGGTAGTTGTACTTATTCTCAATGGACTGTTGAAGTCTGTGCCACAACTGTTAACACTAGAACAGCCGTGGGTGGGGTCATTTGACCCTGTGAGTAATACAATGTTATATCTTTGCACTCGATCAAATTTCAGGATCCTTCTTTCATGACTTGTCCTAGATATGTGCGTTCTACCACCCAGTATCCTTACATTTTCAAAATCACATCAGGATAAGCTAGCATAAAGCTATTTCGCAGTTTTTCTGTGTAGGAGGCAGGCTAATTTACAAGACACGCCAACTAGTAGTCTTTGTGTGTCAGCAGCAGCTTCCCATTCTAGTGACTATGGTCATTTGACCCCCGAGGCGGCTCTTATAGTAGGTAAAAAAGGCACAGCTGTTCTAGTGTTAATAGGTATTAGCCTACATTGAGTTGAAATTGCCCCACCTGTTGCAGGACGAGTTCTGCACGTACATGCAGCTAGAATACACAGAGAAGGAGGAGTCTGTGACGCGCAGTAAGCAGGTAGCCTTCACTCTGCCGGCTACTGTCAAGGCCTTGAGTCATGGGGAGCCCATCCTCAGGATCCATATGACCCCCAACGGCACCGTGGTCACCGTCAGAGAGGACGGGGCGGTCTGCTACTGGAGCCCTGAGCTCCAACTTAAGAAGAGCAAAAGCATGTTTGTATGTTTTCACTTTTGTGACACGTTCTAATGCTTTGGTCCTCATGTCGGGATCTGATGTAATGATCAGACTTTTCTTTAGAAAAATGTGAATACATTTCCGTGTTGTTGAAAATCAATGGGCCGCTTAGGTGGCGTAGTGGATTAAGCACTGACCATGTACCGCAGGGCTCCCGGTTCGATTCCAGCCTTCCATCCTTCCTGTCATAATCTCTACTATATCTGTCATTAAAAAAAGAAAAATATGAGTGGGACTGAAAAAAAAGAAGAAAATCAATGACACATCGCTAGTTGACTAACACAGCTTGTTTTGTGAACCTGCTAACAATGTAAAGTTGTGTTATAGTTAACTAGGTAGCAGTGGGGATTACTCATCCAATCCATTGCGTTGTTGCAGTATTTTGGCTTGACTAGCGAGCGTGTGTCATGATTCTCAACAACGTTGAAACGTAGTTCCATGTTTCAAAAGAATAGTTTAAACCTTTTGATTGGTTGCCGACATGCGGACCAAATGATCAGACTGTGTCACATTTTTTTATGTTCATACATTCAGTGTGCCTGCATCTCTACATTGTTTGATGTCCGATGACAATAGCAAATTGCTAGAAATGAGTGCTTTGAAGGTTTTTGTGTTTGAGTGTGGGTGCTGCCTGTTTGATGTTGCAATTTGCAAGATCACAGCTATCATAAAGAGAGTGTGATTAATGTGGTTAATGTGGTTCTTATCTTTGAAATGTATTCAAGACGGTTTATGCTGTTTTCACGCAGCATGAGAGACCGGTGAATAGGAAACCTAAGTGGGCCACTGATTTTATCACCATGGTGCAGTACAACAAACTGATCATCGGAACAGGGTAAAAACAACTCTCTGTATAATGTCAGTTTGAAATAGACCTAAATGAGAACCCGGGACACATATATTAATCAAGGATTGACTTGTAGAATAGCCTACATTAATAATCCGGGAGAGTGTCTATATGTTCCCACAGCCCGATGGTGTCACATTTCTAAATGGAATAAATGGACTGCACTTATATAGCGCCTTTATCCAAAGCGCTTTACAACGGCCTCTCATTCACCCATTCACACACCAATGGTGGCCAAGCTACCATGCAAGGTGCCGGCCCGCTCACTGGGAGCAATTTGGGGTTCAGTGTCTTGCCCAAGGACACTTCGACATGTGGCCAACCGGTGCACCAACTGGGGCTCGAACCGCCGATCTGCCAACCTTGCGATCATTAGATGGCGGCTCTACCTCCTGCGCCACAGCTGCCCCTATTTCTAAGTAATCTAACTACCCCTAGCCCTAACACTGACCCTAACACTGACCCAAGCCCTAATCCTAACCCTAGCCCTAGTCCTAACCCTAACACTGACCCTAATCCTAACCCTAGCCCTTGCCCAAGCCCACCTTGAAATAAGCCAGTGGCTTTCTTGGGTTTTTATCCTGTTAGTTGACCTTGTATGTAATATGTACTTTCATGTACCTACTTCTGCAAATCTTCTAATAAAGTTTTCAATCAATCAATCAAACCTATGAAATATTAGAAATGTGGGATCATTGGGCTGTGGGAATATAGGGATGACCCCATATTAACCAAGGATTGGCGCTTGTAGAATACATTAACAATCCACAACAGCATTCCCTGAACTGCCTCATCAGCTCTCACACTACAGAGTAGCTAGCAGGTCAGTTGGAGGTAAACATGGCTGCCTCTCTCTCCTGTCCTGCAGTGACAGAGAGATCCAACTCTATGAGCTCTCATCTCTAGAGCCCTACTGCCAGATCAGCGCCCTAGAGACGGTGCCTCTGACACTAGACTACTGGTGAGCCTCTACCACGTTACGTCACAGACAAAACAACATGTTTTTTGCCTCATAGCATAATTGCCTATGTCATGCTTTGTATGTAGTGTCAAAAATGCCTATGTCAAAGAGATGACTTGGGCAGATAGTGATTTGGGAATGTAACAAGCATTCTCTGGCTGATGGCATAGAGGCAATAACGCACAGTGAATCAGCAGTGTTAGGGGAGTAGAGTTAGGCAGATATCTCAATTTGGCCAAAATATGACTTAGGCAACTATGCTATGAGGCTAACGATATTACAAACGGTCAAACAGACCTAAGATGTGATAGTGTTTTTGTTTTCTTGTCCTTAGCTACACCGGCCCTGACGAATGTTCCATCTTATATGGGGACGGCCAGGTAACACTTCTGTATTCTTGACAACAGACGCAATTACCAGACTAAGAAAAGTTAATTAAATACCACTTTCCTGATTAATTATCAGGGGTTGTTTTTTTCTCTTTTTGTATTCTAGGGCTGTGTGAACATCATATTAATTACATCGGTGGGGGAGACATTAAGGTGAGCTTTTATTACTTTTTAAATTAGAATGCCTCATAATGACGTACTAATGAAATGACTATGGTTATTCAGGAGGGAATATATAACGTCAAATGTCTGCCTGCTGTTTCCATAGCAATAAATGGCTTACCGATTGGACACTTCAAATTGAACTGTTTATGATGACTGATTATGGAAAGTGCTTGTCATTGGTGGCTCTGTGATGCCAGATTAAGTCCGCCTGGTCAAATTGTGTCCGCCTGATGTAACCAACGGCGTTGCTCTGCACTTATCTAATCTTCTTGCACTTGAATAGCATTAAGGTTGATGCAGGCTCACTAGTCAGCTATAGATTTTATGGGGAGCGTGTCTATGGTCCCACAGCTCAATGGTCCCACATTTCTAAGTAATCTAACTAACCCTAACCCTAGTCCTAACCCTAACATTGACACTAACCCTAACCCTAGTCCTAGTCCTAACCCCAACACTGACCCTAACCCTATCCCTAGCCCACCTATGAAATAGTAGAAATGTGGGACCATTACTTACTGATCAAATGTAGCTTTTATGTGTATATTTACATCAGCCGGACACTATTTGTCAGGTGGACTTAATCTGGCATGACAGCTCCAAAAGTGCAATATCAAACACAATTGCTTTGCCCGTGTATCTGCAGAATGTGGAAGAAGTTACCAAAGGTTGAAAATGTGCCCAACATAGGGATAGACAACGCAGTCCTTTCTCCCAATGTGACTTACATTCGATGGAAGGTCCATCAAGACTGGGTAACAAAGGTGACAATTAACCCTCACTGTGACTTCTTACATTTATTTATTTTTGGCATTTAGCAGACGTTTTATTCCAAAGCGACTTACAATCAATACATTTGACTAAGCAAGTGAATCATCAATCCACCAGTCGTAGCAGGAAGTGTAATCTAGCTCAGGCCGGGGGCCATTGGCCGTGATAGAAGGAACAAAAATAATCCCCCCAAAAAAGACAAAATACCTTTTATTTTTATTTTTTTGTAGACACTGGAGAAACAGAGAAACAGTACAGAGGGGGCAGTAGAAGTCTTGGGGGGGACAGTAAAGGGGAAAAGCGGGTGTCTCAGGAGACGCAGTGCTGGGGGTAGTAGATGTCTCAGGAGGAGCAGTTAAGGTGTAACCTGAAGAGATGGGTCTTCAGTCTCCAACAGAAGATGGGTAGTGACTCTGCAGTTCTGACAGCCGTGGGAAGCTCATTCCACCAGTGGGGAGCCAGTGTAGTGAAGAGACGTGATCGGGCAGCGCGACAGCTACTTATTTTCTATTAAATAATGTCTTACTAATGTAACCCTCTCCTGAGGTACTATTTCAATTAATTAAGATATAACAGGATTCTGAGTCTTAGCTGTTGATGGTGAACTGACTAACTCTTCTTGTTCATAAATTGATCAGATATACAAGTGTATGTAATTGTATGTCCCCATAAAACAAGTCTCTACACTAATAAAAATGGACAATAACACTTTCTATGAGGCACACCCATATAACACATTGCAAACAATCAAACGTCTTTACTGGATACTAACAGGGGACACAGACACATACAGTGAGTGAAAACTCAAGACAGAGCACAGAGTGACAGACAGGCACGGCTTAACTAACGAGGCACAGGTGTGGCCAATTAGCTAAATGAAAGCAATCAGAAATAACTAGAAGAGTCTATTTATGGCCTGTGGCGACCAGTGGTGAAAACAGAAGACTCAGGAACATTCCTGACAGGATCATTATGAGAGGATATGTGACACGTTCTAATGCTTTGGTCCTCATTGTCGGGATCCGGCACTTGAATTCGGTATTTTCTATCTTGATTTTCTCAAGCAATGACTTGACACCTTGGCTTTCTTTTTAATTTCAGGTGAAATATTTCCATAATATCTGCTCCATCGTTTCCACCTCAAACCATGAAGCCTCTGCTCTTGTCATAGGTAATCTTTTTCCATGTCCACATTTTCACCAAACCATAATTATCTAGGTTTCTTTCTTATTATAACCTGAAACAGTATGCCTCCCTGAATCCCACTTGGGAAATATTACAGATTGAAACAGCAATTCATTCATTCATTTATGCTAATCTCACATGCCGTATATATGATATGCCATATCTGTGTATGTGCCCACATGTTTCTCTGTGTGTGCGTGTGTGTGTGTGTGTGTGTGTGTGTGCGTGCGTACGTGCGTGCGTGCGTGTGTTTGTGTCTCATGTTTTTACAGTGCTTCAATGCTTTGCTTAGGTCATTGATATCATTGAATTAATCCCTTATCGTTAGCCTCATAGCATAAAAGTCATGCTTCACTTGGGTCAGCCGAGCCATCTTTGTATGTAGTGTCAAAAATGCCAAATGTCAAAGAGATGACTTGGGCAGATAGTGATTTTGGAATGTAACAAGCATACTGATAGGCTGATGGCTAACGATATGGGTTTTAAATATGAATGTTCTATTCCCCTGAAAGGCTGTGCGCTCCCGTCGACTAACATCGAGAAGCAGATGAGGGAGATCAGAGAGGTGGGCCGCGAGGGGAAGACCCTCAAAAAGGCCCCGTCGGGTTTTGGGGTCCCTCAACCCAGGGCGTCATGTGACCAGACAGTCTTCTCCATCTACAAAGGAGTGAAGACCTTTGACCTCTGCAAGAAGCACAACCTGCTGGTCACAGGAGGGATGGACAGACTTATACGCATGTGGAACCCTTACGTCCCTGGGTGAGGATTTACATATCGTTAGCCTCATTAGCATAATTGTCTATGAGGTCATATTTTGGCCAAATTGAGATATTTGCCTAACTCTACTCTCCTAACACTGCTGATTCACTGTGTGTTATTGCCTCTATGCCATCAGCCTATCAGAATGCTTGTTACATTCCAAAATCACTATCTGCCCAAGTCATCTCTTTGACACTTTGGGTTATTAGGCCTGTTACTTGTGACAATCCCTCTCTCCCATGGTGGTCCGGTTGGCCTTTTACAGGAAACCCACAGGCATCCTAAAGGGCCACTCAGCCCCGATCTTCTACCTCTGCATCTCTTCAGAGGACAACCGCATCTTCTCCATCTCCATGGACAACAGTGCGAAAGTAAGACATCCTTTAACACTAAATTTCATTTCATTTCATTTTCATTTCATTTCATTTCATTTCATTTCATTTCATTTCAAAAACAGCCATTTTTTAAATAGATATTTGCACTCTACCAAATTTCAGGACCCTCCTTTCATGACTTTTCCTAGATATGTGCGTTCTACCACCCAGTATCCTGACATTTTCAAAATCACATCAGGATAAGCTAGTATAAAGCTATTTTGCAGTTTTTCTCTGTAGGAGGCAGGCTAATTTACAAGACGACCAACTAGTGGTCTTTGTGTGTAAGTAGCAGCTTCCCATTCTTTTTTTTTAAATTATTTTTTTTGATTTTTATCCCTTTTTCACCCAATTTAGTATCCAATTATACCCAACCTAGTGTCCAATTATCCCCTGTCGCCTATTGCGTAGGATCGGCCGCACGCGCACCCCGTGGCCGGCAGCCCAGATGAGAGAGCCGATAGACTAGCTACCGGCCCCTCGAGCCCAACACTGTTATTCCGGCACCAGACGGGGGCGGTGTTGCGCGACGGATCCTTATCCGGAAATAGCCTATACCACCCTCGGGAGCGGCCGTCCAATATGCTGCTCCCCGTGGGCCCCGGCCATATCCGGGTCTGGCGAGACCGGGTTTCGATCCCAGTCCCCAGTGGGCAGCTTGCACCAGAGACTGATGCTTAGACCGCTGCGCCACCGCGGGGCCAGCTTCCCATTCTAAAGACTATGGTCATTTGACCCCCGAGGCGGCTCTTATAGTAGGTAAAAAAGGCACGGCTGTTCTAGTGTTAATTCTCTGCAAAACTGTGAACTTATTTCCGATTACGATAACAGTGACTAATTTTTGATTCAGATCTGGGATATTCAGGACCAGTGCTGCCTCTTCACTGCGCACCCCAAAGCAAGCCTGATTTGTGGGGACATGTCCGCGTGCCTCTACTCCCCTGCCATGAAAGCGGTATACATCGCAGCAGACTCCATTGCATTGCTGTCTCTCAAGACCAGGTCGGTTACTTTAATACTCTCCGTTCCTCCGTTCCTCTGTAGTTTATACACCAGATCCATCAGAGCATGTGTCTGAGGAAAATCAATTGGATCATTAAAGTGCAACATTTACCAAAGTCATCAAACTAGGGTAGGTGAGAGGGAAATATGTTATCCTATGAAGAATTCTTTGATTAAACAACCAGGGTAGAACAGTCGTGTCTATAAGAGCCGCCTCGGGGGTCAAATTACTTTACTCTGAGAATCTGCTACTTACACACAAGGACCACTAGTTGGTGTGTCTTGTAAATTAGCCTGCCTCCTACACAGAAAAACGGCAAAATAGCTTTATACTAGCTTATCCTGATGTGATTTTGAAAATGTAAGAATACTGGGCGGTAGAACGCACATATCTAGGGAAAGTCATGAAAGGAGGGTCCTGAAATTTGATCGAGTGCAAAGATATGAAAAATACATTACTCACATGGTCAAATGACTCCATCTATGGCTGTTCTAGTGTTAAGGGCTTCATCTATGTCATTCAGGTACTGTAGACGTCCTGTTATTGTATTTCTCTCTTCTTCCACTCTCTCACGTTTTCTCCTTCATTCACTTGCAGGCCGCAGCCCAAGCGACGTCTGATCGTATCACACAAGGAGCCGGTGCTGTGCTGTGGATACAGTGACGAGTTCAGACAGGTGGTCAGCTGCAGTGAAGGATCCGTGAGTCAATCCCCCATAATTCCCTCAGAGAGAAAACGATTTTCAAAACAGTGACATGTAGCTGCCGAACTGATGACACTAGCTATGTGTCACGCATGGCAATTTTGTTCAACTGATCCCAGGTCGTGAAAGTCTGGGATTTCGATACAGGGAGCCAGGTTTTTGAGTTCGGCGAGGCCCATGGACTTTCGGCTATTACGTGCATGACCTTTGACCCCAAAGGAAGGAGGTCGGTGGGGCTTTTACTGCTGGTTATAGTATAGTATTATGTAATATGTTTATGTTTATATTAAATGTGTACTACAGTAGAAATATGAAATAATGTGATTCACACAGACTGATCACAGGGGGGAGAGATGGGGCTCTTAAGATCTGGAACTTCAACAACGGTCAGTGCCTAAAGATATTGAGAAACGGTGAGAAGATTTTCCATATTTTGGATCAAAATGGACAAAGGGGGGAGGGTTGGGAGAGAGGGGAGGGAGGGGGGGGGGTTGGGGTAATGATGTTAACTCATGTGAAAAACCAATACAAATTGTTAAACATAAAAAATTAAGAACATTTTCCATCTCTCATTGTTTGGAAAATGATAAATGCTTGATGTCTTGATATTTTTTGATTAAAATGGACAAAGGGGGGAGGGTTGGGAGTCAGGCGATGGGGAGGATTGGGGTAATGATGTTAACTCGTGAAAAACCAATAAATATGTTAAACATTTAATAAAATGAAGATTCTCCATCTGTCATTGTTTGGAAAATGATAAATGCTTGATGTCTTGATATACCTGTCTCAGGCTGGTGTTAGTTAATAATGTGACTACGTTTCTTTCAGACGGTGAATGCAACGAGGTGTGTGACTGCACCTATCTGAAAGTTCATAGAAACATGTGAGTGATGATGTACTATATGAGGAGACAGGTATTGATTTTAGAAACAAATATAATTCATCTTATGTGCAATGTATTTTTGAAGGTATGTCATGTCTGTTGGCTGGGACCGGAAGATTGACATTTACACAGTGAGTATAAAATGAGCTATACGTATGTGTGAGCCATATATATATTTTATTTTATTATATCTTATTATATCTCATTTGGATTCTCATTCGGATTCTCTTGAGAAGTTGACTGTCCGCTCGAGCTGTAAAAGATCATTTTCTTCAATAAATATTATACCTAGATTTAAAGCAAGTTCCTATCTTGAGTCTCATTAATAATCCACGACACGTGGCATTAGTATCCATGCAAAAATTCAGTGTCTCAAGATCACAAGTTAACGAAAACAATATAAGAGACAATCTTGGAAATCGTATTGTCCTTTGAGATTGATTAATAGTTGATTATGAGGAACGTACTTAGGCCGACCACATCATCATAATCCTACCTGCACATCACTCTCATGTATCCTGTGTGTCAGTCCTCGTGCTGTCTGTTTCCTAGGATACTGTATCAAGTATCTCATTTCCTCAAGATTGCATCTTTTTAATAAACCGCTGCACTCTTGGATTTTGGATCCTCCATTTCAGAAGTATTTGAGTTAGAGATGTGATTCCACTAGCACTTGATTAAATGACGTATTCACAAAAACTCGCTACATTATCATGAAGTGCAAATACATACTTCCAAAGAGCTGTAATTTCTTTCCCATTCCCTTTTCACACAGTGCTTCAAAAAGAACCACACAGTAATACCATATGTAGCACAAAGGGTTTCGACTGTACTAGAGGACCAGTTCACAGCAAAGTTAGAATACAGGTAGGAGAGTAGGAGCAGCACATTAGACAACGACGGTTACAGATTTCACCAGTACAGTAGGTAGACTGCTGAGGATTACAGATCATGTGCCTGGTCCTAACCACCCGTAAGTTCAACCTCAAGTCTAGGGGGGGGGGGGGGGCGTGCTTTTGCTGTCGCAGCCCTTGACCTCTGGAACAGCATCCCCATGTCCATCAGATTTGCCCCTTCTATCGAGTCCTTTAAATCTGAGCTCAAAACACACTTCTATTCCTTAGCGTTCCCTGACTCAGTCTGACTCCTGCCTTGTTTGTTTTGACGTGTTGTTCTGTTCCTCTGTTGTTCTGTTGGTTGTTTATTTTCTGTTTATTTACACTTTAGGAGTACTTTTACTGTAAAGCACTTTGGTTGACAAGTGTCATGTTTAAATCTGCTATATAAATACATTTGATTGATTGATTGATTGATGTGCCTTGTGCCATACATGGTGCCCACAATGCTAAAATGTCAGCTGCAATGACCAACGTTTCTCTCCATGTCAGGATTCACCAGAAGACCCTCATCACGTCCAGAGGCCACAGCCCTCCTGGCAAGACGACCTGGTGAGGACAGAACAAAGAACCAAACAGTGTTTACTGAATGAATTCTCATGTCAGGTGTCATTAAATGTGATACGTTCTAATGCTTTGGTCCTCATATTGGCAACCAATCCAAATGTTCAGACTTTTCTTTTGAAACACGGAACTACGTTTCAACGTTGTTGAGTCACTAGTCAAGCCAACACACTGCAACATAATGGATTGGGTGAGTAATCCCCCCACTGCTAACTAGTTAACTATAACACTACTTTACATTGCTAGCAGGCTCACAAAACAAGCAGTGTTAGTTGACTAGCGATGTGTCAATGATTTTCGACAATGCAGAAATGTATTCAAATTTTTTCGAAAGAAAAGTCTGATCATTACATCAGATCCCGATATGAGGACCAAAGCATTAGACCGTGTCACAAATATGTTTATATGGTCATTCAACCTTTCCATCTCCAATTAAACTTTTTTATTGACATCCCCAGACGAGTGGCCACAAAGAGGACATTCTGTGTATAGCGCAGTGTCCACCGTGTCTCCTGGCTACCAGCAGTTATGACAGTGAAATAATAGTATGGAACCTGGTGTCTGGACATATACAGTGTCGCTTCATAACCCCTCTACCATCTGGCTGCAGCAATGTCCAAGGTGAGATTACACCCTCTAAAAACATGAATAGGAATGAAATGTATCATGTATCAAGTAATTAGAGATTGTACAGTAAAGATGACAGTTGGGGTTCAAATCTGAAACTATGCTTTCCTTAAGTAATGTCAAGGATTGGTCAGTTTGCGTTCCAGCCGTGCCAATATCCATGATATACGCACAGCTAAATGGAATGTTGACAAATGTTTTCATATTACGCCGCGTTTGTTTATATTACCGTTATCGGAGTTACGTTCTTACCGTTGCTTAGCAACCGATAAACAACTGTTCAGCGGATGAATACACTTACAATAAAACATAGTTCCGTTAAAATACATTAATTAAAAGTTTGTCTTGTCTTTCTTTTGTAAAATATTGATAGATAAATGTGGTAACCGTTATATAAACACTTAATTCTGCCCTACCAGGCATGGATACAAGTGTCCCCAGCATCATCTTCCTCAGGACGCGAGCTTTACACGCTGAGTTCTCCTCTGCTGCATGTCTGGTGTCATCAGGGGCCAAAGGTCAGTGTAATTAAATTATTGAGGTAATTAATTAGAAATTGAACAGTGCAATTCACCACAGATGGATATCATAATGTATTTTTTTTCTGTCTTAAAAAGGTTACATTAATTTCTGGAATGTTCTCAACGGGGGGAAATTCGTAGCAAGCTTTGAAGCAGTAAGTCTTAACCCAGAGCCTAACCTTTTTTTCCCAACATGATTCTCGAAGAGATGAAGTTATGAAGTTCTTTATGAAGTTATGAAGTTCTCTATGAAGGAGCATGAAGTTATTTGTTCTTCAGTCTAGATTCCAACGTCAGATCACAAAACTGGCTGTAACAAAGGATGAAACGTCACTGTATGCAGTTGACGAACTCGGGTACATTTATGTTTACAACATAGAGACATACGGCCTTGGCTCAGAGCAGACGCAACCTAGAGGTAAGAGTGTCTTCTCCACTGATTAGCAGTCCTCGGATGAAATGAGAAGAAACTGTTTTTTTCTTTTTATCAGAGCATATCGATCTACAAATGTAAAATGTATCTTTATTTATTCAGCTGAAAAGTATTGGCGTGCACACACCAGCAGTATTACAGGGTATGTGCAGTCACTGCTAATCAGGGATATCCTTTCAAACATTCAACTACAAATTGTACTTCACATTTTGCTCAACCCTTTCCCTTTTTCATGTTGTCCAGTTTGCAGATTGTCGATAATGACCGAGTGCTGCTCACGTCATCCATAGACTGCACTGTACGCTTGTGGACTAGCCAGGGGGAGTACATAGGTAGGTTCTGTCAATTCACAGAGAGTTTTTTATTTTCTTGTTTTTACATTCTTGTTATTATACATTTTACATTTGCATTTTTGGCATTTAGCAGACGCGTTATTCCACATGACTTACAATCAATACATTTGACTAAGCAAGTGAATCACCAGTTCACCAGTTGCAGCAGGAAGAGTAGAGGAGTAGAAGTCTTAGGGGACACAGTAAAGGGGAAAAGCGGGTGTCTCAGGAGACGCAGTGCTGGGGGGCAGTAGATGTCTCAGGAGGAGCAGTTAAGGTGCTATTATAGCTACTCATAGGAGTTATGTTCAGTAGATTTATGTTCAGTAGATGGGTACAGGCCGACACATTAGGGATAGATTCCCCTTGGGGCAGCTGTGGCGTAGGAGGTAGAGCAGGTGTCTAATGATCCCACGGTTGGCATATTGGCGGTTCGAACCCTAGCTGGCCACATGTCGAGGTGTCCTTGGGCAAGACACTGAACCCCAAATTGCTCCCAATGAGCGGGCCGGCCGGCGCCTTGCATGGTAGCTTGCCGCCCTCGGTGTGTGAATGTGTGTGTGAACGGGTGAATGAGAGGCCGTTGTAAAGCGCTTTGGAATAAGGTGCAAAATAAGTCAGTCCGTTTACCCTTCTAGTGAGATACTGTGCACACACCACGTTCAATCTCTGTACATTACACCTCCTCCTGCCAAATCCTAAAGTCCTGTCTGTAAACTATCCATCGAAAGTACTACAGTGTGGAAATAAAATAAAGCCCAGTCTTGCCATTAGGCAAGTGGTAGTAAATATTTTCATAGGCAAAGGATTTAAGTTGGTGGAAATAAAATAAAGCCCAGTCTTGCCATTCGGCAAGTGGTAGTAAATATTTTCATAGGCGAAAGACTTAAATTGGTGTGGAAATAAAATAAAGCCCAGTCTTGCCATTGGGCAAGTGGTAGTAAATATGTTCATAGGCGAAAGACTTAAATTGCTGTGGAAATAAAATAAAGCCCAGTCTTGCCATTAGGCAAGTGGTAGTAAATATTTTCATAGGCAAAGGATTTAAGTCGGTGTGAAGATGGGAAACAATCAGTCTCTCCGAGGTGGAGAAGGTTGCGCTAGAGAGCGCAAACAATGTTTTACCTTTTCTTTTTAGTGTTTTCCCCTGCTTTTATATTCATTCTATGCATGTATATGTTTTTATATATGTTTTTATATTCACTTTATGTTCTTATTCCTGTTGTAAAGCACTTTGAGCTGCATTTCTTGTATGAAAGGTGCTATATAAATAAAGCTTTACTTACTTACTTACTTACAGATGGTTATTGCTGTTTCTCTCCACAGGGACGTTTGGACAATTAGACAGTTGGAGCGTCCACACTCCCTCCTCCTGGAAACATCCTGCTGTTCCCTACGATGTCTTGATAAATCCTTTAAGCATGCCAGCGCATCCTATTCTGGATGCAGAGACGAGCGTGTTGGAGGTCATCAATCCTGACCGAAAGGTGCGTCTCGAATGTTTGGTTTCAGAGGTTCCTGATTGCTGCTGTAGTGGATTTAGTCTGGTTTCTTCTCTATTGATATTGAATATTGTAAAGTAGAGCTTGTAGAGATGACAGTTGGGGTTCAAAGATGACAGTTGGGGTTCAAATCTGAAACGATACTTTCCGTAACACTAGAACCGTGTCTATTTCACCTACTATAGTGGATTTAATCTGGTTTCTTCTCTATTGATATTTGAATATTGAACACAAGGAGATTGATCAACTTAGCTTGAAGCCTTTTATTAATAAAGTTACATGGGAGCAGTCTAGAGTTTGCAAAATCCAGAGCCCCCCCTCCTTCTCTGAGCACAGCCCTTATATACAAAGTCGACTCCCTTATGAGGTCACTAATCTTGGCAAACAAATGTGGTGACAGGAAACTCTACAGTTTAGTAAGTACGACACAGAGTTATTGCGCAACCAGTCATTGGGCACTGTCCCCAGGCAGACTGAATTGTTAGCTACGATTTCCGTGAATGTAGAGATACGGACTTCAATTCTCTATGTTTGATACTAAACATAAAACTACAACACTGCCAAAAGTTGAGTCTGAGATGAATGAACAGGGGGCTTATCTCTGTTCTGTATGCTGAGCTGAACTGCTCCCCCTTGAGATGTGCTGTAATTGCAGTCAGACTCACACAGCAAGCTTAGATGTGCTCCACCGTGCGTCAGTGACTCAGATATCGAGGAGGAGATTAAAACCGCTTGTTACCCAGAAGACCACGGGAAGCGGTGAGTTAAAAGCACATTATGAAATAAATGTAACGTCATGATGCAATACAATTTGTGTAAATTGAAAAATCTTGTTTTAATCTTGTAAATGTACATCTCGTTGTATTGCCTCATAGGATAATTGCCTAAGTCATGCTTCACTTGTGGTCAGCGAGCCATCTTTGTATGTAGTGTCAAAAATGCCTATGTCAAAGAGATGACTTGGGCAGATAGTGATTTTGGATTGTAACAAGCATTCTGATAGGCTGATGGCATAGGCAATAACGCACAGTGAATCAGCAGTGTTAGGTGATTATGCTATGAGGCTAACAATTTTACAAGTCTAGACTTCTAGACTACATCATGTGAAGAAATAAAAATTCCGGTAATAAAATAAAGTTTGTTTATCTCTTTCATGTTTCAAGCCTCCGTCACGAAGTATTCAAGCATGCTAACAAGCCACCGAACCATGGGGGGCCTAAGGCCTATCACACGCTGAAGTACTTTGATATTGTAGATGCCCCCACCACCTGTGAGAGGCCTGATCTCTCCCTGGCTGGGATCGACCCGTTCATATCAAGCTCTGTGGAAGAGGAGTTTACTGAATCCAAATAAGCCGTTGCCGGTTCAGCACTATTCCTCATCGGAAAAGGAGCGACTTTTGGCCCTGGACTCTATAAACTCAACGTGCTTAAAATGTCATAATTTAGTACCGAACGGTAACGAGATAGTGAAAGAGAAAACTTGAAAATGTTATTTTAGAAAAACAGGTTCTTTGCTACCTAGAATACTTTGAGGAGATGATGTCAAACATTAACTATCATAAAATGGAAGATCATCAGGGAACTTGAATATTGCTGGACATCTTCATTCGGGACTTATATCAGCATATTAATCCAAGGTATTTTTGTGAAGAATCTCATACGTTTTCGAGCAATTTAACTTGGAGGAACTGAGGAACTTTCACTTTCAAAACCCACCTCTTCAAGCTAGCCTTCACCAGTTAACCCTCTCCCCCTCCCCTTCCTATGTGTCCCCAGCACTACCTCAATTAGGCCCCTATACTTTCTTCTATTTACCTTTTGTTTCTTTTTATTATTACTACTCTATCTTTTCAGTTTGTAAAGCGTCTTTGAGTGTCTATGAAAAGTGCTATATAAGTCTAATGTATTATTATTAGTAGTATTATTATTATTAAATGGATTTAAAAGAGACTCAAGTGTGCTGAGTACCAAAGTGATAACCAAAGTGATGAGGAAAAGGATCTGAAATGTACAAGTCTTGGTTAAGTAGTGTAGTTAAACTCAATGACAATGGTTTCGTGTTTTATCTTGTATGCATTGTCACTCTACTGCTTTTAATTTAAATATAAATGTCTTCTTTAATATATAATCTGTAAATATAACTAACTTAATTAAACTCCATCCGTGGGCTGCATTTCACACCCTTTCTGTGAGCTATTAATGTCCTTTATGGATACATCTGATACATCTGTGCCTTTACACTGTCTTGTCCATTTCCTCCTCGTTGTGAGAATCCACCCCCGGGGTTTGGATTGGTCACCACCATCCCACACACATTCTGCAACTCTCCTGTTCAGCAGGGATGCATCATAATCAGAGACATGGAACATGGAACATTAGACATCAAACATTATACAACAGTTAGTTCCGACCAAGTAATTTGATTGGACAAGAGGCATTCCATGAGTGCCGATATACAGTATAACAGCACTGGGACTTTTAACTACGGTATATGTAAAACTCCGCCGCACAGGTGTTCTATTAAATTACCGTTAATTAGACATTAGATCGTTACGGTCGTTATCTATCAGATTATTTATCCGTGTTGAATCTTTGGAGTTTATAAATGGTAAATGGGCTGATTTATATAGCGCCTTATTCCAAAGCACCTTACAACGGCCTCTCATTCACCCATTCACACACCAATGGCGGCAAGCTACCATGCAAGGCGCCGGCCCGCGCATTGGGAGCAATTTGGGGTTAAGTGTCTTGCCCAAGGACACTTCAACATGTGGCCAGCCGGGGCTCGAACCGCCAATCTGCCAACCTTGCGATCGTTAGACGCCGTCTCTACCTCCTGCGCCATAGCCGCCCCATTATCATTCCTATCGCTACCTATTGCTAAGCCACGCCCCCTTTGAAACCTTGGACAAACAAACTACGTTCGCTCAAATTCTTCACTGACAGCGACTGACTGACCGACCGACTGAATGACATTCAATTACTTACAATGGCGGGAGTTCGCAACTTTCTGATTTACCACAGCAAGTAATAGACTTTTTTTTTTTTTTTAAAGATGACAAGAATATTTAGTCTAGAAGCTTTTCACCATCAGATATTAGCGAGTTGTTTGTCCGAGTTTTCTGCCTGTAGTGACTTTTGCTGTGATATGATTGGACAATTTATATTTTGGGGCGTGGCTTAGCGATAGGTCTATTGGATCATCGTACTGATGTCAAGGGGATCTCCTCTTACCTGAGGTTTGGATGGGAGTTCTGTTATATCTTTCTTAAGTTACTTGTTGGATAATAATCAATAATATACTTCTGAGTTTTAAGACGATTTATTTAAACAAAGTACACAAGTTTACAAAAAATGAGAGCTGGCTGCTGGTGGTCAGGAATGATGAGAGCTGGCTGAGGTCATCAGAAAAAGAGATGCTGGGATCAGAGAGAGAGCGTCCCCTTGGGCCCACTTCCCTATTTATAAACAATAATATGTAAATACAGTTTCAAACAAGGGTCCTATCACAATCACTGTATGGGTGATCAAGGTGTGAAAGAGGGGCTGTTCCCCAGTTAGGATCCATTTTGAATACAGTCACTTCAGGTTCCATTTTGTCTTGACCATTTGGCTTCTTGAGAACAAAGAGCCATACATCACAATTAGGAGTTGTGAGAGAAAATTATTATATGTAATAAGCTACATTTAAGTTTCAAACTCCATCATCTTAAATTGAATATCTACAGCAAGCTATAGAAAATGATTTCCTGTTGTCACACAATAAAACCAGTTTCTCTACTTGAAGCTTGACATTGGCTAGACAACAGACACATTTAAATGATTACAATGAAACCTGTTTTCTCTGCTTGTCCTCCTGTGGGTTACATTTACATAGAAACTCAGAACAATGCTGAGTCACACCAGAGTGATTGCCCGGCATTGTTCACTCTATGGTCACCACTCCTCACTTTTGTTATACTGTAAGGAAGGGAGGGTCGGATTCCCCCCTAACCTTCATCCCCATCATCTTCCTCAATGTTCAGATCCACACCCCCTGTAAATGATTGGTTTAGACCTCACCTAAGGGCGGACTTGTTTATGAGGGGAACTGAGAGCATATATACTGACATGTAATTAATGATCTTGACTTTTACGAGGAACTTTGAATCGTTCAGATGCGTCTGACGAACCTGTAAACTTCCTCCTTCTGCAGAAGAATATTAAATATCTTTTCTTATACATCTTGAAACGAAACAGGCTGCCATTATTGATTATTTGCTCTAACAAGTTGGCGACGAGGAAACAGGGGAGCGGCTGCGAAGGTATCCTGTTTTGTCCGCTTTCGGACATTTTTCAGCTGACGAGCTGCCTAGTTGAGACGGAACAAGACTCTCGCGTTTCACCTAGCAAGTGACGCGGTTAAGAAATCCCCTCTATTTTTGATTGGCTGAGAGCGGATGATCAGGGCCTTGGCACGCTGTCTACGTAACACACGAACAACGGTAAGCCTGTCGATTTTCATTTGTATACGGAACGGTATTTAATCGGAGAAAGATAACTGATTGGAGAAGTTTTTGTTTCCGGGTGCACTTTGTGATGCATGGCTTGTGGCGTTCTTAGACGATTTACATGTTATCGTGGCTATAATTGCACCTGGCAAAATCATAAGACTGCTCTTTTTGTGTATATGATATATATATACGTGTATCTTTCTGATCATGGTTAACAAGAGGTCCATGGTGTCTAAACGATCGTGAACAGTGGTTAACTAGTGCCATTTGATTGTGATATTACATTGCTGTTTTTTGGTTAACAGAGGTCCAAATCAGCTGATATTTTGGTTAACAGAGGTCCAATCAGAGATATTTTTGGTTAACAGAGGTCCAAATCAGTGAATCCTAGGTTGATCTAGGATTGGGTTTTTATTACACAGAGGTTTAGTTCTGTGTAAAAGTGGGGAGGTGGGAACACATTTTCAGTACTTATCCATAAAATTCATTGAGCCAACCAGGAGTTCTGAATTTTCCATGTATGAATATAGAGTTTCATTGAGCTAACCAAAGTTCTGAACTCCAGTTTTAATTAGTTAATCAGTGTTAAATACTTCAGTTTTTTCCGTTATCTGTTGACTCAGTGCATATGTAAAAGGCAGTGCTGATAATTGTATTGTTAAAGTAATTGTTTTCTTATTTGTGATAAGACATTACAGCTGTTTTCTGTTTTTAGTCATTCCTTGTGTGTGTTTTTTTTGTGGCTATTTTTACTAATAGTGCTATTTGTATCTATAATTTTTCCCTTGAAAATAACTTGATTTTGAGTTTAAAATGAGTATAGAATCAAGTCGTTCAGAGAGAGTGACACCACTTCTTGGTCCTGCTAAGATAATGGCAGACAAATGGGGTTTATCTGCTGTTAAACATATTGGGTTATGGTCTAAGTATTCATCTTTTCCTGCTACATGTGGGACACTGAGCGTTAGCATGTTAAATGGGATTAGAATAGAATTGGAGACTTTTGAGAAAACACCTGTAGGAAAGAAAGCAAAGAATGAGATAAATTGGGATTGTTTTAGAAAGTGGGAACGCATGGCAGAGGACAAACACAAGAACTCAGAAGAGGGTTTACTTTTGAAATGGCTACAGAATCAGGTGCGTCTACAAGCTGCACAAATTAGATTTTATGAAAGACAAGAGAAACGTTCTAGAGAACAACATAGCCAGCCACAAACAAATAATAGGTAGCAGGTTGTTAAGGATTTTGCATGTTATAATTGTGGTAAGGGCGACCATTCCTATAGATCCTGTCCGACGTCAAAAAGGTTTCCTAACCATGGGAAACAGAAACATATGACTCATTCTGCACAAATTAGATTTTATGAAGGACAAGAGAAACGTTCTAGAGAACAGCATAGCCAGCCACAAACAAATTTCAGACAGTGGGGTGATAAGGGTTTTGCATGTTATAATTGTGGGGGCAACCATTCCTACAAATTCTGCCCGACACCACAACAGCAATTTTAGGAAATAGTCTATAATTGTTGTTTCTCCATGTACAGCTCCAGTTTTTTGTATATCTTTGATGGTTTAAGAATGTTCTTGTTTCCCGACACTTTTAGGAAAATTGTTGAGTTTTGAATTTTCTTGTTGTGAAAAGAGACCCTAGCGGTTTTTGAGTTTCTGTTTTCTATTTTAATATATTTTTTTTTGCATTAGGCAAGGTTTTATATTTTCTAACCCAAGTCATGGGGAGCTGCTTTCTTGCGCAGAAAGACCCTGAGAGTTATTTCTATTCTCAAGAAGGTGGGTTTATGTGTGAAACTCTGGGAGAACTGATCACTCTCCATTTTGAGTTTTTTGCATAAACCTGTCCAAAATTATATAGATCTGTTTGGTATTCATGCATTGTTCAGACCATGATGTATTGAAAAAAGAACCATGTGGCCTGTCGTATCAGAGGCTCATAAAATACTATATTTTTGATTGCTAACTCCCCCTAACTCATTAACAATTAACCCTGTTTTTTCTTGTTTTTGAATGATTTTTCAGTAAGTATATTTTGACATCATAAAACATGACACATTTGTTTATGATTTTCAAATCACACGAAAATGTTCTACCGTTTCCTATTTTAATATTAAGATGTTGGTTTGATTAGACATAAAATTCTGTTGCAGTTTTTTTATTTATTTGTTAACTGTCTCCTCAGACAGACCAGTGGTGGCCCTGTATTACTGCAGATACACTTGATTTTTGCCACGGCAAGAATGTGATATATATTTCAGAGTGGAAGCCGTTTTACCAGAATCCAGAGACGGCGTGCTACGCAATATCCAGCCGGATGATTGAGAGATGAACCAGGGCCACCAGAGAGGGAAGCGACGACCAGGGTTACCAGACACACCAGAGAACACAGAAGAGATGACGATAAGGGTGCCAGGCCCGACAGAGAAGGACGCAGCCACCAGGGTGCCAGGCCCGACAGAGAAGGACGCAGCCACCAGGGTGCCAGGCCCGACAGAGAAGGAAGCAGCCACCAGGGTGCCAAACCCGCCGGAAAAGGAAGCAGCCACCAAGGTGCCAAACCCGCCAGAGAGAGAAACAAACGCCAGAGGACGAGACCCGGCAGAGAACCACCAAACGACCATCGACGACAATGTTCCAGTTTCAACAGCCCGGACCGCCGAGCCTTCAAATCAGAGCATGGCCGTTTCAAGGAGGAAAGACACATAGGGCCCTATTATGCACTTCATCAATAAGACGAGGCGGTAGATCTAAACTTAAGACGTGGAGGCGTGGTCAAGGCCACTTTGCTATTATGCGTGCTGTAGTGGGCGCCTAAAACCCGGCGCTAAGCAAAGAAATTAGTCATGGGTGTGTTTTGGGCGTCTTCTCAATCAACCCAATCAGCGTGCCCGGTGCCATTCCCTTTAAGAACCGGCTGCGTTGAGTCATTAGCGCTATGCTATTATGGAAGTCCTGAGAAGGAGGTCAGCGCGCTTCTCTGCCTCTCCCTTCTGAAATAAAGCATTTATACTGTGACCGTAATTGACGTCTTGCCGTGGAGCCACGTGCGTGTTCATGTGTGCCCACATGCATGCGCAAACCGCGGAGGCGCGCTCGTGTTTCAAAACGTGCATGAAGTCTAAACTTAAGAACTTTTCAAACCACTTCTTAGCGATAGGAGCAAAGTCAGATCGCATAATAGCAGGGGCGCCTAGTGCACTTCATTAACATATGAACACTCCCACAATGAGCAATATATGCACGGGAGTTTTACGTCTTATGTGTGGGCGCCTATCGACACCTGCATAATAGCAGTAGCGCGTATGAAGCGCATAATAAGGGTGGGGGTAGGTCTTAACCTGGCGGTGCGTCTTAATTAACACTTAAGACGGCAAGTTAAGAAGTGCATAATAGGGCCCATTGTATCATGAGAGATTTTGCTTCGAGGATGAATTACTCTGATTGTTGGATCTGTCAACAGATACCTGTGAGTCCAGCCAGGGTCCAAAGTGTGGACACCTGTACTAGTGAAGATGCTGGTGAATGCCTGCATCATGTTTTCGATAGTGCTAAAGACCACTCCCCAGACCATGTCCAACATGGAAGGAGACAGACGACTGCCTGAACCTCAATGACACTGACAGACGACGACCGATTAGGAAGAGATTGAAGAGCAAGCAAATCCTCCAACTGGGGTCAAGTGCTAGTAACCTCTGACCCTGAAGATGCAAGAATCAAGAAGGCGTCGGTCGTTTGGATTTTTTTTTTTTTTTGTCTTGTGTATGATGTACGGTGCTTAATTTTAAGCTTGGTTGTTAATTTTAGGATTTTTGGGTTGTGATGATTTTTTATTATTCTTTCTCCAAAAATGTTTTGAACCATATTTTTCTAATTGTTCTTGTTTTAAGAGTTTACATCTTAAAAAAGTGTGGAATGTGAGAGAAAATTATTATATGTAATAAGCTACATTTAAGTTTCAAACTCCATCATCTTAAATTGAATATCTACAGCAAGCTATAGAAAATGATTTCCTGTTGTCACACAATAAAACCAGTTTCTCTACTTGAAGCTTGACATTGGCTAGACAACAGACACATTTAAATGATTACAATGAAACCTGTTTTCTCTGCTTGTCCTCCTGTGGGTTACATTTACATAGAAACTCAGAACAATGCTGAGTCACACCAGAGTGATTGCCCGGCATTGTTCACTCTATGGTCACCACTCCTCACTTTTGTTATACTGTAAGGAAGGGAGGGTCAGATTCCCCCCTAACCTTCATCCCCATCATCTTCCTCAATGTTCAGATCCACACCCCCTGTTAATGATTGGTTTAGACCTCACCTAAGGGCGGACTTGTTTATGAGGGGAACTGAGAGCATATATACTGACATGTAATGAATGATCTTGACTTTTACGAGGAACTTTGAATCGTTCAGATGCGTCTGACGAACCTGTAAACTTCCTCCTTCTGCAGAAGAATATTAAATATCTTTTCTTATACATCTTGAAACGAAACAGGCTGCCATTATTGATTATTTGCTCTAACAGAGTATAGTAAGAGGCGGACATACAGCTTATACATTCTATACAGGTTATATGGTTTCTGTGCATGTATGTGAGCCGAAATACACTACAGTTCAACACACATACAGCAGGAGTCTGATCTTTCACACACTGGCTGGCTCACCCTCTCCATGTCCTGCTCTTCAACATGAGCACTGTTCTCATCCTAACAGGCGGCTTTAATTAAGCCAGAAGGCACACGAGGCTGTGAGTTTTCCTGTTCCATTGTCACAGCTGTCAACTCAGCTTTTATACAATGGGTTGCAAAACAAAATCATAAACACCTTTTTAATTATCTGCCTTGCTCTTACAAATATAGTTCTCAAAACAACCACTGTTGTCAAGTTAACGTGATCAGTGTAATTACCCACACAGTAATTACCTCACAGGTAAGTGTGAATGTCTTAGAGACTGCCTTCCTGCATACCACTAGTTTACCACTAGTCAAAAAAAAAAAAAAAGTACATCAGAAGCCTGCAGAGGTCTGGAAAAAGTTATTGTGGTTCAGATAAGATGAATATTATCATGGACCAGAGTGATTGGGAGGTTTGGAGAAAAAGGTATCTGCCCAAGATTTGCAGCATATCATCGCCTCATCTGTGAAACATGGTGAAGAGGGTGTTTTAGGTTTGGGCATGTATAGCTGCCGCTAGAACCTGCTAACTTGTCTTTATTGATTATTGTAACTGTTGTAGCAGCAGCGGAATGTTGTTCTGAAGATGAAACCTTCTCTACTGCTTGTGTGCAAACAAAGTTGCCATAGCAACTAAGTAAAACAATTTTTTTTCAGGGCTAAAAAGTTATTGACTGACCAAGTCAATCTTCAGATTTTATCGAAGATCGAACATGCATTTCATTTCCTGATGATAAGAGTTTAGGCAAAAAAAAGACTTCAAAACAAACAACAACTGAAGATGTCTGTAGTACAGGCCTGGCAGAGCATCACTGTGGTTACAGTACAGGCCTGGCAGAGCATCACCAGAGACGATACCCATCGTCTGGTCGAGTCAATGGCTTGCAGACTTCAGGCAGTTATTACATCCCTAACCCTAACCCTAACTAAATATTAAACAACACTGCTTAATTTGGACATAATATGAATCTGTGTCTTGAAATAGGGGTACTATAGGCCTACTGTATAACAACGTTTTCTTAAAACGGTGAACCCAGTATATACACAAATACCATAAAATAAAAGCTGAGAATCATACTTTAACCTCCTAATAAAAGATAAAATAAATATATAAAACATAAGAAGAAAAATGCTAGCCCATTACTTATACATGGCACTGTGAATTGTGTCAAGCTATAGTGCTGACATACGCTCTTTGGACTGAGGAATTTTGGGCTGAGTGACTACCTTACTTTCCTGCTGAGAGACATCTGATAAGGCTGCTCCAGTTTATGTTTGAAGTAGTACAGCACATATTCCTCCTCTGTGTTTTATCGGTTTACCATTCTCCTATCAGTCTTGGTATAATAATTTTCCCCTTGTGGTACATAAAAGCAAGTTACTCGTCCTAGCAATAGGAACATGTTCAAATCATCGTTAAGGTGAAACACTAAAAGGCACATCTGTAAAGAACTGTGCTGCTCACCTTTCTGGCTCGATGGAATTGTTCATAGTGTCTTTTTCCTCGCTGACACATCAATTTATCCTCAATAGGAATAAATGGACTGACTTATATAGCGCCTTGTTCCAAAGCTCTTTACAACGGCCTCTCATTCACCCATTCACACACACATTCACACACCAACTGGGGTTCAAACCGCAAATTTGCTGACTTTGCAATCATTAGAAGCCAGCTCTACCTCCTGAGCCACAGCCTCTACCTCCTCACCCACAGCCTCTACCTCCTGCACCACAGCCTCTACCTCCACCAGCTTCTACCTCTTGCACCACAGCCTCTACCTCCTGCGCCACAGCCGCCCCAATTGGAAGGCCTATGGTCATGTCTTTCTTTTCTTTTACCTCCTTTTTTTGTGCAAAAACCTAATCATTCACTCAATCTTGAAACAGATATGTTTCTGATAAACCAATGAAGGAGATACAGGAACAATACAAGTTGTCTCAATTATTCAAGAAAACCAGCCTAACAAAGATGTAGATGGTGCTCACTCACTGTTAACTCGGGGAGTTATTAGCATAATTATACTCTTTTTCTATGGATTTTCTTTGTTTTTCTATGTGTTTCTTTTTCTACTAAATGCTTTTAGGTTGTGATCATTATTTTTCTTATATGTCTTAAAATCACAGCCCTCATTGAATGAGCCATTATGTTTATATATACTTTGCACATTTGGTTTTAGTTTATTCTCTTCAAATTGAACTCACATCTAAGACCATGCCAGGGTGAGCGGAGAGACAGACTAGGATTAAGGGTAGCTGTGATGGCCGAGTGGTTAAGGCGTCGGACTCGAAATGTAATGGGGTTTCCCCGCGCAGGTTCGAACCCTGCTCACAGCGCAGCGACAATAAAGTCTATCTTTAGACTTTAGACTTTGGCTGTGGCTCAGGAGGGAGAGCCGGCGTTTTATGATCGCAAGGTTGGCAGATCGGTAGTTCGAGCCCTGGTTGGCCACATGTCAAAGTGTCCTTGGGCAAGACACTTAACCCCAAATTGCTCCCAATGTGCGGGTCGGCGCCTTGCATAGTAGCTTGTCGCCATTGGTGTGTGAATGGGTGAACGAGAGGCCGTTGTAAAGTGCCTTGGAGCAATATAAGTCAGTCCATTTACCATTTATTATGAAAACAACCTCCTGAAACACAACATAGGGCTAGTTCAGTTAAACGCTGCTCCTCCACATCTGATTAGCTCAGGCCTGTATTGATTAGCCTGTAGCAAAGCCCTGATAATGCTAAGGGAGACAAAGGACCGGGGCTGATCATCCATGTTCTATTTTTCTTCCACCTTAACCTGTTCCCCATTCTACTGAGATAAGTTATTTTTTTCTGAGTGGGGCAGTCCCACTCATATTTTTCATTGTATTGGACAGATATAGTGAAGACAGACAGGAAAGTAAGGGGGAGAGGGCATGTCAGGAGGGCATGGGCCGGATTCTAACCCATGCCGACATGGGCATATGTGCACTGTAGACCGCGGTGCTAGACCACTGGACCACCCCAGGTCACAGGTTGTATATTCTTAACATGAAATTCCCTTAAAAGTGAGGAAACCCCGCAAAATATATATTTTGTATCCCTATGCTTGTAGCTTGTTGCATAACTTTTGATTGAAATGGAAATACAGCAGCAGCTTTCATAACATACTTGAGTGACATTTACCTTTCTTTGGATAGGGCAGAGATACAGGGTCTGAATATAAAACTCTAAGTAAGTAAGTAACTAAGTAGATCTTTATTTATATAGCCTAGCACCTTTCATACAAGAAATGCAGCTCAAAGTGCATAACAACAGGGATAAGAAAATAAAGTGAATATAAAAACATATACAAGCATACAATGAATATAAAAGCAGGGGAAGTAAAAAGAAAAGGTAAAGATAAAATACAATAAAAAAAAGGGAAACAATGTACAACCTCTGCCTTAACACTTAGTAACCGCTATCCATCTTCTCATCAGCAGAATACCTTTCCCTATCCATTTAATCTCCCTACCTTACACAGTCTTCCTGTACTTCTGTACTGGCTTTCCACCAGTGCCTCAAACATCAGTTTTTGGAAAAGTTCACATCAAGTTCAAAGTACAAAAGTACTTCCTGTAGAATGTAATACTATAGCTTTTAGAGTAGGCCAGGGGATCTTCTTGGCAAACACGGAAACACCTGATGACATCTGTAGATAAAATACAATCCTCAAAGTACTGTACATTTTGATTTCATTTCGTGGGGAACTCTGTCTCGAGACTAAGTAAGTTAAATGAATCTTGTGTAGACTCTGAGGGCCCTATTATGCACTTCTTAACTTGCCGTCTTAAGTCTTAATTAAGACGCACCGCCAGGTTAAGACCTACCGCCACCCTTATTATGCGCTTCATACGCGCTACTGCTATTATGCAGGTGTCGCTAGGCGCCCACACATAAGACGTAAGACTCCCGTGCATATATTACTCATAGTGGGAGTGTTCATATGTTAATGAAGTGCGCTAGGCGTCCCTGCTATTATGCGATCTGACTTTGCGCCTAGCGCTAAGAAGTGGTTTGAAAAGTTCTTAGGCGCTAGACTCCATGCACGTTTTGAAACACGAGCGCGCCTCCGCGGTAATACGGCAAGTTAAGAAGTGCATAATAGGGCCCATGAAGTGCATAATAGGGCCCTGAGTGTTGTTGTTGTAACAGTCCTGACAGTAGCTTAGAGAGCTAGTTTCAGTTGAGAATAGACTGTGCTTGAAGTCAATTGCTGTCAAGTAGCAGCGGGAAGGGCTGAAAACTTTGCTAACTACTAAAGTGCTTGACAGTTTCCCCACTCAAAAAAATTACATTTTGGCTGCATTTACACCGCAGGTCGTAATGCCTAGTTGCCTAGATTTAGTGCCTTTATCCAAACATTTTGAACGCCTGCTTACATCTACTTTTTAAAATGACCCATATCCGATACCTGTGCTTACACTTGTAACACTTGAAACGTCCCGCAGTGAAACTCACGTCAAACGTCATGAAAATGCGAAGAGAGTCCGTCGTATTTTCAATGGTGTGCAAAATTGGAATTGAGAGTTATATATGCGACCTGCCTGGTTAGACCGCAGTCGAAATGACACATATCCGATTCGTATCTGATTGAGGCCGGTATGAGATTGAGGCCTGAATCGGATCTGAGAATATCAGATTCAATGTGCTTTTTTACGGGTTACACCTACGTGTTACATATCAGATCTGTGCCACATGTGAGTAAGAACAATGGTAATTGTATCACTTCTACCTGGTGGTGTAAATGCTGCCTTTTGACTTCAGTGGTCTAACCAACTGACAGTTAACTGATCGTTAGGTGGGAGGGGCTGCTACCAGTGGCGGCTGGCTGATAGAGGGCGCTGGGGCGCCGCCCCCACCTTCACTTCCTAGTTGCGATTTGTAAAAGTTTTTTTTTTAAATAAACATTGTTTATTCACAAAATGCGGCTGATATTCTGTCGGCGCCTATCAGCATTCATTAAAAATCCTCCAATACAATAAACATTTTATCTGTGTGTGTGTAAAATTCACTGTTAAAATACATAGGGGGAGGAGTCGGGGTGCCGGTCGAATGCAAGTCTATCGCAGGCCAAATACTTTTCGCTTACACGTGAGCTGTAGCAGCGCTCCAATAGGCTGTCTCCTATTTCTCGGCCAGGGCGCAAAAATTGCGCCCTGAATATCCGGTTGTTAAGTCTGACGTCAAACGT
>NC_137674.1:84166554-84286286 GCF_963989245.1 Nansenia antarctica
CGCCACTGGCTGCTACCCTGCTAGCTCATCAGCAATGACAACATCTGTACTTCTATCCAGCCGACAGCCTCACTTGACAGCCTCCTGACACGAAGATGCCTGACACAAAGACGAGGTAGTCGATAGAGGAAGTCTATAGAGGAAGGCCTGAGAGAGAGGGCCAGACTACTAAGTATTTGTTTCTCTTCTCTTGAGTGTATTTAGTGCTGCTGCATCCCACATTGGTTTCATGAACATGAACAACGAGTTCAGTGCTCTTCAGTGACCTTCCCAGCCCCCGGTTCTGAATCCAATAGAAGAATCTGCAGGAATTGCGTGATGCAATCATGCCATTATGGATCAGAATCTCAAAGGAATGTTTCCAATAATAAATATGGTTCAAAATATGCAGGCAACACATGAAAGAGATACACAATGTGATATAAGGAGATCTTTCTTGGTCACGTGGCCGGAAATTATATATTGATGACTCAGAGAGAAGGTTGAATCGTAATCATTGTATTAGGCAGATCTGGGTTGCATTCCCATGTACAGATGTTTCCATGGCAGCATGCTCTGTTAAGTCCAAGCTTCAAGCATGGCTACGACATGGCTGGTGCCGAGCCTGGCTGTGGCATAAAGAGATGCCAAGCAAAGTACTGATGTTTGTTACAGCTTATATACAGTTCTCAGAGAGGAAATAGCTTTTACCTCGTAACTTACAATACTGACATGAGTTCCCATACATGGCTATGCTGTGTTCATGCTGTTCTGCTTCTGCAGCTGACCACTGGGCTAAGGCTCCTATGTCCTTAGAGTTAAACTGGTCTCACTGTTACTTGATATGGTATATGCCTGCTCCTAAAAATGTTGTTTACTACTGAGAGTGGGCACACATAAAATATGTTTAAGGTTAAACAATGAGTATTGCAATATTTGATAGGCACACAACATTTTGGCATAGTCACACAAAAACGCATCATATCAGCTCACTCTTTTTTTTCCCCATGATGTAAGATTAATTTGACTGGTAAATTATTTCTATTGAAAAACATGTGGAGTTCTTAACAAAGTCAATGAATGACCACATCAGAAATACATTAGGCATCGGTTCCATCATACAAAGTACATTATATGTCAATATAACAATGTCTGGAAGTAGATCTTCAATCAAAGGAACGGCCTTGTGTTTCTGGTAACAAGGAGTGCTATTTGATTCTTTGATGGTCATCAGTCTTGCACGTGTTCTTGCCTCTGTTCACAGCGTTAATAGGTTTTATTAACTTAAGACAATTTAAGCATTATCATTACACTACACCCCTCCTTTTCTTGACTTAAGTCTATAAAATCTTAAGCTTTCCATCAATGGATTGTGGAATTAACCTGCTCAGAAACAGTTGGAAACAAAAATACAGATGTTAAGCATAAGTCTGTTAATTGGGTTATCTGGACTGTTGTTCCCGTCCCTTAGAATTCCTAGAAGAAAGTTTGTAAGTTCATGCTGTTGAATTCAGCTGTTTACTGCTGATGACACTGTTAGTTGTGTGCGTCAGTACAATTGAACAATTACGACTACATAAAAGTATGTGTAAGTCTCTCTTGTCATCATCATGTCTCTGTCTTAAATCATAAGAATCAACATTTCCATTGTTTGTCACATTGAAATGTCATTAGTTTGTCTCATTTCTCTTGTTTCATCCGGCAATAGCTTCCTTCAGCATCTGCAACATTCTCTCCCCACTTCTGCAATGGTTAACTTAGACCAGATCTTAACAGCATCTCGGTCTCTGAGTCCTTCGCTCAATGTCTCTTGATTTCCTTGATTCTGTCAGGAAATAGAATTGACAGGCATTGTCAGAATACATTCCAGGTCTTTCTTGCTGTATTGTGTTTTCTCCATCAGAAATGTCCTCCTTTGATGTTTCACAGAGTCTTAGAGTCTTAATGCGTATTTCTCTGTTCACTAAATCAATCAAAATGTTATATGTCTGCTGAATCAACACAGATTTGCATGATAATTTCAATATGAGACAAATTTGTCTATTTGTTGTATGTTGTAGCTCGATGTGTGTGTGTGTGTGTGTGTGTGTTTGGTTACAGTAGCAGTCTCCGTTCTATTAATAGCCTAGGGTCAGAGTTTTAACACTCTCGCCCTGTTGTGCTGCTTGGTTCAGAAATATGGTTGTTATTCATTTCATTCTTAATGATAACATTCTGCGTGCCATACATAGTAGTTTGCTTCCCATGATGTTAATAGACATGCGGTTTTAGTAATCAATTATGTTGATTGAAACTTCTCTTAGAGTCTTTTAAATATTATGGCCAAATCTTTTCAAACTTAGTTTTCCTCAAAGTGCTGTGCTTTCAATCACGTATTTAAGGTCTTGTCCCTAACTTAATACACAATAAATATATTTCTGTACCTTACAGATAAACATAATAGACTTCTGCTTTGTTCCTTACAAAGTTCAGAATCTCAATAAATCCTAACTCTCAGTGTTTTGACCACCGTCTTTGACTATACAGCGCCTTCTATTCAAACTTATATTTAATTTAGTACTTTCCAATATCAATACATCTCCTTTTTGAAAAAAATTAGATTCGTTCTAGAACAGCAATTCAGGTTAAAGCAAATAATTACATTGTGCCTTACCTGTTTCGCTGAATCTAGCATCCTGTTCGTTAGAAGCCATTTGATATCCTGTTCGTGACGCCATTTGATATAAGGAGATCTTTCTTGGTCACGTGGCCGGAAATTATATATTGATGACTCAGAGAGAAGGTTGAATCGTAATCATTGTATTAGGCAGATCTGGGTTGCATTCCCATGTACAGATGTTTCCATGGCAGCATGCTCTGTTAAGTCCAAGCTTCAAGCATGGCTACGACATGGCTGGTGCCGAGCCTGGCTGTGGCATAAAGAGATGCCAAGCAAAGTACTGATGTTTGTTACAGCTTATATACAGTTCTCAGAGAGGAAATAGCTTTTACCTCGTAACTTACAATACTGACATGAGTTCCCATACATGGCTATGCTGTGTTCATGCTGTTCTGCTTCTGCAGCTGACCACTGGGCTAATATAAGGCTCCTATGTCCTTAGAGTTAAACTGGTCTCACTGTTACTTGATATGGTATATGCCTGCTCCTAAAAATGTTGTTTACTACTGAGAGTGGGCACACATAAAATATGTTTAAGGTTAAACAATGAGTATTGCAATATTTGATAGGCACACAACATTTTGGCATAGTCACACAAAAACGCATCATATCACAATGGGTTTGGCGTGATTGCAAAAGGGCATAATTGTATTGACAAGCCATTCAACAAAAAGGAAAATGACTTGTTTTTTTGGTGTAAGTGGATTTTTATAATTACATTTGTTTTGTTTTTTTCGAAATAATTTTAGAAAGATTATATTTAACATACTAATTCATTGAGACATAATCTTCACGAAAACATAAGTCATTTTTATGTTATGTTGTTTCGAATGTAATAAACACTAGGCCCACCAGTTTAAATTGTGTCATATGTCACATATGGCCCCTGTGTACGCCAAACCCTCTAAATAACTTTTTCCTCATATGATTAATGGAGAAAATTGCCATAGGACAATCAATCTCTCTATCCCTGCTGTGGTACCATTCATCAATCTGAAACAGTTTAAGCCAGCAGCAATATTGGCATCATCCAACACAGACAGCCTCTCTACAGTGAGCTAAGAGGGGATCTGTGTATTACAAATCAAACGTGTACGGCAAAAACTGAAAACTAAAAACAAACAAAACAACGTTTAGATTTACTGTAGAAGGACAAACACAAACAAACAAACATAATCTATCTAATCTACGCATTTTAATGAGGAAAAAAAACTGTTGTATTCCTTGTATGTATACAGGCGCAGGAGGTAGAGCTGCCGTCTAATGATCTCAAGATCAGCAGATCGGTGGTTCAAGCCCCGACTGGCCACATGTCAAAGTGTCCTTGGGCAAGACACTGAACCCCAAATTGCTCCCAGTGTGCGGGCCGGTGCCTTGCATGCTAGCTTGCCGCCATTGGTGTGTGAATGTGTGTGTGAATGAGAGGCCGTTGTAAAGCGCTTTGGATAAAGGCAGTCCAATCTACCATTATGAAACAATCTCTTCGATACTGGTTTCAATGGCCTCCTTCATTTTGATCAGTAGCTCAACCTCAAGTAGTAAGTAAGTGACCTGCAGACACACAATCATTACAATCAGCTCAAACAACAGTTTGTATCTACAGTCTCTCACGAGACAGCATGTTGATTATGAGTCAAACATTGTGAATCATAATCCAGTGATGAAAATGATATCATAATGTCATAACATAATGTTATCTTGTAACATTACTCTGTAATCATAGAGGGAAATCAAGAGATTGTGGAAACCAGACGGGGGTGTGTGTGCGCCAACGTCAAAACTGTGTGAGATTGTCATACGTTTAGGGGCCCACATCAGATCACGATCAAGACATGCGAGAAACAATGACAAAACAATCTCTAAACCAATAATATATTCTGGATTTTGATACAAGCATGTGCACAGCCACACCGTATTAAAACTAGTAAGCAAGGCTAATTTATCCTGGGAGAATTGTTGTGTGATATAGCTGCTATTCCCACATGGCCTCTCCCTTCTACCCCGATCCTTGGATTTATTCACCTGTGTTCCATTTATTTACCTGTGTTTACCTGTGTTCCATTTATTTACCTGTGTTCCATGAGCTCCAGAAGTGGAACACTGCCTAGGTACTTCTGGTGTAAAAGAGAATTGCTTCCAAATAAGAGCGCCCAAGTTAAACTCCATTTAGCACTGAAACATAGTAAATATAGATCAAAGAACAACACATAATATGCTAATTATCTTACCTATTATCTATCATATTCGATCACCACCATATCATATTTGGTACAGTTTTTCCCCCAAAGGGTTTGTAATTCTAATATACTAATTACCCTGAATTACTGATGAAATTGTATTTGTAATGACAGATTACATTTTAATTAAAACGAGCTATGCTGCAATGCTGCCTGGTTCGGATAAGGTGAATCACCACAGGGTGCCTAGTTAATGATGAGGGCACAGTCTAGTTAATGATGAGGCATAGTCTATGTGAGGGTCTTTAATGAAAGATTCACCACCGGTCAACACAATCCAGAACAGTCCACTTGTTATTATTTTGTGGTTCTATAGAGACAGAAGTGACAGTAGTAATGAACAATCAGAATTAAACACAGCCGTGTCAGGAATTGTGGAACCTCGCAATCGAGCCAAACAAGTGTTGTTGTTGTTTGGAAAATAGTTTTTTCAAATGTTTTGCAATATATGAAAATTGAAGCATTGAAGAACCCACTCCATCTATCATCATATCATAACCAACAGTTTTACATTCATTAAATACCTAGCAAATACCTAGCATAGCAAACTTGGGTGGGGGGTAGTATTCGTATTTGTTTGGGGGGGTGTATCCACTTCCCTTTCACCCAACCCACATTATATAACTGTAACTTGAATGTGTTTTGGTAAACAGCTAAAATAACCAAAATTCTGTCAGTGTCCAAATATATATGGACCTAACTGTATATACCCTTTACCTGAAGTCAGAGCTAGCCTAAGTTTGCTGTGTGTGTGTGTGTTCCTAGATTCACGGAGTGCCTGTTTTCTACTTGTGATGCGTTGTTTAAGATTGATGTAAACTGGGGGCTGAGCTGCTTGATCCAGGCAGCTTAAAATAATAATTGAAAATTATCCGGTTGTCTGAACATAACAAACAGTGTCGATTCAGACATCGGCCAGCCCTCCTACAGGCACCTCCTAGGTCAGGCCAGACCTGTTGTGAAATACAGGCTATAAATCGCCTATACGCTGTGTACACACCCTCGAGTCTTCCTTCCTTCTGTGACCTAACTAGAACTTTCTAAACCTACTGTGGCCTAACTAGAACTTTCTAAACCTACTGTGGCCTAACTAAGACTTTCTAAACCTACTGTGGCCTAACTAAGACTTTCTAAATCTACTGTGGCCTAACTAGAACGTTCTAAACCTACTGTGGCCTAACTAGAACTTTCTAAACCTACTGTGGCCTAACTAGAACTTTCTAAACCTACTGTGGCCTAACTATGACTTTCTAAACCTACTGTGGCCTAACTAGAACTTTCTAAACCTACTCAAATGGGGTCATTAAATACTCTGGTTGTTATGTTTGCCTTTTGGTTGACAGCAAAAGGGAGAGAGGAGGATAGAGAGGGAGAGAAGGAGAGAGAGCAGGATGGTGTCGGCACACCAGAGAGAGAGAGCAAGAACCAGGTGAGAAAGTGGACAGGTAGTCAAGACCACATAAATAAGTAGCCTTGAGAACCGATGGTTCTCGAGCCTAATGGCCCATAGGGAAGGAGCCTATCTCCTGTTTCCGTAGCGTGAGGCGTCATTTGACCCTGTGAGTAAAAAGAAATGTATATCTTTGCACTCAATCAAATTTCAGGACCCTCCTTTCATGACTTTTCCTAGATATGTGCGTTCTACCACCCAGTATCCTTACATTTTCTAAATCATATCAGGATAAGCTAGTATAAAGCTATTTTGCAGTTTTTCTGTGTAGGAGGCAGGCTAAGTTACAAGACGTGCTAACTAGTGGTCTTTGTGTGTAAGTAGCAGCTTTCCATTCTAAAGACTATGGTCATTTGAACCCCTGAGGCGGCTCTTATATGGCGCTTTTCCATCAGCAGCCCAGCTCGGGTCGGGTCAGGTCGGTTCGGCCCGCTTTGGCCCGCTTTTGATCAGTTCTGGTTTTCCACTATACACAACAGACCCGGAACTAGTAGGAGGAGTAGGCGATAGTAGGCGGAGTTACGCGTCATAACAGCGCGCCATGGTGGTGACGTATATTTTCACGAGACACAACACAGCACCAATAGCAGCATGGAGGAACTTGCAGCTATCGTATGCCTTTCCCTCGGCATGTGGTATATTATTAACCGTGGTTTTTTGGAGAGAAAGAGAAAGAGAGAGAGGAAGCTATGTACACATAATAAAGTCATGTTTTTTGAACCCTTAAAACCACTGCCTTCACTTGTCTGCTTTATGAACTGTAGTATCATTGTGTATCAATTCCAACGTGTCCGGATAGAGGAGAGGACAGGGAATCCAAAACCATTTGAATGGTGTCGATCCTACACTCCTATCACCGTCGACACAGCGCGGCAGCGAATTCCCTGTTAAAACGATTCTCTCCCCCCGCTGTCAACAGGAATTTCAACCAGCTGGCGCAGTGCTGCACTCTCTCTATTTCGGGCTAAACTGTGCAGTGTAGCCGGCGTCCTGGTTCCTCCAGCAACCGGACACTTCCATAAATAACAACAAATATGTAATATGTAAATATGTATAATACCACGTTCATTGATAAAATTACGCCAGGGATGGAAAGGGGTGAAGGGGGATGATGAAGCTCTGGACTACGGAACGGCACAGCACAACGGGGGGAAATGCGATAAGAATTATGTCAAAATGCAGCACCATCATGCACAGATCAGCCTTAATGAATGAATGAATGAATGAATGAATGAATAGTTTAATGACCACTTTAATGCATTGAAATGACATTAAACTAAGATAATACGATGGTCAGCATAATTTTTCGAATCTTTATTAATAAGCAGATCAGCCTTAAAGCATGTAACGTTAGATATATAACGTTATACAGGGAGCGATGTATTTCTACGGAAAGGCTGATAGAATGTAGAATCTTCTTGTCGGTAAAACGATGGAATCAATCTATTGAGGATTGTGATCTTAAATGCGTTGTGTCATCTCAGGATAGATTAGGTGCACAGCATACACGATTTGACAAGGAAATAGGATGTTCAACACGGGTCGGAATCTCTGTACAGTTCAACTGTTCAAAAAGTGCAACTTCTCTGCTTTCAGAAACTCTTTGAATTTTTTAGATTGGGCATATACACCGCTGGACTGGCCATACAATCTTTCTGCCCGCTGGCAGATGGGCCGCGCTAGTTTTGGGCCGGTCGGGCCGGTCGGGCCGGTCGGGCCGACAACCCAAGTACAGTGTCATGTCCGTAGATAAGATAGTGAAAGGGGGTGCCCAGAAAATTAGGGAGAAAAAAAGTAAGAAGCTAGCAGAGGATGCCTCAAAATGTCAGAAACTGACAGATATGTTCTCTGCATCGACTGTGGGGGCTAGGCCTACTACAGCTGCGGCTGCCACAGCAAAATCTTTACCGCTAACTAACGTTAGCACTGATGTGCCGTTAGCAATTGAGGAGAAGACAGAGGACACAGCTAGAGAGGTAAGCAATGTTGTTACTTGGTTTTACAAAAGCAAAGTTATGTTAGTCGCTTGCATTGGCCAGATTAAGGGAGCAGCAGCAGAGAATGTCTTATGACTTATGCTAACCCGTACAGGCAGCATGATTGCATTGCGCTTCACCAGGACTTGGCTGGAATTCATGCACACACAGTGATCTCTCTCGTGGTGTAACGTTAGTGCTGCTTGGCTGTGGACTCTATAGCTAATGTTAGATGGGGGTGTTCTGCATTTTGTGACTTTCTATTTTGTTGCTAGCTAGCAAGTTGAGGTATCACTGTCACTGACATAAATGCAATACCAACAATGGGTGTTAATAATACTTTTTATTTGAAAATAAAAATATTTTTTTTTAAATCTACACTAGCCTAGTTCAGAACTAATGAATGCTTTTTATTGCATGGAGAAATAAAACTCATGCAGTCTGCAACCCAATAATGTTGTCTTGCAACCTTCCATTTGAAATGACTGGGCTTCTGGTGTAACATAATGCAATCATGCAGCCTGTGTGTACATGTAAATGAGAACTTTGCTGATTTTGACAACCAGTTAGTTTACTTCTCTGTCCATGTCTTGTTGAACCAGGTTGAGCTGCTGCTGCCCTCCCCAGAAAAGCAGAGTGTCAGGGAAAGAGAGGAAAAGGAGAGAGAAAAAGATGAAACAGAGGAAACAGAGTGCCACGTTCAGGACTTCAATTACTTTGCCTGTCCTGAGCCTTCCATGCTAGATCACTTTTTAGATTACCACCCTCAGCAGAGAACCAAAAATACAGCGGCACAAAAGTATTTCACATGTGCAGATGGCACCAGTAGGAAGTGGCTCTAAATAATTGTAATTATTCCTATGACTGCCGAGCTTTTTGTTATACAACTACTTAACAGTATTGAGTATGGGTATTGTTTGCTCAGCACAGCAGCCATGTCTCATCACCGTGGAGTACGTCAACAGTGAGTGAGTACACTGGTTCACACTTGCATTGGTATACTTGCTGTCCATGTCACTTACTCCGCTCTATAGGGGTTTTTACAAATGGTATATTCAACAGACTGCCAGCATGTTGATCGGCGGTGTCGGACCGATTGTGTTGGGCCGGTCTGAGCCACATGGCAGGGCCTAATTTTGGTCCCAGTCCAGCCCTGGGCATATAGTTCATGAATTACGATAGTTTGAATCCGCTGTAGACAGCTCCGGTTTCGGAGCAACACTATCGGCATTAGTCAAATACATGCTCACATCCAGTCATCCGCTCACTGCTCTCCATCAAAAATGGCACATCCATCAATAATATTACACAATAACAACTGCTCTGATTAGATTGCTTAGATTGTTTAATACATCAACGGGGGGAAAAGCGAGATGAACTCGCGAGTATCAATGCTTCATTGAACGGAAAGTCCTATCTATCCCATTCAAAGTGTTTTAGCCTTCCCCCTTTCCACTGGTAATAAGGAATTGGCAATAATATAGATAAATAGATCAACATAATGCAGCACTATCATGCACAGATCAGCCTTAAAACATGTAACGTTAGATATATAACGGAGCGATGTATTTCTACGGAAAGGCTGACTGACGCTGGGCTCATTCAATCTCCGCGTTGGTTATAGATACGCTTGCAGCAGCGGTGAACGCCCGGTTCATTGAGTTTAAGGTTAAAAGCATAACTTCTCGGGGTGTCAGCGCGGTGGTTAAGGGCTCAAAATGACCGTATACCGATGGTGAAGTTAGCAAAGGAGTATTGTGTTTCTACCACATTCACAGCCGGTGTTATTCACGGGCAAAGACGGTGCATAATAGCGATTTTTGTGTTATGCTTGTTGTAAATAAAAGTTCTATGATGCATTGAAATGACATTAAACTAAGATAATACGATGGTCAGCATAATTTTTCGAATCTTTATTAATAAGCTATTACAGAAACTGTAGTGACATTTTCCAAGAGCGAATGTGGTATTTCAAGATGGCGGTTAGCGAAGAAATCTATGAACATGGGATGACGATTTCCATTGACCAATCAACGGTGTGCAGCGTCACACGTCACACGCAGCCTGGCAAAAAGATCCGGGTCTAAAAATGTAGACCCTGGTATCGAAGGGGAGCTAAAGAAGCGACCCGACCCGACCTGACCCGACCCGGGCCGACATATGGAAAAGCGCCAAAGAAGCAGGCCAGCCAGCCCTGGCTGGCCCTGTAATGGAAAAGGGGCTATAGTAGGTGAAATAGTCACGGCTGTTCTAGTGTTAACAAGATGGATAAGGGAAACAATAACATTTGTTTCTGGTGGACACTGGCAGGCCAGTGGAGAAAGCAGAAGGAGTGAGGAGATTTAATCCCTGGAGACAGAGTAGCACACCCCAATTGTCATTCTGTAATTGCCACTCTGACCATGAGCAGTGTCATACAACATTTTAATGGATTTTTACTGTGGCCATACAGCTCAAAGTGCCCCATTTGGACAATATATATATGGCAGCTATAGAGGAATGTTCAAAAATATGTCTTTCAATTACTTTAACTTATGTCTGGTACCAGTCCACTCAGAAACACTTCTAGAATATGGATCAAGTGAGTTTCAACCATGAGTGGTGTCATTCAACATTTTATGATGGCCTTACTGTTGCCATAACTACAGCTCAAAGTGCCTTTTTTAGACTGCATATGGTTGAAACTCACTTGATATTCTAGTGTTGCTGAGTAGACTAGATTAGATACTAGATAGAGTTGACATTTTCAACACATATTGCTATAGCCTATATACCAATATGTAAATTGTAAAGATCAAAATTACTTTTTCGAAACGGTATACTTTGTCTTCGGTAATTTTTCCTTATTTCAGCAACAATAACAGAACATATTGTAATCCAATCACTTTCCATGCATCTCTGCAGTCGCGCTTTTATTTTGAATTCACGAAAACGAAACCGGAAGTTGTTGATTAACCGAGCTCACGGAACACAGGGAGGTATTCTATCAACGTCACTCAAGTAAAATCCTGATTTATTTTGATAAATCTCGCGGGATTCACCAAAATAAGCCTAGATTTTTTTCTCTAGCGCCATTGATGGAATACCCCCGCGGTGGTTTATTAATGTTGACAGGAAGTATTACTGAGAATCCGTCGTGAAAACCAATGAACGGACGGGAGAGGCGGGACTTCAAATGTCGCTTGGAGTTCGTCTCTCTCTCTAATAGCCAGTTTACATCTGAGACGCGAGGAAAACAGACGCATTTATGAAAATTATGAAACCATTGAATATAATGGGAGCGTTAAAGAAATGCGCAACATTAGTCTAACATTGGAGCAGGCGTGTAAGCCGGTGTGGTGTTCCGTGTGTTTCAGTGTCTCTAGTCACCAACAATCAAGGGCTGCGTTCGTAAACTCGCTCTGAGAGCGCCGGAGCGCACACTGGAGTCCAAGTAATTTGATTGGACAAGAGGCATTCCATGAGGTGCTGATCAGATTTCCAGAGCGTATTTACGAACGCTAACCCTAAACCTCCCGTTAGGCCACAAGAGGGCGCGTCTGAGCCGCGCAGGAGAAGTGAAGATGCGAACAAACCCCGTCCTTCTTATATCATAGTCCGTGAAATTGTTGGGGTGTTGGGTTAAGGGAAAGCATCATATTCTACAACACTGTCAAACAGCCAGACTGGAAGCTGTCATCCGAGTTAGTCTACTACGACTCCAGCGGTGTTGTAATTCCCACATGATGGTCCCTGGGAATCGTGATACAGTCGGATACAGAGCGGCGTTTTATTGCATTTTTTCCCTGTCGTTCAGTAAGTATTTGACGGACTTGTGCTATTGTGTCGGAAGTTATTGCATGTTTTTCTCGGCTCGCAGAGTAGGGTAGGGAGTCGAGCCAAGTCGTTCCTGTTGGAGGAACAGTTTTGCGGAGAGTTGCAGGTCTTAGGAGGGTTCAAATCAAATGTGCCTCTGCTTTGTAGCGAAGCTCCAGGAAATGTGCTCCTGCTCAGAGCAAGGCTGGATAATGATGTCCTGGATCATGTTTAGGATCTTTGACCGTTATTAGAGCCCAATTTGGGAGACTATCGTCGGTCACCCGTACCTCTACTCATATAGTCACCTATATTTATGTTTGGATGACTTTGGAGGTCCTTTGGGGCAGCAGACATGTTTTGACCACTACAGTAGTAGGGAAAGTATGGAGCCACATATTTGAGTAAGAAGGTTTTGTGAAACTTCCTGGCCAGTGGACTAGGACCCAGACAAGAGGGTTTGCTGTAGTAGTGGATGTGTGTTGATAACGTAATGTTAATTGACAGGACAAATAATTCATAATATTGACATTGTATGTTTAATGTTTTGCATTTATTATAAACCCTCCAGACACTTTTGATGTTGTGTCCTCCGCTACTAGCCTAATCCTTTCATGTTATATGGCGACAGGAATATGTCATAATGTTACTCTAACAAATGCGCAACAAGTTGCATGTTACATTAAATAGTAGGCTAGTCTGGTTAATTTAACAAAATAGGTGTAGGGAAACATGTATGTAATATTAAATATTAGATATTTATAATAGGCGCGTTGCATATGCGATGGTGATTTGACTTGATAAGTTATCTGTTAAATCGTGAAATCAAAATGAATAAATAACTTCAGCCCCACAGAGGAGGCTATAACTATAACTCCAGCTGTTTCCTTTAATCATGCAAGGTCTAACATCCACGACCTTGACTTGAGTGAGTTTCAAATCCTGCAGCCAAGGTCTAGTATTTTCTGTGTTAAGAGCTGGAGACTGTCCTGGCTGCCTTGGGTTGGGTTGGAGGTTTCTGTATGAATTATCATTGACATTGACCTACTTTAACCAGCACCTGACTAGAGTGTTTGAAAGTGTTGCTCTTTGTAAATTCTTTTATTTTTATTTTTTTTATACCTATGGCTTTTAGAGAAATTGTTCCTTGTAAAGATAGATTCTTGTCAAGAGAGACATCTTACTGTATTATTTATCCGTAGCAGTAGGACACGTCTCGGAGATGACATAACGCATCATGTCTACTCGACATCTCACTGTGAAAAATACCACCAGAAATGTCTTTTTTTGTTTTACCATCCTCTTCAAATAAGCTTTCATGTTACATGGAAATAATTTCTAACACTAACTTTAAAAAATATATAATAATAATAATTATCTATATATATATGTGACGTTTTATTATAATAATAATAACTTTATATAGCGCCTTTCTCAGAATCAGAATCAGAAGACTTTATTGCCATGACATGTAAACATGTTAGGAATTTGGTTTGGTACAGTGGAGCGCAGTTTACAACAGGACAGGTGCAAGACAGGACAAGACAGTGCAAACCAACATCATAGTGCAAAAGTAATAAATAAATATAAATATAAGAAGTGCAAACAGTGCCAAAAGATCAAGTGTTCAGGTTTCTCAAACCCAACCCGTAGTTTCACAATGATTATGAATGACTTCCCTTCCAGGATTCTCCAAGGACAGTTATCCATTTAAGCCTAAGCGTTATATATATATATATATAGCCTACAATTGCAAACTAACAAACAAAAAATCGATACAAAAGACAGTAGTCAAGGTTTGTGTGGAGAAAAACTGCTGAAGCGGGAAACACAGTGAAAACACCCTGGGAAAGCATGAAATCACATCAGCTCTGGAAGAAGAGCTGCAGCCTGGGTCAGCTAATCTGGGCCAGGCAGGCCTGGGAGCTGGCCTGGAGAGAGAGAGAGAGAGAGAGAGAGAGAGAGAGAGAGAGAGAGAGAGAGAGAGAGAGAGAGAGAGAGAGAGAGAGAGAGAGAGAGAGAGACATTGGCACATCTAGGAGAGCATAACAGCTACCAGCCACATGTGGTATGTGAAGGAATCCAATACGTTTTTGTCAAAATTAATTGCAGCAAATCGTGAGCTTAGAATCATAAGGTTCTATCTCCGTTTAGGGTAGTTCAGAGATATTGAGCGTCAACGTTTTTACATTCCATTATGTTCTGTGTGATGGAACCTTTGTATTTTATGAATTACTAACAAAAAAATGTCAACATTTTAAAAATAACACCACACAGGCATTAATAAACACCTAATGGATCAGATTATGTAAAAAACTAAATTTTGACAAATTAGGCTATAATTCTAACGTCACAAAATGCAACTGGTGCTGCTCAGGCTGTTTAACAAAATATTGGCTACGTACTTTAGCTTTTTATCACATATTAATATTCTCCACCGATTTCACTATCTTGTCATTAAAGAAAATGTAGGCTATTACTTGGATATGAGGGCACTACTGCTATATTGTGACTCTAGATTTTACTCAGAAGAGCCCGTTTAGTTTAAAACAGAGAGGTGAAGATGAGATTAAAGTAGATACTAGGGATGCTCCGATCTGGATTTTTGGGGCCGATACCGATTTTTTTCCTCAAGATCAACCGATACCGATACCGATTTAAAAAAAAAATACATAACTGTAGGCCTACTGACTGGATAGCCTACATATTTTTTGCTTTTTAGACAAAAGTTTTGATCCATTAGGCACCAAGCAAACGCAGACCCATTTTTATGGCATAGTAAAAGTCTGGCCTATCACCCAGTTAGGGCCTGAAGTAGGGATGGACGGTTTCCAATTATTGAAACCGAAAAACCGTCAGAGAGTAAAACCGCGGTTTTCCGGTTAACCGAAAAATACAGTAAAAAAAAATAAAAAAAATAAATATATGTAAAAAATAAATTAAAAAAAGGAGCGCCAATTTCAAATAATTGAGCCCTACTGCTACAATACACTCATGTCGAACACCATTAAAACACCGTAAGCACAGTCGCAACACATTTAGGCTACTTAGTTTCACAAATATAAGTGGAAAGGCAGACTTTTGTAAGCTACACCATACATGAAAACACATGAACACTTAACACACCAGCTCCGCTGATCCAGGGTGCACACCTGCACGGAAGATCATCTCTTGGAACAGCGTCTTCATTGAATGAACTGCTTTCTCAATATCTTGGTTCTTAGACAAAGTTTCAGCTGCTGCTCAATGTATTTAAATATTTGAATACTGCTCAATAATCACTGAAATATTAGACTTAGAATTATGCAGTGAACATACTTAAAGCTTTTCATAAAAACCACATGCCGCGAGACTGACTCGTCCTGAACTGTCGTAAGTCAATCAACAAAGAATGCCCCATCAAAATAAAAGTGCCCATGGTAGAGCTGTCAAAATAGAGCTTTCAAAATAAATGTACTAATACAGATAGAGATAAATACAGAACTACCTTTGCGTCACTAAGTGACCGCGTATCTTCTGAGACATGCGTTCTGTCATCACTTTCAGTAGCGCCTTCACACACAGTGGCGCTGTGCACAAACACTCTTGATCCGTATAGCTCTTGTTTTATTATATTGTGGTTTAGTAAATACTGCACTTGGAGTTACATTCAATGCATGATTTGTGCTATAGAACATAAATAAAGTTTGATTGATTGATTTCAAATCAAATCACATTTTATTTCTATAGCGCATTTCTCACAAAAGTGACCCAATGCGCTTTACAGAGAGCAGCGAAAATGATCTTATTAAATGTAAGCGAGTAATTGTAAAAAAAACTTTCCTATCTACCAATAACTGAAGGCAACTATCTTTCCCATAGAGTGATTCGTTACCCTTAAATATAATCCCAATTAGATATTAATCCTCAGTTATTCTTCACAACTGACCAAACCTCTCACTCATTGCGCGGCAGATTCAGACTGTATCATTGTTATTTTCACACACGACAAACATGTGACATGTTCCAGTTTTATTCTTATTCTATTTTATTCTTCTAAAAAAAAAAAAACGGTTTCAGACGGTTTTGATAAAAAACCGTTTCTATTTTTATAAACCCCGGTTTTCGGTTTAACCGAAAAACCGTCCATCCCAAGTCAGTGATATGGCTGTATAAAAGACATCATAAACGTGGCCTTCATGGTTTACATACTGTTACGTCCTCCTATGTTTTCTGTTCAGTTATCTGTCTTCCCCAACATAGCTAAAGGTCCTTCTCCTTATAAGCAGAATGGTTGGTTTATCCAGAGTGTGTGTGATGTGAACTGTCATCATGCCTGTATGTGTGTGATGTGAAATATGTCATCATGTCTGTGTGTGTATGATGTGAACTGTCATCATATGTGTGTGTGTGTGTGTGTGTGTATGTGATGTGATATGTCATTGTGTGTGTGTGATGTGAAATATGTAAAAATTCAGAAGAAGAAAGTTTCTCTAACGAGGTACCGTTATTAACATTTTACAGTTTGCCATTTCACTACACGAGAAGAAGCCAACAATCTGAATAAGTGTCATCATGACCTGGCTGAAGATATTGCTTTGAGGAACAAGGGACCGTGCATGCATGAATGAACTGTAGTGACAGATTAAAGGCTTTTAAAGCACGTACATCAAAAAGCTTTCAAACTAAGTTTCCCTTGCTTATACCCAACGTAGCCTATTTTCTATGTTGCTACAATCAAAGCCAGGAAGGAGTCTCGTTCTAACTCAATTGGAGACATTTTTGAGAACAACACAGCTAATTATGTATGTTTTTTTTGAGTGAGGTCCTTCCAACAGTGCTTCTGGCGTCGTGCAGGCTTTGCACAAGTGTTTGCAAAATGGCTTTCTCTCCCTGTCTCTCTTTCTCTTTCTCTTTCCCTCTCTTTCTCCAGGGAGTTCCTGATAAGATGGCAAGTTTGCAACAGTTGCAACAACAAGAATAGGGAGTGGAACTTGGATATATTCCTGTAGGAGGCTGTGTTCCTAGCCAAAATGTTGCATTTTTAATCCTCCCTAACAAAGACGGGAGAGAGATCAGATCTGTCTGCATGCTCAGAAACATATTGTTCAGTGGAACCCATTATCTTTTTCTCAGTTGCTCGCTCTGAATCCATGATTTAGTGGAATTAACTGTATTTCATGTTTTCAAACCCATCGTTAAGGCTACACTTCCTAGCCCCTACTCTAAGCTCCAGGTGAAAACGTACTCCCTGCCACCACAATATGTGTCAACCATTCAGTAATATTGTTTGCAGGGTTTTTGTTCCTCTGATCAGCTGATCTGGAACGCGTCCAGAATCCGTTCCTTTGGGGGTTCAGAGCCCATATGTGCTGTGAGCTCTCTGCTGATCTGTCCCTGCACTGTTTCTTTCCACATACACATTTGTCTCTCTTTATGAAAACAACTCTGTGTGTATCCCAAGGCCCCTGGCCACTCCTTAGCAGTAGGAACCTGCCTGTAGGTTTAATCAACAGCTCTCCATGCATGCCCACCACATCGGAGAAAAAGGGACTCCAGTCCTTTGACTCTTCGTAATTACAGTTAGAACGAACTGGGGGTTTAGAACACTCGTGAGAACCCCCCTCCACCACCAAACCGGCACAGTTGCCTGATTTTAAATGGACTGGTATAGAAATTCATTTTCAGCACCGCTGTTTTGATGTTATCTATTGATTTGGAATCCTCATGCGAAGATCCTCTCGGCTCGAAATCGATGGCAATATAATTGGATAGAGGCTCTCTATGCCCTAACCGCAATCTTTCATAGATGAATGGCGAACAGCACACTATCACAAACCTAACATACGGAAACTAAAAGGAAAGAAGCACTCTAAGGCCGTTCTTGAAATCTCCGGCTATAACTAACCGGTTTTTTTTTTCTTCCAAAGATTGGCCTCGATGATGTCTCATTAGACACAGTGGTTCCCATAGGAACCTTTCTGTGTAATGTGCAGCCTTTGACTGGAATGAGACGAAATGAGGAACATAATTTTATTGAGTGGCTTTGTCAGTGACATGTGTTTTTATTTTACAGTCCCTGTCGACTTTGCCACTGGCAGCTCGAAAGAAGGCTCACAGGTAAGCATTGTTATTGCTTTATAATCTTACAGTACCTACCATATGCAAATGTGATAGGTACTAATACTTACCATATGCAAATGCGATAGGTACTAATACTTACCATATGCAAATGTGATAGGTACTAATACCTACCATATGCAAATGTGATAGGTACTAATACCTACCATATGCAAATGTGATAGGTACTAATACTTACCATATGCAAATGCGATAGGTACTAATACTTACCATATGCAAATGTGATAGGTACTAATACCTACCATATGCAAATGTGATAGGTACTAATACCTACCATATGCAAATTTGATAGGTAATATACCTACCATATGCACATGTGTTGTTAATTAGTATGCACCCCATGCATGTTTCCCAAGTCAGAATCAGAATTGCTTTTATTACAATGTATGGATACACAGAGTAACATTGGGTACAGGTTCAATTAGACATTGGCATTGCAGTAGAAATACAAAATCAATAATAGAATAGGCAGGATATAAAACAACAATCAACAATAGCTGCATATACAATAGCGTCAGAGCGTCAATAACAGAATAGGTGATAGTAGCAGAATGCAAATCAGCATATCAACATTCAGCATATAAACAACATTACGGAAAGTTCAGATTCTGAAGAAATGTCAGACTGTGCAGAAATGCTGTGCAGGTTGCCGTGCGATGTGACACACTGTCATACGGTGTGCAATACGGTGCAAAAGTGGAGTTCCCTCACCCCTATTAAAGGTTACATCTCCCACACAACCAGAATAAAGCCCTGTGGTTGGTGCGTTTCAGTAGGTTGATCAAATGTCTCCAGGTCAAACCCAGCTTGCAAGCTTAATCTGCCCTGAAATATAAATCCATTCCATTTGACTTGTCCCTCAATAATCGGATGATTCTGTCCTCTCTCTCTCTTTCTCTCTCGGTATGTGGTATCCGTGCCTCTCAATAAATAAATAATTAGCATGTTTAGTTGCTCTAATTGTTATCGGTGTGAGAAAACCAGTTGACAGGAATGCCTCCAGGCTGAGGTGCTTAGTATCACATTTTCTGGTTTCCTGTTTACCGACGTCAGCTGTTCTTTTGCCTCCCCTAGTGGAGTTTTCACTCTTTCTATCAAGTCTTTCTATCAAGTCTTTCTATCAAGTCTTTCTATCAAGTCTTTCTATCAAGTCTTTCTATCAAGTCTTTCTATCAAGTCTTTCTATCAAGTCTTCATATCAAGTCTTTATATCAAGTCTTTATATCAAGTCTTTATATCAAGTCTTTATATCAAGTCTTTATATCAAGTCTTCATATCAAGTCTTCATATCAAGTCTTCATATCAAGTCTTCATATCAAGTCTTCATATCAAGTCTTTATATCAAGTCTTTATATCAAGTCTTTATATCAAGTCTTTATATCAAGTCTCAGTTTAGTATAGTGTGAAATGGGGTGTAACGGATCACCTAACTCACGGATCGGATCGTGCCACGGTTTTTGAGTCACGGATCGGATCATTTTTCGGATCAACACAAAACATTAAAATAAAAATAAAAAGCTTTTTCCTCGAATTCTGTAAAAACACCACTTTTACTGTGTAAAACCCAACAACATTCAAGATGTCAAAACTGGGTGTGTGTATATATATATATATATATAGATGAAAGCACAGGTGGGTATACCTGCTGGGCATTGCTGCCTGTCGCACCTCCGACGGTGCCAGTGGGCTGACTGCAGGGTCGTCAGCCGGGAGCCACCCTTCACTGATGTTTCGCTCCTTTAATCCCGGAACATCTCAAGGTGGTGGAGCAGTGACAGGGACGTCTCCCTGCCACTCCCTGCAGCCAGCCCTAGGATCCTCCTTTCCCCCACGCCTTGTCCTTTCTTCTGAGCCAGAGCCAGAAGCTCCCTTGTTCAGCCTCCTCCGCCAGGTCTTTGAGCGCCTTTCTCAGCTTGGATCCTGTGATCCCCAGCGACCTCAGGAGCCGCTGTGTAGATGTTCCTGTATAGCCTCTGCACCCAACTTCCACAGGATAGGTGACTGCCCTCCACCCTGCTTGCGAGCACGCAGCTGCCAAGTCTGTGTACTTTTCCTTCTTTCTCTCGAAGGCAGCCTCCATCCCCTCTTCCCATGGAACGGTCAGCTCCACCATGATGACTGTCCTCATCGGGGTAGACCAGAGTACGACATCTGGCCGAAGGGAGGTTGATGTGATCTCGTGTGGGAACTTCAGCTGTCGATCGAGGTCAGCTCTCATGTTCCACTCTCCTCCAGGAGACAGGAGGGACCACTGCTTCGTGCTGCTGCCCTGACTTTCTCCCCCTTGCCGGACAAACTGGATCCGCTGCTGTGATGTGACTGGGCTGCTCTTGTTTGATTCCAGTCTGCGTGCTTCCAGAATTTCTGCTAGTTTGCGCAGCACCCGGTCGTGCCGCCATCTGTACCGACCCTGCGTCAGTCCCGCCTTGCATCCAGAGAGGATGTGTCGCAAGTTTGGGTTGTTGGCGTTGCAGAGTTGGCAGGTCTCCTCTGTGCCGTACCAGAGGTGCAGGTTCCGGGAACTGGGAAGGGTGTCGTAGGTGGCCCTGATCGAGAAGCTCAGCCTTGCTTGGGGCAGCCTCCACATATCCTTCCATGTGATGGCTCTGTTGATCACAGCCTCCCACGTTGTCCACCTTCCTTGCTGTTGTTGGCCCACGGCTCTGATTTTGTAGCACTCCTCTTCGATCTTTACGACTTCAGAGATCACTAGATCTTTCCTTTCCTTCCTCGTTGCCTTGGACCACATCTTGGGTGCTGATCCCCATCCAAAACCAGTCCTGCCTGGCTGCAGCACCCCGACGATCTCCTGGTGTTTCAAGCGATTGATGGCCTGGTCAACTGCCTGCGTGGCATCCCACTTGCGTCCTGTGCGAACCTGGGCCTTGCTGTGTTGGACAAACGGGTCGGGTGAGTCTCTCAGCTCGAACACGAGTCTCACTTTCTCCTGTTTATAGCCCAGGCTGATGGATTTCAGTGGGAGCTTCAGTGTGGTTCTTCCAAACAGCGCTGTATTAGTGAGGCAGCGGGGAAGGCCCAGCCACTTGCGGATGTAGTTGTTGGCTTTTGCGTCCAACTTCAGCACTGTTGTTAAAGTGATGTCACACAACTTCAGGGGCCACATGAGACGTTGGTATAAGGTGAACTGGTAACACCACACCTTGAATTTCCCTGGCAGGAGGCTTTGGTCGATCTTCTTCAGGCCGTCCAAGAGCTGGGAAGTGACAGAAGAAGCCATGTGCTTGTCAGAAAGGTCAGCCGTGTAAAGCCTTCCGAGGCTTCGCACAGGATGGTCCACTAGCAGCGGGATCTTCTCGCCATCCACTGAGAAAGAGATGTTGTCATTCCGGACTCCTTTCCTGATTGAGAGACTGCGGGACTTAGTTGGTTTTATCCTCATCCGGGCCCATGTTAGGAGCTCCTCAAACCTCTTCAGAAGTCTCGCTGTGCACGCTGCTGTCTGAAGGAGTGTGGTGACATCATCCATATAGCTCCGTAGGGCTGGGAGTCGCAGACCTGACTGGGATCTGATTCCTCGGACCATCTGTCTTCCGCCGATTAGGATGATCTCAAACGCTGCTGTGAAAAGGATGGGGGAGATCGAACAACCCATCGCTATCCCTTTCTCCAGCCGGTGCCAACACGTTGAGAACTCCTGGGTTGTGTAGCATACATGGAAGTTGTTAAAGTAGGTTGCTAGTAGGCTCTGGATGCACGGTGGTATGTGGAAGAATTTGAGGGCAAAATGGATGAGCTGGTGGGGAACAGACCCATATGCATTTGCAAGGTCCAGCCAAACGACGTGCCGGTCTGATTTGCTCCGCTTCGCTGTCTGGATCTGTTCCCAGATCATAGCCGAGTGCTCCACGCAGCCAGGAAATCCTGGGACGCCTGCCTTCTGACAGCTGGTGTCGATGTAATTGTTTGCCAGGAGGTAGCTGGTCATGCGCTTTGCCATCACTGAGAAGAAGATCTTCCCCTCCACGTTCAATAAGGCTATGCCTCTGAATTGGCTGATGTTATGGGAGTCTTTCTCTTTCGGGATGAAGGTAGTGACTGCTCTGCTCCATGCTGAAGGGATGGATTCTGTTTTCCAGGCAATGCCCATTAGTCTCCACAAAAGCTTCAGGGTCATTGGGCAGTTCTTGTATACCCTATAGGAGACGCCATTTGGTCCGGGTGCAGATGCAGCTCTCGCATGCTCCACCGCCTGCTTAACTTCAGACCATCTGGGGGGAGTGGTGTCAAACTGAGAAGAGGGCTCGGGTGGGAGCGGTACGTGCCCTGGGGAACCAAGGGGACTCTCCTTTTGGCTGTCACTGAGCTGGTCCTTGATGTGTTCCTCCAGCTCCTGCTCGGTGGTCTGCAGCTTCCCCGATTTCGTCTCCTCAAGCAAACCCCGGGCGTACTTGAACGGGTCCCGGAAGAAGTTCGTCCTTGCCTTTTCCTTGTTGCTTCTACGTTTCCTGATCCTTTCAGCTCGCCTCAGGTGGGTGAGTCTGGTTCTGATCTGACTCCAGAGGTTCTGCAAGCCCTCCTTCTCCTCTTCCTCAGCTCTCCTCCATGCCTTCCGCAAACGTCGCCGCTCCTTTACCAGCTGGAGGATTTCTCTCTCCCGTCTCCCGCTCTGCCTAGGAACGGTCCTCCTCTGAGGCATCTCTCCAAATCTTCCCTTGCCTTCCTCATAGATGATATGGCCGAAGATGTTCAGCTTGGACGTTGTGCTGCCTCTTAGACTGTTCTGGAGGGTGGTATGTAAGCTTTCGTCGAAGCTTCTCCATGAATCCTTGTCGCTGGCCTTTGGCCACTTGATCTTGGGTTTCCGGTCTGGCTTCTCTGGGGTTTCCTTGGTGGATTCTCTACTTGGCGTTCTGCTCTGATGCTCCTGTTGTGGGTCGTGCAGATGTGGTTGCAAATCCTGCTGGGGAGGCTGTTCTTGCTCTCTCTCACCGGATGCAATGGTGGGATCAGTAGCACTGTGGTGCTCAACCTGGCTCTGATTCCTCCTTGTCTGACCTGCTGGCGCAGTGCAAGTTTGCATCTGATAGCTGCCGCCGCATTTTGTCCTCCCCTGGTGGATCCGCAGGCCCAAGTAGGTTGTTACTTTGGACCACCCACAGCTGCATTCTCTCAGGATCCTTTGATCGTTAGTCGTTGCCGTTCCAGTCGTTACCGTGTTATCTGTCCTGATTGGTCCATCTTCCATCCCGCCTCTCGGTGGACCGCCGGGTTGTTTTTTCCTTATATATATATCAGGGTTTCCGTTAGAAAAAATTGCCGCCGGACATCGTGTCCGGGAAGATTTCGATTTACCGGACAAACGTGATATATTCCGGTCATCGGTCATCATATTTTTATTTTATTTTTTATTTTTTATTTTTCCAAATCTAATATAGCTGTTTGTCGCGGTGATTACTGTTGTGTAGCGGCCTATATATGCCATTTAATGTCTATTTCTCATCCGATACGATTAGATGCGAGCTATATAATATATAATAATATAACATGATTCGCATGCGCGCTATGCCATTATGTCCAGCGCTGAACGGGCGCCTCACTGGGAACTGAACAGACAGCATCGATCAATGAACGGACTCCACATTACGTTAACTGAAGTTTGTTAAATTGTTTGGGATTAATGTGAGTTTTCTATTTTCTCTTTCCAGTTTTACCCTTTTTTTATCAATAAAACAACGTCATTTCTATAACCAGGTCTCGCTGGTTGGGAAGGCATTTCGTTTAGCTGCCTGTCAAATCATACTTAATCGGACTCGGGAGTATGACAATGAGGAGAACATAACTGTTTATTGAGAAACAATAGGCAGGCTGGGATACGTATATAAAGAAATACCACAATAGATGTATAACATTTTATTGAACAGTGCAAGCATGTAGGCTTCTGGCGTGACATCGTACCCCTAACGTTCTTAGGGCTTGTTTGAAAAGCTTAGACTGAAAGTTAGTGCCTGGTCAGATTGTATAACAAGAGGAAGACCGAATGTGGAAAAAAACGTTGTTAAAGCTTTCACCACTGAGCTGGCTGATATGTTACGCAACGGAACAGCTTCGGGAAAACGAGTAGCAGCGCACATAATAGTGAGCAAATACTGACTTCCACTTTTAGTCCTAGGCAAAGGTCCAACACAATCAATTATTACACGTTCAAATGGCTCCCCTATAGCAGGAATGGGATGCAATGGTGCGGGTGGAATGGATTGATTAGGCTTACCCGCCATCTGACAAGTATGGCAACAGCGGCAGTGCTTGGCAACATCCGCCTTCAGTCCGGGCCAAAAGAAATGTTTCAATATCAGCTGATAAGTTTTAGTTATACCTAAATGTCCTGACCACTGGCTCTCATGTGCTACAGATAACACCTGTTGTCTATAACCCACAGGCACAACCACTTGTTTTACAGTATTCCACTCACAACCATTTGCATTAGGAGGAGACCATTTACGCATTAATATCCCATCGTTAAGGAAATAAACTACGTTGCCCCCTATTTCAGATTCCTCACTAGCTGCATGTAAAAAACATTTGTTTAATGACTGATCAGCTACTTGAGCGACACGCAATCGCTCGCCGGTTACAGGCAGAGATAGGCTGTCAGCGGATGGTATGGTAGGACTCGGGGAGGATGGTAACTCTACCACTTTCTCCCTGGGAGAAGCTGAAACAATCGGGTTCTCATCCCTTTCAGAAAAGGCTTGCATAATCACACTATCACAGAGAGAAACATCGCTATCCTCCTCTCTGCCTCGACTCGATTGTGCACGAGTTATAGCGCACACCGGAAACAACCGCTGTTTCGCATAGGCAGCCTACACATTAGGAGTCATCATCATGCCGGTGTCAAATCATATCATAATAAAAGAAATACATAGCCTATATATTCGTCTTTTTTAAAATAGAAGGAATCAGAATGTGAACTTTAGCGAATTGTATTCAAATTGTGCTTAGAGGGAATTATTTTTACCGGACATTTATGTCCGACGAGTTTTCAATTTGTCGGACTTCAACAAATTTTACCGGACAAAGACCGGTAATTACCGGTTAACGGAAACCCTGATATATATACATACATAACATATTCTACACTCAAACATTAGGCTACATATTAAACAGAAACACACATTCAACTTAAATGATGCAGTAGGAGAGAGGGAGGAGGCACCTGGTTGCAGCAGTGAATCACTGGGCTCTTTAAAGCAGACAAATAAACATGTTTTATGCCACTTTTAACTAAATAATAAAGTGAAACCTTACTTTAAACATGGTATGAAAAAATTGGCTACATTATCAGAAGTTGTCAAGCTGCCTTTTTCGTGCCTCCCGTCAACACACCAGGGTGATGTCGCGGCAAATGTGTGGCCATGCTCGTACGACTTTCTCGTTGCACAACGCTTAAACACCGTAACTTTTTTATCGACCACACTTCCAATGACACTGTCCGTCATTGTTATAATTGACAGAGAAGCCAACGTGCTCCCATACATGGGATTTAAATGACGAGGGAGGCATTTCGAGTTCTTCTCTGTCGCCAACATTAGCAGCACTCGCCATGATACACTTGGGCTGCGTTCGTAAATTTGCTCTGAGAGCGCTGGAAAGCACACTGGGTCCGACGTCATAAAGGGACCAAGTAATTTGATTGGACAAGAGGCGTTCCATGAATGCTGATCAGATTCCAGAGCGAATTTACGAACGCAGCCTTGTTGTTCTGGATTTTTTTTCCATTATCAACCTATCATTGCGCTTTATAGTAAAACAAAGCACGCAACTGTCGAGTCTATCTTTTCATGGCAACTCTACATTGTGATTTACAAGGGATATTAACTAATAATAAGTAATATTATTACTTGGTTACATTTTGCAATTGATCCGCGGTACACATGCGTGCCGAACCGTGGGGGGCGATCCGTACGGATCATGGATTATCCGTGATCCGTTACACCCCTAGTGAATAGTGAGAGGCAGAAAGTCGCCGGTCACACTCTGAAATCTTAAAGGAGGGAACATTCACCGGGGGCCACAGCTCCCTCTTGCCTGCGTTGTGTTTGCGAACGGCAGTTTGCAAAGACTATGACCACCGATTTAAACTTCTGAGGGTTTTGCTTGGCTCAGACATTGTTTGCTTTGTAAATCTATATACAGTATCTGTTTCTCACGCACTCACGCACTCACGCACTCACTCACTCACGCACGCACGCACGCACGCACTCTCACTCACTCACTCACTCACTCACTCACTCACTCACTCACTCACGCACGCACGCACTCACGCACGCACGCACGCACTCACTCACTCACTCACGCACTCATTCACACACTCACTCACCCACTCACTCACCCACCCACTCACCCACTCACTCACTCACTCACTCACTCACTCACTCACACACTCACTCACTCACTCACACACACTCACACACTCACGCACGCACTCACTCACTCATCCACTCACTCACTCACTCACTCACCCACTCACTCACTCACCCACTCACGCACGCACTCACGCACGCCCTCACGCACACACTCACTCACCCACTCACTCTCACACTCACTCACTCTCTCACACACTCACTCACTCACTCACTCACCCACTCACCCACTCACCCACTCTCTCACTCACTCACTCACTCACTCAGCCACTCACTCACCCATTCACCCACTCACTCACTCACTCACTCACTCACTCACTCACTCACTCACTCACTCACTCACCCACTCACCCACTCTCACTCACTCACTCACTCACTCACCCACTCACTCACGCACTCTCTCACTCACACATACACACACACGGGAGTGTCATGGAAACAGAGGATAAGTGATAGCTATTACTTAAGTAGAGAATTTAGTTCCTTGAACACTGAACAGTTTTCCCTGGGCCAATGGTCTTCCCCGGGGTGGTTTATACAAAGTTTAAATTACAAGCCACAATCAACTCAGTAGGAGTTGGAGATGGAGACTGTGAACAAAATAGTAGGGCATTAAGACCTGTGATATGCTCCAATGCCTGCAGTGTAATTAACACAACATATTGGACTCCATCAAAAATGTTCAAGGCAACTATGTCAAATAACGGCAAATTCTGGTGGAGTAAAGCTGATGATACTGGGTTGAAAACGGACTCTCTCTAATTCTAAATACTAATTCAGCCTTAATGACTGCCAAAGACGCCAATTGGCGTCTTATAGAAATTTTTTTTTTTTTCGCGGGGATCGCGTTATTGACATGTTCTACACCTAGCGAGTGAATTTCAGACTTGGGTGTAATGTATTTCGGTCCCAGATGGGGGCAGTAGTTCGATAAAAGCCTGGAGAAGGAAGTGGCTTGCTGTGGGTTGTAGTAATGGCGAAACGGATCAGGGTATGTGCCAAACGCGGCGCGGAGCATTGCGGCGCGGAGCATTGCGGAGCATCGCGGCCATCGCGCGACTCTTCAAACAGTTCAGAGTCGGATGATACAGAAAAAGTGCAGAAAAAAAAAGAAAAAAAAGTTCTGCAGAAAAAGCTCGTTTTCTCTGTTTATTGGTAAAAATCAGGTGTTTTTGCTGAAACCACCCTATGGTCTACGGACGATTTCTAAACACTCAAAGAGGCTAGAAACTAACTTTCTTTTTCTGATGAAAGAAGAGAGTCTAAAGTTGTGGTAGATATGTTCAATGTTTATGTAGTCCGAAAAGTCAATATTTGGTGGGTCTTCAAAGTTCAGCGAAAATGCCCCAAAAGTCTGGCAGTGTGGAGCTCTCCGCTCTGAACATGGCTGGCAGTCAAAGAGTTAATTATACTTGGAATAAATTTCCCAGAGAAATATTCAGGATGCTTCAATGATTCAAAGACACTAACCTCCGTAGCTAAACTAATGATACTAAAAAAAACTAAAATCCTTGACTGCAGTGACTCCAAGTGTCAATTTATGCTGTTAAATGGGAGAATTGCAAGTATAAGTTAGAACTACTTTATCGTATTGAGATGATGAAATACTGTGGGCAAGACTACCGTCGGGGTCTAAACCTCACCTTAAAATAAGTAAGCCATAGTAATAAGCTATAATAAGCCATCAACAATCTGGCCCCCTCCTACCTTGCCGACCTCGTCCTTCTCCACACCCCCTCCCGTTGCCTCAGGTCTGACGACCAAACCACCCTCAAGACCACCAGGACCAGGACCTGGGGTGATGGGGCCTATCGATAAGTTAGAACTACTTTATCGTATTGAGATGATGAAATACTGTGGGGCCTGGCTACCACCAGGGTCTAAACCTCTAAACCTCTAAACCTTAAAATAAGTAAAAAGGTAGTGATCCAAGGATAGTCTCAGCAGGGTGCAGTGGAGTCAATAGCCCTTATTAAGCAGGCCCCTGACGATGACTCATCACTAACCCCCGGTTAGATATCGCCCTTGATTTCCTCCAGCCCTGAACATTTTCTAAAGATTACTTTTCACACGTTGACGCCGCAGGTGTCGGTTGAGTCCTACAAACACAGCACGGCGCCGGCCTTGTTGCCGAGGGTAACACGAGAGCTGTCCAAGTAACCGACAGTCTCGATCTCTGTTTCTCTCTGTGAGAGCCCCAGCACTTGCAGAAGCTAACTCTAGCTCTAAAAACCACTCCAGGGAAACCAAAATATCTTTTTTTTTTTCTTTCACAGAGATATGTCTGAGCCCTCCGAGATAAGTTTGAACGGTGTGGACTCAATGTAATCTGTTTTTAACACCGCCGGGTTTTCCAGAGCCTCTCCTCTGCAAATGGCTGACAGTCTCCTGTCTGAAGGGATTACTGAGAACACGGTTTGGAAGGAGCGCTACCTGAGTGCAGAGGCGTGTAAAAGAAAGAAAAAAAGAAAAAGACTAAAAAAGAACCGTCTCTTTGAGCCCGAGAACAATTCATCTTTAGGTTGAACGGTGAACGTGCAGCTCCTCGTCCTGACCTTCGCTGTCACTGTCCATAAAATCGTTTACTGTGAAAAAGACGGACGCCGCTGTTATGCCACCGAACAGTAAGGGGTTGTGTGTGCATGTGAAGATGTATCGCTGACCTGACAGTTCGCTGGGGATCATAGACTACGCTGCAGATGGACTGCGGCTGTCGCCCCGGCGTTCTTTGTAGCACTCGACACGGACCCTCGATTACACTTTGTTCTCCGTCTACAGCCCCAGTAGACTGTGAACATTAAGACACTGTAATGGGTCCCAAGTGACAATTTAACAAGTTAAAAGGAAACTCCATTCTGATTCCCGCCTTTATCCAAAGCGCTTTACAACGGCCTCTCATTCACCCATTCACACACACATTCACACACCAATGGCGGCAAGCTAACATGCAAGGTGCCGGCCCGCTCACTGGGAGCAATTTGGGGTTCAGTGTCTTGCCCAAGGACACTTCGACATGTGGCCAGCCGGGGCTCGAACCGCCGTTCTGATAACCTTGCGATCATTAGACGGCAGCTCTACCTCCTGCGCCACAGGTTTTTCACATGGTTTTGTTAGATATAACTATTTCCTGATGACAGATTTTCTTTTTTTTCAGAATAAATTTACTTAAATTAAAGGTTGGATGTTTTGCATTTTATTTTTTTGCTTTTTAAGCTAAATCCCCAAAAGGTGAAATTTGTATAATCCTTTTTACTCATCTTTACCAATAATTGTGGAGGGCACTGTATGTAACATCAGAAAACCAGGCCTGATGGGTCTTCAGTCTCCGATGGAAGGTGGGGGGTGACGCTGCTTCTCCGGTGAGGAATGGTCGTATCCTTCTAATGTTGTAGAGGAAGAATCTGCAGGAGCATGCTGTCGCTGCACTGTTCTCTGCACAGGATAGGCGGTTGTCCAGGATCACTCCAAGGTTCTTGGCTGTCTGGGAGGAGGTTACACTAGAGTTCTCCACTGTGAAGGAGAATTCTTGGAGAGGGCAGGCTTTCCCGGGGATGAAGAGTAGCTCAGTCTCGTTAAGGTTTTTAATTCCACCCCTCGGCTGCTCTCAGCCCATCCCACCTTTCTCGATATACCGCCCTCTCTTGGTTTCCTTGTTTTATATATTTTTCAATTGTGCTGTGATGTCTTATGTACTTCCTGAAGCGTTCAATTTGTAGAGCTTGCTCAGAAAATTAATATTTTTGCTAATAGTATAATTACAGTATATTGATTATTACTTGTCCGTCAAGCCAGCACCAGTAGTGCTTTTTGTAGGCTTATTTTTAAATTAATATTGTTTTTTCCCAACCCTTTCCTGAACCGTTGAATAAATCAGACACCTGAGGGCAAAACTGTACCAACACAGATGATCTATGGCTTTCGAATTCTTCACTACAAAATCCGCCTTGGTAGAAACACAATAGATGGAGAATGTCATTGTTAGCCAGAGGGGCAGCAATCATTCCGAACAGGGTACCTAGCCAGGGAATATTTAAATCACTGTTCCTTTCAAATAGAGAGACTACAGACATGAAATGTTTCCCTTTACTTGTTCATTTTGGATCCGTAATGATATTTGAATTGGATACAACTTGTTGAGGGAGAGGAACTCTATTGCGTTTCAGCGATTTTAATGGCTTTACAAAATGTAACTGGGTCACCACCAGAATCAGAAATAGTGTCTTAAATAGTGACATGATTTAGCCATCATGGCAGTACATTCATTCTGAGCTGTCTGAGAGATAGCCAATCAGTCGCTAAATCAGTCAATCTGGCTTTAGCCCAAACTAGGTTTCTTTCCTTGATTAATTCAGAGCTCAGGAGAGAACCAAGGATTGGCTCGGATCTATCTTGATTCTCAGCCGCTCAACTGGAGCATGCTTATCTGCCACTGAATTAAACACAGGAAAAGCGCTAACTCATTATAAGGGATATTGTGTATTGAAATTCTTAAAATCTCTCATTGAAATCATACAGGGATTAGACTTGACGCACATAATCGGGCAGTGATCCTTGATATCATTTGCAAAAACACCACTGGATGGATGTATATTTCTGGGGTCATTTGTCAATATTATGTACATGGTAGAGGGTAGATTTCTGAGGGTTTTTCCAATTAGGTTGCCTGGGGCGTGGATATTGACAATGTCACGTTTAGATCACTGCATGCATCTTCAAGCATATCTGATAGGTGTGTCAGTTAATCCAGGTTGAGGTCATACATAATGAACACTTCCGATACTACACAAGAGGAGGACAATCTAACAAGTATATCAAGAACACAGCTTTCAGCAGAGAGGGGGTGGCGATAGACTCATTTACATTTACATTTTTGGCATTTAACAGACGCCTTATTCCAAAGCGACTTACAATCGATACATTAGACTAAGCAAGTGAATCATCAATTCACCAGTCGTAGCAGGAAGAGGGATCTAACTCAGGCCAGCGGCCATTGGCAGTCGTCGTGATAGAAGAAGAAAGAAAGAAAGATTTTTTTATAGACACTGGAGAAACAGTACAAGGGGGAAGTAGAGATTTTAGGAGAGACAGTATAGGGGAAACATGTGTCTCAGGAGACACAGTATAGGGGGAAGCAGGTGTCTCAGGAGACACATTATAGGGGGAAGCAGGTGTCTCAGGAGACACAGTATAGGGGGAAGCAGGTGTCTCAGGAGACACAGTATAGGGGAAAGCAGGTGTCTCAGGAGACACAGTATAGGGGAAAGCAGGTGTCTCAGGAGACACAGTATAGGGGGAAGCAGATGTCTCAGGAGGGACAGTACAGGGGGGTAGTAGATGTCTCAGGAGACACAGTGCTGGGGGGTAGTAGATGTCTCAGGAGGGACAGTACAGGGGGGTAGTAGATGTCTCAGGAGGGACAGTACAGGGGGGTAGTAGATGTCTCAGACCCTGATCACTCTTAAGTAGGGCTGCAACAACGAATAGATGAAATCGATAAAAATCGATAATGAAATTCGTTGGCGACAAATTCCATTATCGATTCGTCGGGTCTTGTTCCATAACAAACCACCGGAGTATGCTCATAGTCACTTGTATTAGTAAGGAGATGCACTTGTGAGTTCTGGCGAAGCGTCAGCTAAATGACTGTAATGTAATGCGATAGCCAGTGAGTGTTTGCTCGCATTCATGAATTCAATATTGCATTACAAGTGTATTTAGCTAGCTTGCTAACGTCAGTGGTAGAGCAGAGGTGATAAGCTAAAGGCTAGCTAGTGGTAGCCTACCAAGCTACCCGTGAGTTAGAGTGAGGCACTGACTGTAGCCTAGCCTATTGTATGGAGTGAGAGGACACATTGCATTGTTTTGGAGCATATCTGTTATATAAAAACATTAGTGTCTTGTCTGTAGCCTATATTGCACTTTGGGTTACTGACCTTTACATTAAGCAAAGTTATTACCTAAAACAATGCATGTATTGAGCTAGAGTTCAACTACTTTATTGAAACAATCTACCGCCATAGCCCATGGCCTGTTGTTAAACCTATTTGATGTAGCAAAGCCTTTTTTATTTATATTATTTATAATTTTGTATTAATACTTATTCATTTTGCACATGTATATGTATAGGCCTGGCTGATTTAGAAAACATAAAATAAAATGTGCAAAAGAAATCGGTTTTTTTCATTTTTATCGGATTAATCGAAAAAATAATCGGCAGATTAATCGATTATCAAAATAATCGTTAGTTGCAGCCCTACTCTTAAGCCACTCTTAAGGCCAATGCACACAGCGTGCGATTTCTGTTGCACGACAACATTCCATTTTGAAGTTTGAATGGAAGTCTATGAGAACATCGCATCCCAACACACACGGCCCCGATTTTAATCGCACGGCGAAAATTCGATTCCATTCATTTTGAATGGGACAAAGCACACGCCGTGCGAGTTTTGTCGCACTGTCAAATTTTGCAAATGTTGTAAATGTTTGTGGTGCGACGGATTATTGCATCACAATGGGACAATTGGGAAAACTTCAACTGGTCTATCTAAATTAATTGAGTCACTCATAACGGGGAGAGAGACTGGAGCATACATTTTTTACTGTCTCCTTTTTTGAAAGAAGTTAAAGGCTGAAGGTCTGACCCAAAAGGTCTGATACAGTACATACACCTACGGTACATGAAGGGTTTATGATGTACAACATTATCATTTCATTTTCATATCATATATTTCAAATACATACTGGACACAACGGATAATGGATGCCATTTGGTAAACCTCATCTTCTTTTCAGTGTGCCAGGCACATCATTCACTAATCACTAAAATATAGTTTTTGGCTGCACGGGGTTGCCAGATTTTCTAATCTAGCACGACTGAATGACCAGCCAAATTATACACATGTTGTATAGACACTGTCCACTGAAAACCGGACATCTGGCAATCCAACATTTATATTTACTCTACTGTACGTAGGCTACGTGTATGTAAAAATGGATGACGAAAAGCTGATAACGTTTATTCAGTGCCATAGGGAGCTATGGTTTTGTTCATATCGGATTTCTCTGTTGGACGGCGAGAGGACTAGTTGTCAAGATGGGGGGAGGTGATCTCGTAAGTATTAGCAAGGAATGCTAGCTAGCGCATCGACTACATGCGTTTGTTTGTACTTTTACTAGTGTAGCTAAACTATTCTGTAACTATTCTGACAACACTGATGTGTGTATTCAGTCGGACGTTGTAGCTCCGTGCGATTGAGAATCGGTTTACAAATGCTAGCCAGCCAGCTAATGAAGCCAATCGACATCATGCGTTTGTTTATACTGACTAGTAGCTTATGGTTTGGTTATGCTGTGGCTCGATATGAGCATGCTTCTATGTGTGGCTTTATAAGCGTGCTGTGGCTCCAATAGAGTGTGCCTTTTTTGTACACTGTTTGTAATGGTAATTAGGGAAACCAAGTCTAACTTATTGAACTATGCCGTCCTCCGAATCTATGTCCGCCTGATCATCGCCCATAATAATAAAGTGGCTTTTATAATACACCTTTCTGGCTGTGTGTTTTGTGCGCTCCCTCTCCTGACATTTTACCAATACCCCTAAATCAGGGGACCCACATATTTTATCACAATATGTCCAGTTGTATCTTGTAGAAATTGTGGAAGCAAGGCAAGCAATATTGGTAGAGCCTATTGTAATCAGCCTGCCTGGTCCGACTACGTAACAATTGAGAATGGTGAGGTGCAACAGAAATTGCATCGCACGCCGTGTGCATTGGGATGCGATTTTTTATGATTTTCTCATAGACTTCAATGGTGTGAGTTGAAAATGGAATTTTGCGGCGCAACAAAAATCGCATCGCACGCCGTGTGCGTTGTAATGGAATGTTGTCGCGGAACAGAAATCGCACGCTGTGTGCATTGGCCTTTAGACATTTCCTAGAAACACACCTTTTTTTTCACAAGATTTTTATTATAATTGTTATATACCAACATCAAAGACAAAACAACAAAAGACAAATAAAGAGAAACATACAATAACAAAGTTCACAAACATAGACACACACAACTTGCATCAATTTTGGATTGAATAAAAAACAATACAAAAATAAAACTTTCCTCCACTTTGTATAAAGTATTCTATCCTACATGTTCTTCATGTATGGTTCCCACAGCTAGTCAAAGTCTTTCCGCTCGCCTTTTCCTAGAAACACACTTAACACAAGGCAGTAAAATTGCTTGGGTATAGAAATGGAATTCAATACAGATACAGCAAAACACTTTTTTCTTCTTCTTCTTTTTTTTTTTTTTTTACAAAAAGACATCCACACCACCATCTCTCTCCACCCTGTCAGACCTGTAGACACTGAAGGCGTCAAGGGTTACACCAGCCTCCTGCAAGGGTAGTCTCTGAGTGACTGCAGTCTGGTCTCTGAGCGAGGGGGCGGGAAGGTTCAAGGTTGTCTTATGTGTTTATATTCGCTTAGACTCCTCTGTGTTCCCTGCTTGTCCTTTATTTGAAGGTGCGAGACAACGGCTTATTGCTTTCTCTCACTTTTCTGTTGGTCGCAGCCTCACAGGACTGGAGTCTTAGGGAGAACGAGACAATGACAAAGACTACACACACACACACACACACAGACGCACGCACGCACACGCACACGCACACACACACTGACACTGACACTCACACGCACACGCACGCACGCGCACATACAGACACTCACTCACGCACGCACGCGCCGCACGCGCACAGGCACACACACACACACACACACACAGACGCGCACACACACACACACACACACAGACGCACACGCACAGACACACACACACACACACACACACACTCACACTCACACTCACACACACACACACACACACACACACACACGCAGGGTCCATTTACTGGCAGCAAGCAGCAGCTCTCTAACCGGTCATTGCATCACCGTCTTCACCTTGATTCAGTCTGTAGCAGAGCGATCATGTGTCATTTCTCCTCTGTTTGAGAGCCCCTAGTGCTGCTACGGGTGAAAGAGTGAAAGAACGCTGTCAGCTAGAGGAGGGTGAGGAGGGGAGGAGGGTGAGGAGGGAGGGAGGGGGGAGGGAGGGTGAATCGGTGCGCAAGACTGGAACTCTGGGGCGCAGATGAGATTATGGGTCCTGCTCCTCGCCTGTGACAACTATGATCTTCATCTGGGGACCCATGAAGGGCGATGGCCTTTTCATCTCATTAGTATTCAGCGTCAGGACGAATCTAAATTTACTGGTTCGTAGTAGTTCATAGTTGCCGACGGTATGTCCACAATGTGTGCATAAAATATTACTCTGGTGGGTTTTGGGATTGCTGGAGATATAACTAATGCCAGTGACTCATGTTTGCACAAAGCTGCGCATTCTTTGACGTTCTTAGATTCATATAGCCCTCAGGACGCCGTCTTTTCTCCTCAGAAATTGGGCTTTAGAGGAATAGAAGACGAAATTAAGAAGATTAAGAAAAAACCCATGGGCCTGACGCAAGCTACTGAGCCCAGAATTAAGTAGATGTATTTCATCCACCATTGGCAATGAATTAAATCAGGTGATTTGGTTTTGTGCCTCTATGCATACATTTTCCTCATTCTAATCAGCTCTAAATCTGACAAAATCTGCAAAGTGCATGCAACCTACACGCTTCATGGAAGATTCATTATTCTTGTGCTCTGCTTTCCTCAATATCACACTGCTGCATCCTGTTACTCAAACACCACGACGACTAGATACTTGTCAGAATCCACGTTTGGTGTCAGAAGCCCCTATGAAGGGTGTGATGAATATTAGAGGGAATGAAGGAAGAGGATCAAATGTGCAAGTAGTGCTGTGGTGACAGGTGCCAGGCAGCTCTGCCTGTGGCAGGAGAGAGCTAAGAGCTAAACAAACAACTGTGGTTATGCGTCACGGCTTGGTGAAAAGGTCCACATGTCGGGAATAGACCTATCGCGAAGCCACGCCTCGAAATAGAAATTGTCCAATCATATCACAGCAAGTCACTACAGGCAGAAAACTCGGACAAACAACTCGCTAATATCTGATTGTGAAAAGCTTCTAGACAAAATATTCTTGTCATCTTTAAAAAACATGTCTATTACTTGCTGTGGTAAATGAGAAATCAGAAATTTGCCAACTCCCGCCATTGTAAGTCATTGAATGTCATTCAGTCACTGTCAGTGAAGCGTTGTTTGTTTGTCCGAGTTTTCAAAGGGGGCGTGGCTTAGCGATAGGTCCATTGTGAATTATGAAACCTCGCAATCGAGCCAAACAAGTCTTGTGAAACAAATTGTTTTTGTTTTTTTTGCATATGATGACAATTTAAGCGATTTCTGTTTGTTGATTTGGGGGGGTACCAACATTCACATTATGCATAACTTCTTCAAATGTATGACACATCATTTGAAAGCATACAATCTGTCCTTTCTTTCATAATCTGGAGAAAACAGAAAAACGGCCAGCTGCCCTGCTTGGGGACTTTTTCCATCAGACCCACATGTCACATTTTGGTCTCCTGAGTGTATTTTAGATCGATGGCTCCTCCTGCTCATCTGATGACCACCACCACCCGACCTCAGTGATTCAGTGTCCCCCGCCTGGCGCGTTTACGACGCGCCCCACCCGACCCACGGTGTGAAATTTATGACTTATTTCAATTGTGCTCTCCAAAGAGCTTGCAGGAGCCCAGGAGTGTGGAGAAATTGTTAGTCTAGAGGTAGTCATAAATCAAAAAAATGTCTCTCTCCGTCATTATCTATTAATATTGTGCTGCTACTGTGCTAGTGAGGTACCGAAAGAAAACTGCCAGAACTTTCTTTTTTACGGAACCATATTCCTCTCTCTCTCTCTCCCCCAAGACCCAAACGACGTCTTCTTGAAAGATGCAAGTGGAGAGAGAAAGCCTCTTCAAAGTTGTTTCGGGTTTGTGATTGATTTACACATCCCCTCCATGGTCTGCTGTGAGCACAGACTGTCTGACAGCTCCAGTGGAGGAAAAAGCACTCGATGCCTTAATTGAGCGCAGTTCTTGGGAGGGAAGTAAAGGCGCTCGTTTCAATGCTGCAGGCTCTGAATCTACACAATTAAGAAGAAGCTAATGACATGCAGGAATCATCAGTTATTTCTCCAAATAAGCCATAGGCCCTAGGGGGGTTTCACGTTTAGCATCGCGAGTAGAAGTAAGAGTAAATGAGTGACAAATTACAGTAATTATTCGAGGTGTGGAATTATGTGCGTAGATTAAGGCTATTATGAATCTTACCTTTTCACCTCATTGTCCCACTTTCACTCACGTTCGCTTTGAAACAGTCCTGCATGTGAACATCATCATACTCCATCATAACTAAACTAATAACATAATCAACTAATCTCTCTCTCTCTCTCTCTCTCTCTCTCTCTCTCTCTCTCTCTCTCTCTCTCTCTCTCTCTCTCTCTCTCTCTCTTTCACATGTCAGAACCAAGATGCTGAGGAAGTCATATATAACAGACAACTGGGTAAGTGTCAATAATTATTTTAATAATCATCCGTGATGAGGTGCTGAGGTGCTGGAGCTGAAGAGTATCAGTAGAGTACAAAATAACAGCATTCGCACACTCAAACACAGTGCAAAGAAACATAGTTTGTTGCGAGCTTTCGGTCATAGACCTTCTTCAGGCATTCTTATATTCAATAATTACAAATGGAAGAATCCTTGGTAAGACTTTCTATAAAGGCACACCCTCAAACATAACACATTATAGGCATGTACACTATGATGCCTTACAATGTCTTCGTAGTATATGTTAAGTCAGTATGATAAACATGTTTTCAACTGACAGAATATAGCAGATATTACCCAGGATCCTTTGAGATAACATAATACATTATAATGTAGTCATATTTGCTTGTAACAAATCCTATTAGTTATAATATTGTTAGCCTCATAGCATAATTGCCTAAGTCATGCTTCACTTGTGGTCAGCCGAGCCATCTTTGTATGTATGTAGTGTCAAAAATGCGTATGTCAAAGAGATTACTTGGGCAGATAGTGGTTTTGGAATGTAACAAGCATTCTGATAGGCTGATGTCATAGAGGCAATAATGCACAGTGAATCAGCAGTGTTAGGAGAGTAGAGTTAGGCAGATATCTACATTTGGCCAAAATATCACTTAGGCAATTATGCTACGAGGCTAACGATGTGTAATGTGTTATAATGTGTTTGATATTGAGCTGTGACAATGCAGCGGGAAATGAAGGTAATCCAGCATGGCACACAAACCAGAGGCTGTTAAACCCTGGTATAACCAGCACTCGAGTTGAGGGGGGATGGCATCCCCCCCTGAAATAAAAACAATCATCCCCCTTCTAAAACTGCCACCCCCCCCTTTCCATCCCTTATGTCATTTTAGCAATGAACATGGCATTACTGCAATTTCAACATTTAGTTTTGCGCATATTGAGTAAAACACTGTGGGCGAGGGAGGGGGCACGCACACATGCAATGACATTTTTACCAAGTCACTGACACTGAAGTCACTGACGCTGTGGGGATGCTAAAATCCACCTTCCCCCCTGATTTTCTTTTACAACTTGAGTACTGGGTATACTATCCAACACTTCAACATTTCACGTTTCAACCAGGCTGCTACATTCTGCAGTGTAGTTAGAGAGACGAAACCAATCCTCTCTGAGGTTGTTTCTCGTCTGAAACATTGCTCCTGTGAATGCCTTTAATGAACAGTGCAGAGAGTCAACAACAGTTCTCTCTGTTTGATGTCCTTCTTAAAGGATTTCCTGTCCCTATTTAAGTGATGAGGATAGTTTGAGGTGGTTTGAGGAAACCTTAGAAAGCTAAATTAATCCAATAAAGCTTTACTCGTCTCTTACTAGGCTAGAAGATGCGGGCTCTACTCTTATTAATTTGACGGCAGACATTTCTTAAAAAGTAGAGCAGGAGTGGAAAAGATCTGACGTTTGCCTTTCATGCTTGAGAGAGCTCACACAATACGCAGAGAAGTGCTTCATCTGAGAGTAATTTTCAGGAACCTGCAGAGGAGTTCGGAGCCGACACTCTGGACCTCTGCCTGTTGTTCATTCAGCTGGGTCGCCACGGAAACAAAAACCCAAGTTTATAATGCCCTCATTTGGCACCTCAACAAAGTGGGAATGCACACAGACAGAATAAATAGAGCTATCTGGCACTGCCGTAATAATTCCCTTCGTCACGCCAGGGAGAAGCAATACCAGCCTGAGAGGAGAGAGGACATTGTATTCGCAGGGTTTGAATCTTAGAAATTAATAATAACTGACAGAAATACATCAAGGTTGGACTTTTCTTTGTTAAAAACATCTCTGACTGTGAACATCAAAGGACAAGAACCGGGCCAATTTATTTTGCGGATATCTTTCGGGGTGGGGGGGTTGGGGGTGGGGGGAAGAAAATTGGACAAAGATCAATTGTTTGTGTGGCTCGCAGTAGCTGTTAAAAGCTTTTGAATTGCGAGAGTTCTCGTTATCAGAGAGAATAGCGGGGTATTGACTCTACACTTTAGACCTTAAAAGAGTGTCTGCTAAATGTGTAGCGCAGAAACTTCATACAGATCCTGTCAACAGGGAAACGTCCGCCTCCTCGTCAGTTCAAAATCAATGAAATGCTATTCTCTCCAACTAAACCCCCCAACCTGCCAGATGGTATCGGAGGCAATGTATACACAACAACAAGTATGTAAGCTCCTCTAAACTAGAGAACACCTTCAACATTTTCCATTGTTAAAAAAGGAAAAGCGGTTATGTTGGTTGGTTGGTTGGAAGTACCTCGCTGTTCTTTGTCCTCTGTTGTGTGTGTGAGGTTTATTCTAATTCAGTTACATTCCTGTCAGATTTAGAGGTTAGCATTGCTTGAGAAATGCTCTTTTGATAAATGATGTATGTGAAGCACGTTTTTTTTAGAAAATGAACTATGGCTCTGTACTCTGAAATCACCGTTTCACATTCAGCAGTGTGTTCCAGTGTTACTGGAACCAAGAGATCTGCGGAATCTGAATATGTAGGCTGTCTGGTTTGTAAATCTGATCATGATCACGATACGTATAATTGAGCTTGTGTAAGCATCGGGAGTGCTATTGTTCTTCCTGCAGTGACATCATATTCCTTCTATGGCTGCTGGCCAGGCGGTGAGATATTTCCTCTCCATGGCTCCCTAGGAGCTCACGAGATGCTGACAGAGGCCGTACGGCACACCGACAACTGTCCTCTGAAATATGTAACAGACCTGACCCCCTGGTTGTGTTCAAATATGTAACAGACCTGACCCCCTGGTTGTGTTCAAATATGTAACAGACCTGACCCCCTGGTTGTGTTCAAATATGTAACAGACCACCTGACCCCCTGGTTGTGTTCAAATATGTAACAGACCACCTGACCCCCTGGTTGTGTTCAAATATGTAACAGACCACCTGACCCCCTGGTTGTGTTCAAATATGTAACAGACCCTGACCCCCTGGTTGTGTTCAAATATGTAACAGACCACCTGACCCCCTGGCTGTGTTCAAATATGTAACAGACCACCTGATCCCCTGGTTGTGTTCAAATATGTAACAGACCACCTGACCCCCTGGTTGTGTTCAAATATGTAACAGACCACCTGACCCCCTGGTTGTGTTCAAATATGTAACAGACCACCTGACCCCCTGGTTGTGTTCACATATGTAACAGACCACCTGACCCCCTGGTTGTGTTCAAATGTAACACACCTGACCATCTGGTTGTGTTCAAATATGTAACACACCGGACCCTCCGGTTGTGTTCAAATATGTAACAGACCACCTGACCCCCTGGTTGTGTTCAAATATGTAACAGACCCCGACCCCCTGGTTGTGTTCAAATATGTAACAGACCACCTGACCCTCCGGTTGTGTTCAAATATGTAACAGGCCACCTGACCCCCTGGTTGTGTTCAAATATGTAACAGACCCTGACCCCCTGGTTGTGTTCAAATATGTAACAGACCACCTGACCCCCTGGTTGTGTTCAAATATGTAACAGACCCTGACCCCCTGGTTGTGTTCAAATATGTAACAGACCTGACTGTCCTGTTGTGTTGAATAATGTTATGGTCAGGCCCAGTTGACCCTGTCAGCTCACATTCAAATATTCATTGCTTCCAAAATTGCAGATGCAAACCACGTTTGTCTTATATCTTTCTATCTGGTGGTTTTTCATCATAAAACACCACAATGTGCGACTATTTTATGCTGTAGTTGTTGATATAGTGTTAATTCTGAGTAGGCTAGCTGCAGCAAGTCCAGCTAATTGTCTTGGTCATATTTCTTATCATGAGTGGGGTTACCTCAACAAGTCCAACTCTTGAAACTCCAATTACTTATTTTTCTTTCACTTATTATTATTATTATTATTATTATTATTATTATTAGGGCACAAACCCATGCAGTAATTATTCTGTTTTCATGAAAAATTGGCTTGACTCCCACACAGATTGGTGACCCAGGGATCCCACGGGTCCTTGAAATCCTTAAAAGTTTGTTAATTTGAGAAAAAAAAAATCAAGGTCTTAAAAGTTTTTGAAAATAGACATGGGTCATTGAAAGTGCTTGAATTCCACTCTCTCTCTCTCTCTCTCTCTCTCTCTCTCTCTCTCTCTCTCTCTCTCTCCCCCCCCTGTACATTTTTAGCCCTAACCCTAATATATATTCAATAAAATATTCATGTTTTACTTAGCTCATCAACTAAATAAGTCTCTGTATTGCTTAACTTAACACATATTTCACAATATATTGTTTTGCTGTGCTGTGGTAGAGAGACCGTCTAGTGTTCACACATTCAAGCCTCTCTTTTTACTTGTTGTCTGTGAGCGGATAGTTCCTATTATATAAATTCTCATCTAGATCTGTCTCAAACTATGCCGTGTTGGGTCCTTGAATTTGAGGGAATTGAGTCTTGAAAGTCCTTGAAAGGTGCTTGAATTTGATGTTTCAGAAGGTGTGGGAACCCTGTAACCTTTTTTGCTTTTTGGCTAGCACATAGAGGACTCCAGTCCACACCATCACATGTTTACGGCAAAACTCCAGAAGGGGGCTGTTTTCTAGTTTAAATGTGCTCTTGGGATAGACAATTTAAATGCTGAATTTATGTCTTTAATGTGTGTAATAGCACGTGAATTTAGAATTTGCCATACAGCAGACGCTTTTAGAGATTACAGGGACATTCCCCCTGGAGTAACTGAGGGCTAAGTGCCTTACTCAAGGGCACACTAGTGGTTTCAGGTGGGATTTGAACTCCCAACCTTCCAATCACCAGTCCTCACTCTCACAGCATGTCTTGCGGGACCTGGGACCATTCTATGTTTTCGGTAGGCACTCTTACCTGACTTTCATGAGGGATGGGGAGTGGGACTTTCACTATGTCCATTTCTTGACATGAACACTTTCAGGCTGTGAGGAAGTTTCCTGACAGTGCTAATGGTCAGTCTTAAAGGTCACAGTCTTAACACTAGAACAGCCATTCATGGTCATTTGACCAAGTGAGTAAAACATTTCTTTATATCTTTGCACTCGATCAAATTTCAGGACCCTCCTTTCATGACTAGATAGATATCCTAGATATGTGCGTTCTACCACCCAGTATACTTACATTTTCAAAATCACATCAGGATAAGCTAGTATAAAGCTATTTTGCAGTTTTTCTGTGTAGGAGGCAGGCTAATTTACAAGACGCGCCGAATAGTGGCCATTGTGTGTAAATATCAGCTTCCCATTCTAAAAGACTATGGTCATTTGACCCCCGAGGCGGCTCTTATAGTAGGTAAAATAGACACGACTGTTCTAGTGTTAAAGGTCAGAGTTCACTTCTACATTGTTCGCTGTCCTCTTCCTCAATCTAACTGTCATGGTGGAAGAGGCTTCATAGCATCTTACTGATGAAAGTATTTTGCTCGTGTTTCAAGCGAGAACGTACTGTGAGAGAGTGAAGGTTGGGTAGGAGGACTGAAATATGTATCAAATATGTGTGATGTGAGAAAAAGATGCCAGTCCAGTACAAATCCAGTACCAGTCAAAGGTTTGGACACACTTCCCCATTCTATTGAATTGTCTGGTACTGTCTGTGTGAGGGATGGTCTGCATTAGCAGTCCATATGATCTATGTGTGTGTATATGATCTATGTGTGTGTGTGTGTGTGTGTGTGTGTCAGGGTTTCCGTTGGAAAAAATTTGTGCCGGTCAATGTGTCCGGGAAGATTTCAATTTACCGGACAAACGTGAGAAATTCCGGTCATCATATTAAAATATAATATAGCTGTTTGTCGCGGTGATTACTGTTGTGTAGCCTATACAGTATATGCCGTTTAATGTCTATTTCTCATCCGATACGATTAGATGCGAGCTATATAATATAGGCTTTCATGATTCGCATGCGCTATGCCATAATATTATGTCCAGCGCTGAACGCGCGCCACAACAGACTGCATCGATCAATGAACGGACTCCACATTACGTTAACTGAAGTAGTAATAGTAATAGTGCAGGCTGGGATACGTATATAAAGAAATACCACAATGTCTAGATTTATAACATTTTATTGAAAAGTGCAAGAGGTTACATGTAGGCTTCTGGCGTGACACATAGGCTAGCCAAATTTCCGTTCATATGCCTTTTATCAGATAAAATAAAATAGAATAAAACTTTGAAAATAAATAGGCTTTAAATGAACTTAACTGCTTTCAGTAGCTCAGTCAGTCCCACATACTGATGACATGCGATGCCATTTTTTGCCATGTGAAATGCAACTTGTAGCTGAGAGTGCAGCTTATTGTTAGCCGTTTCATTAGCCTGCTCACAGTGGCCTTTCATAGCGGTTTGCTGTTGCCTCAAACTGACCGCCGATATGTGCTCACTGCACCGCCTGTGATCAGTGAGAGCCGACATTCTCATATTCGTTTCTCCTCTCGTGAATCCGTTATTCCTCCCCGATTTTTTGCACGGTGAGCAGAACATTTTTCCTTCCCCATCTAAACGCAGCCAGGGGAAATGTTCTTTCCATTCAACTCGGAACCCTCAATACTTTCTGGCTGGAGGAGCCACTACCTCCATCTCTTTAGAGCCAGACTTCTCCTCAGACTCATTGTAGCTTGGTTTCATGAAGTCATTGTTAAGCTTACAGTCTTGCCATGTTTACCTCTTGCTTGCTATGGTGCACTTTGAGCTGCAACGTTTGCAGGTTAAAAGCAGGGTTGCCAGATGGGCCGGGTTATCGCCGAATGGGCTACTGGGTTTAGCGGTAGTAGACTGGTTAGGCTGTAAAATCCCATCTGGCAACCCTGCCACCGCTGTTTCGCGGAGTCATCATCATGCCGGCGTCAAATCATATAATAATAAAAGAAATATATAGCCTATATATTCGTCTTTTTTAATATAGAAGGAATCAGAATGTGACAATTCAACTTTAGCGAATTGTATTCAAATTGTGCTTAGAGGGAATTATTTTCACCGGACATTATGACCGAAGAGGTTTCAATTTGTCGGACTTCAATAGATTTGACCGGACAAAGACCGGTAATTACCGGTTAACGGAAACCCTGGTGTGTGTGTGTGTGTGTGTGTGTTCAACAGATCTATGTGTGTGTGTTTCAGATTCAGATTCAGATAACGTTTATTGCCACTATGCATTACACATATAGGAATTTGCTTCGTCACCACAGCAAGTGCGTTAATACTTTTTTCACATGTCAAAAAACAGGACAACACAACAACAACAACACAGGACAGACAACAGTGCATTGGATAGTGCGGTATAAAGTGCAGTGCAGAGTTTTTTTTTACAGTGAGTCCAGTTCAGTCCTGGGCAGACTTGGGGGCGGGGGGGAGGGGGAAGCCAGAGTCATTTATCAGCCTGGCGGCTGAGGGGTAGAAGCTGAGCCTGTGGCGGGCCTTCAGTGCCTTAGGCAGCCGCAACCTTCTTCCAGAGGGAAGCAGGGTGAGGAGGCCGTGGCCGGGGTGGAAGGGGTCTGCCATGATCTTCCTTGCCCTCCTCAGAGCCCTGGTGTCATGCAGGGAGTTGAGCGAGGGCAAGGGACAGCCGATCACCCTCTCTGCTGAACGTAGCACCCGCTGCAACTTGGCCTTGTCCTTGGTCGTTGCAGCAGGGAACCAGGTGATGATGGAGTGGGTGAGGATGGACTCTATGATGGCCGTGTAGAACTGGACCATCATGGACCTCGGCAGCCTGAGTTTCCTCAGCTGCCGGAGGAAGAACATCCTCTTCTGGGCCTTCTTTGTGAGGGCCTCGGTGTTCTGCTCCCACTTTAGGTCCCGGGAGATGGTCATGCCTAGAAAGCGGCATGACTCCACGGAGGCCACCGGGGTACCTCCCAGCGTGATGGGAGGGGGAAGGGCTGCTTTCCTTCGGAAGTCCACCACCATCTCCACTGTTTTCAGAGCATTTAGCTCCAGATTGTTTAAACTGCACCAGCTCTGCAGCCCCTCGATCTCACCCCTGTAGGCAGATTCGTCCCCCCCGGAGATGAGGCCCACCAGGGTGGTGTCGTCTGCAAACTTCAGGAGCTTGACCGAGGGGTGGCGGGAGACACAGCTGTTGGTGTAAAGGGAGAATAGTGCTGGAGACAGGACGCAGCCCTGCGGGGAGCCCGTGCTGGTGGACCTGGAGCTGGAAATGCTCTTCCCCAGCTTCACCCGCTGAGACCTGTCAGTCAGGAAGTCCGTGATCCACCTGCAGGTGGAGACCGGCACCTGCAGCAGGGATAGCTGGTGCTCCAGGATGTGTGGGAGGATCGTGTTGAAGGCCGAGCTGAAGTCCACGAACAGGATCCTGGCGTAGTTGCCTGCAGTGTCTAGGTGTTCTAGTACGTAGTGCAGAGCCATGTTCACGGCGTCCTCCGTGGATCTATTGGCTCTGTACGCGAACTGCAGGGGGTCCAGCACAGGATCCGTGATGAGCTTCAGGTAGGCCAGGACAAGGCGCTCCAGGACCTTAATGACGACAGAGGTCAGAGCGACGGGTCTGTAGTCGTTGAGGCCTGTGACCTTGGCCTTCTTGGGGACGGGGATGATGGTTGATGCCTTGAAGCACGCTGGGACGTGACACAGCTCCAGCGAGGCGTTGAAGATGTGGGTAAACACCGGGGCCAGCTGGTCGGCGCAGTGCTTCAGGACAGAGGGAGAGACGGAATCCGGACCAGCTGCCTTCCGGGGATTCTGCCTCTTAAACAGTCTGTTTACCTCTCGCACTGTGACAGAGAGAGGGGGTGGGGAAAGGGGGGTGGGGGTGGGCGGGGCGGGTGAGGAGGGGGGAGGGAGGGGGGGGGAGGGGGGAGGGTGGGGGTAGCAGGAGGGACATTGGCCCCCCTGGGGGACGGGGGTGGTGGTTGTAGCCGGGGGGTGTGGAGGGAGAGGGCGGGGGTGGGCGGGAACCTCTCTTTCTCAAACCTACAATAGAACTCGTTCAGCTCGTTAGCGAGAGGGAGGTTGTCGGACATCAGCGGGGACCTGGGTTTGTAGTTGGTGATGGTCTTTAGGCCTTTCCAGACGGAGGCGGAATCCCCCTCAGAGAGCTGTTGCTGCAGCTTCTCCGAAAAGCGATGCTTCGCCTCCTTCACCGCTTTGGCGAACCTGTACTTGGCCTGCTTGACCTGGTCCACGTCCCCACTGCGCCTAGCCACCTCCTTCTCTGACCTCAGACGCCTGAGTTGGGATGAAAACCAGGGCTTGTCGTTGTTGAAGGACTTCCTGGAGCGGAGGGGGACACACACCTCCTCGCCAAAGCTGATAAATGATGTAACAGTGTCTGTGTATACATCCAGATTGTTACCAGCCTCTGGCCCCGCCCACTCCACCAAGTCCTGGTCACAGCCTGCACTCTCCAACCAGGCGCAGAGTCGCTCACGTGCCTCACTGGACCACACCCTGAATCGCCGTACAACAGGTTTAGAGAGTTTTAACCTCTGCCTGTAGCGAGGGATCAGGTGTATGAGGATGTGGTCACTGTAGCCCAGTGCAGCACGGGGGACAGAATGGTAGGCTTGACGAGCTGTACAGTAGCAATGGTCCAGAGTGTTCACCCCCCTGGTGGGACACGTGACTTGCTGCCTGTATTTGGGGAGCGCCCGGCTAAGATTAGCCTGGTTAAAATCCCCCAAAACAACAACAAAACTGTCCGGGTAACTACGTTCCACACTCATCAATTGCTCTGCCAGTGTGTCTACTGCTGCGGTGACGTCAGCATCCGGTGGAATGTAGACACACGCGAGAAAGAATGAGCTGAACTCACAGGGGGAATAGAATGGACGGCAGAGGATGAATAGGGATTCTATAGCCGTGGAACAGTGTTTGTGGAGCACTGTCACCTCGGAACTCCAGCGCACGTTTACAAAGAACATTAACCCCCCTCCCCTAGACTTGCTCACCGCCTCGAAGTCTCTGTCAGCCCGGAACGCGGAGAATCCCTCTAGCTCCACCGCCTCGTCAGGGACAGATGAAGATAGGTGCGTCTCCGTGAACGCGAAGACAGCCGAGGAGTGGAAGTCGCTGTTCCTTGCAACGAGACACCGGAGTTCATCCATTTTATTGCAGAGGGAGTTCACGTTGCTCAGGAATATGCCCGGGAGTGGTGGTCGCGTCCCTCTCCGCCGAAGGCGAACCAAACAGACAGCTCTCCGACCTCGCTGCCTTCTGATCCACCTCACAGCTCTGGCGAAAAACGCGGTCCCCCTCACAAGCATATCCAGAATGTCCGTGGAACGGGTGAGTAGTTTGGGGAAGATGTCCGGTGGGGTTAAACCCCTCATGTGCAGTAGAACGTCGTTTGTGTACGACGTTAGGCAGGACACAGAGACACAGAACAGACAGAACACAACAAACTGTAGCGACATAGCAGCCATGGTCGGCGCCATCTTGGATCACGTCAGCACGTCACGACGTCGTCAGCACGTCACGACGTCGTCAGACATGACGTGTCGTGTGTGTGTGTGTGTGTGTGTGTTCAACAGATCTATGTGTGTGTGCATTCATATGATCTACAGTGTTTCCTCCAGGATTTTTCACATTAGTGGCGGGGTGGTCGTCTTTCGCCGCGCAGCGCGCGATTTTTTTTCCGAGCGCACGCGCATACAACGCGTGCGCGCGCATAAAACGCGCGCACGCGAAAACAAATATAATTTCGTAAATAGCGGTTAAGTCATTAAAGCCGAGCAGGTGATTTTATATAGAAGGTGATCAAATACCAATATTGTTATGTACGACAGTATGTCATTGCAGCACTTTGTTGCACTTTACGACGTCATGTTCTGTTAGAGCTTTACGACTGTGTGTGTGTGTTGTCAGAATGAATGGCACTTGACAGTAAACGGATCTCAGTTTGTATACCTGTGTGGATCTACATTTATTAGCATAACACAAACATAATAAATGAGATGGAACAACCCTGTTCATTAATGTTCATTAATGCTTGAGTTCATGTTCGCACTGTTACTGTGTTGTGTGCCAATGCACCCCTGTGATGCTGTGTGTGTTATTGAGACCGTTGGGAGAGAGAGCTCGGGTGAACTAAGAAAGTTGTGTATGAGATAGTTTACAATTAAACGCACAGATTACATGAGAGAAGCTATCTGTCATTATTTCAACCACTGTCCAAGTGGGGACGTTACAATACTTTCGTTTTAGAACGAAACGTTAGTAGCAGCGTTTTTAGCAGTCACCATTCTTGAGCAAAACATGATACAAACAAACATTCAAATACTCGTGTCGTCTTGATTTTTTTTTCGATTTCAATGTATGACGCATCATTTGAAAGCTTACCATCTGTTGTTTCAGACTATGTAAACAAACGAAAAATTACGTAAGCAAATGGTTATTATTTATCTGGTATAGATACCACTTCTGCGCAGAATGTACCGCCACCGGCACAAATCCGCACCCGACATTGTAATTACCGTAATTTCTAAACGGTTTGTGCTATCGAAAAAAATCCAACTGTCCCTGAAAGCTGAGATGTTGCACTTCAACCAACATGTAGGGTATTACGGTAAAATGTGACGTGAGGACATTCTCAGAGTCAGTTTACTCACAGTGATTGGCGGAGCGTTCAGGGACACATGCTTTTTTTCAGTTCTCCGGTCATAATAACTCGCTGCCTTTCTGCGCAGCCTGAATCAAAGTGGACTGTCTGAATCATTTGGTGGCGGAGCAAATTCATTCGTGGCGGCCCGCCACCAATAAATGCATATAGAGGAAACACTGATCTGTGTGTGTGTGCGTTCAACAGATCTATGTGTGTGTGTGCGTTCATATGATCTATGTGTGTGTGTGTGCGTTCATATGATCTGTGAGTGTGTGTGTGTGTATGATCTATGTGTGTGTGCATTCATATGCACATGCTGTGTGAGTGTGGATGTGTGTGTGTGTGTGTATGATCTATGTGTGTGTGCGTTCATATGCACATGCTGTGTGAGTGTGTGTACAGATCTGAGGGAGAGAGAGATGAAGGGGGGATGAGGAGTGAGGGAGCGAAAAACAGAGAAAAGAAAGTTTATTTTGTGCAAGAACACCCTGAAGCCACACTTAAGCTTCCGGGTCAAATTTACCCAGAACATCAACTATAATCTATATTAAAATGTTATTTAATCAATAAAATCATATTTACGGGGCGGCTGTGGCTCAGGAGGTAGAGCTGGCGTCTAATGATCGCAAGGTCGGCAGATCGGCGGTTCGAACCCCAGCTGGCCACATGTCAAGGTCTCCTTGGGCAAGACACTGAACCCCAAATTGCTTACAATGCCTTGCATGGTAGCTTGCCGCCATTGGTGAATGAGAGGCCATTGCAAAGCTCTTTGGAATAAAGCGTTATATAAGTCAGTCCATTTATTTATTTATATATTTAGTATGAATGAATGAATGAATGAAAGCTTTATTTCGAACATGTGAAAAAAAGAAATAGTTATAACAACAAAAGACAAAACAAAAACAAGAAAAAAACAAAACAAAAACAAGAAAAAAACAAAACAAAACAAAAAACACTATTTACTTAACCGAAAAGGAGTAGGAAGAAGCATAAGCTTATTTAATCCTACCCCTTCTCCAATAATCAGAGATTAATAATTAATCATCTGCAGTTGACTTCAATATTAATATAATATTTTTTAAATTAAATCAAATGTATTTACGTATTTACATATTTACCAACAATAGAAAACAGATAATGTAAATAAACAAATAATCTGTGAAAACAACTGGTGACTATCAAAGCCCTTCTTCCTCCTCGTACCTGGTGAAAACCATGTTTTTATACCGCTTTTTGAACTGGTCATGCTTGGACACCGCTTTAGCTCCACACTCAATCCGTTCCACAGCTTCACTCCACATATAGAAATACAAAAACCTTTTAACGTTGTACGTACATAAATATGTTTTAAATGTAACTCCCCTCTCAAATTATAACTCCCATCTCTATCAATTTTTTTTTTTTTTTTTTATATTCCTAGGGAGTAGGTTGTTATTTGCTTTATACATTATTTGTGCTGTTAGAAGGTGGACCAGATCCGTGAATTTTAATGTTTTTGATTTTAAGAATAATGAATTTGTGTGATCTCTATAACCGGAATATAACCTTATGGCTCTTTTTTGCAATATTAATAGTGATTGTAGTCTACATTTATAAGTGTTGCCCCAAACCTCCGCACAATAATTTAAATATGGTAAAAGAAGTGAGCAGTAGAGAGTGTGGAGTGATTTATAGTCCAGAACGTGTCTTGCCTTACTCAGTACTGAAATGCTTCTTGACAGTTTATTTCGGACATTTTTTATATGAGATGACCAGCTTATTCTATCATCAATTATCACACCAAGAAACTTAATTTCATGAACTCTTTCAATGTCCACACCATCTACCTGTATTCATTTTATAATTACCAAATAACATGTAGTTAGTTTTACTTAGGTTTAATGATAATTTGTTAATGTCAAACCATCTTTTTAATTTGCAAATTTCTGAAGTAATCATCTCCATTAGCTCCTTTAAATTCCCCCCAGAACAAAAAATATTTGTATCATCTGCGAATAGTACTAATTGTAATGTTTTTGATACCTTGCAAATATCATTTATATAAAGAATAAACAGTTTCGGACCCAATACTGACCCTTGGGGGACGCCACAAGCAATGTCCAAGCATGACGATGAATACTCTCCCAACTTCACAAATTGTTTCCTGTCTCTTAAATAACTTCTCACTTCTCACCCAGTGCAATGCTACCCCCCTGATCCCATACCGTTCCAGTTTATTGATTAATATGTTGTGATTGATTGTGTCGAAAGCTTTTTTAAGATCAATGAATACTCCAACTGCATACTGTTTGTGGTCTATAGCGTTTGTAATTCCCTCGATTGATTCAATTAATGCCAGTGATGTTGAACTGTTTGATCTGAATCCGTATTGACTGTCAGAAAGTAATTTATGTTTATCTATTAATTTGTCTAATCTGTTATTGAATAGTTTTTCTAGAATTTTGGAGAATTGTGGAAGTAAAGAAATAGGCCTGTAATTTGTGAAGTGGTGTCTATCCCCAGTTTTATACAGCGGTACAACTTTAGCTATTTTCATTTTGTTAGGAAATGTACTGGTTTGGAACGATAAGTTACAGATACAGTATATGTCAGTGGTTCTGAAATCCCCTCAATTACCTTTTTCACAATTGTCATATCAATTTCATTGCAATCACTAGATGTTTTGTATTTACATTTATTAACAATATCTATTATTTCCATTTCTTCTACTGGTGTAAGGAACATTGAGCTAGGATTCCTATCTATAAGGTTGTCATCCCTATCCTCAGATGACAATGGATCAGGATTTTTTTCTGCCAGGTTTGGTCCAACACTTACAAAAAAATATTAAAGCTATTAACCACATCATGCATATTATCCTTTATAAAGTTGTTATAACTTCATTCCCCCTAGCTAGAGGAATAGATGAAGGTTCATACCGAAATAAAAAAGTTAAATAGATTCTCTGTGATGTCAAACTCTAAAATGGGTCAATTTGACCCAAAACACAACAAGGAGGGTTAAGATAGTCTAAAATGTTTCGACACACAATACATCTTCATCAGAGCACTGTGAGAGTACTTGTCAAAAGTGCTAGACTGTGTTCATCTCTGGAGGGAAAAATAATACACTGCAAATGTCTTCTCTCGCTACTCTCTCTCTCTCCTCTCTCTCTCTCTCTTCTCTCTCTCTCTTCTCTCTCTCCCCACTCTTGTTGTCCCCGCTTTTCTCTGAACTGAGCAGGCCTGGGGTTTATTTCCTAGATCAAGACAAAACAAAACACTCCTCTAAACATGAAATGCTAGAAACTCTACAAAAGCTTATCCTCCCCCACATGTCTGTCTACCATACCGTCCTTATGCCATGTTCTCATCAATAATGCAAAAAAAAACACGCAGTGTCTCTTAAGTTGTTCTTATTGTATTGATTTATTTCCTAGATCAAGACAAAACAAAACACTGCTCTAAACATGAAATGTTAAAAACTCTTACAAAAGCTTATCCTCCCCCACGTGTCTGCCTGTCTACCATACCGTCCTCATGCCGTGTTCTCATCAATAATGCAACAAAAACACGCTGCGTCTAGTAAGTAAGTAAGTTGTTGCTTGCTCAAATTGCATTGATTTGATTCCATATTTTTTTTTTAAAGTGCGTAGTTTAAGGGGAAATGATGGCGATGGCGTGAGGAGTGAGGATTTGGAATCTGTTAAAAGTAAGTTGCCTCTGGGTTGTGAATTATTGATGCAAAGCAGGAGGTTTAAGGCTGCCTTCAACACTCATTAGTCTTTACCCGGGTTGTCCACGGAGACTTGGACTGCAGCATTTATAATGAGTGTGATTAAACCAGCTCGCAGAACCCCACTCCGAACTTCAGGTGTTGAATCTGGTCTGCTTTTCTGTGCCCATTACTACCAGAGAATCCTAATGAGGTCATTCTTTTTTTTGCCAGAGGACAGAGGATAGAGTGGTCTCTCTCTCTCTCTCTCTCTCTCTCTCTCTCTCTCTCTCTCTCTCTCTCTCTCTCTCTCTCTCTCTCTCTCTCTCTCTCTCTCTCTCTCTCTCTCTCTCTCTCTCTCTCTCTCTCTCTCTCTGTTGTGCTCTCTACCCCCTCTCTCTGTTCCCCTCACTATCCCCCCCATCCCCTCTCTCTTCTCTTCCCTCACCACTAAGAGATATTTATGACACTGACTTTTCCGGCCGTAAGCTGAAAGTTAAACACACCGTGCTTTCTATTGATCCCAGTGCAGGGCAATTAAAAAATCTGTATAAATATGAGAAGGGGAGGCTGAGAGAAAATCATTTCTCTTGCTGTATGACACATTGTTGCTGGTGGCACATCGGATCGCCCCCGGTGAATTTAAATTATTTTCCATTCCACTGAATCGAATATACCCTGCAGACTGAAAAAAGTTGGTTATATTGAATTTGTACTTGTGGATAGGATATCCCTTCATGCCTGAGGATGGGTATTAAATTGTGGATCTATCTGGTGTGACGGTCGCGGTTGATTTGGTCAGAACGCCGCTCGATGCTCTCCTGTGTGGTTCCATCTCAGAGACGCAACGTTTGGACACACAACCAGGGGTGGGGGTGGGTTTTTACGGAGAGGGCGTAATCCTGAGTGTCTTGTCTATAGGGGAGCCCAATGATGTGAGCCGTTGGAGCGCGGGAGGTTCGACACTGACACAATCAGCAGCCGGGTATTCAGAGTTGCTGCTTATGGAAATTAGTTATTGATATCCCTAAAGCCTGGTACACACATAAAGATTTTCTAAATCTTTTCTAAAATATTTTTTTATCTGAGAGAGACCCCACACATGAAGATAAAATATCATGGATTGAACAGTTTTTATATATATGTATTGTGTGTGGTGTGCTCAGATATTCCCAATACAGCACACCACATACATAAATGTCTGAGCCTCGGAAAGCGTTAGATAAATACAACAAATTATAAAGATCTGATCTACGACAGTCTAGAGTCTCGCCCCCCAAGCCAGAAATCTCGTGTGATCAGGGTAGTAGTACCCTGACTGACCTGTACGAGGCAGCCATGTGCGACAGGGTAAATAAATTGCAGAAGAACAAAAAGAAGACGTCACAATCGGACTCGGGAGTCGCCCACACACAAGAAGATTTTTGATCGTAAATATTGAACACGTTTAATATTTACGATCGTCGGCCCCGGCCATTTTCCGAGCAGATTGTCGGGAGAAATCGACTGTTAACACACCTCACACCACAGGATAATCTTGTAGGATAATCTTTAGAGCCATCCGATAATCGGGCATTTGCTGTCCTTGGTCGGAAGGGGGGAAATTGGGCCAAAATCGTCCAGATTATCTTTGTGTGTACCAGGCTCTCGCTGATGGCTGGGGACAGAGGGCTCTGCATCTGCAATGACACTTTCATTGTCCTCCACTAATGGAGCCTCACTTCCGGAGTTTTGGCAATTTTCAAAAAATGGCAGTTGTGTTTGTTACGCTTGCCTGGCTCTTGACAAGGTAACAAAAAAGGGAGACCTTTTTTTGAGTGGTTCAGTCCTGCTCATATTTTTCTTTTTATTGTGATAGAGATAGTAGAGATGTGAAGGAAGGATGGGTGAGAGAGAGAGAGAGAGAGAGAGAGAGAGAGAGAGAGAGAGAGAGAGAGAGAGAGAGAGAGAGAGAGAGAGAGAGAGAGAGAGAGAGAGAGAGAGAGAGAGAGAGAGAGAGAGAGAGAGAGAGAGAGAGAGAGAGAGAGAGAGAGAGAGAGAGAGAGAGAGAGAGAGAGAGAGAGAGAGAGAGAGAGAGAGAGAGAGAGAAGGGATGACATGCAGGATATGTCCGCGGCCGGAATCGAACCAGGAACCCTGCGGTTACGTGGTCAACGCTTAGTCTGCTACGCCGCCTAAGCACCCCATAATATAATATAATAATGCAATATAATATAAGAAAATAATGCGTTAACAGAAATGTTGGATGGAACATAACAAAGAAAAATGTTAAAGCAACAAAAACCGACTGCCGGTCGACGAGGAAGAGAGAGATCCATGACACCAGCACAATCCTTACAGTTCCCCGGGATAATTAGAGCGATAATCACCCACACCTGGTGGCTGATCTGGGGACAGAGAGAGAGGATGATGGACCACACAGGACAACCAGCACCAACCAGCGCCAACCGTAGACCCATACGTGGAACAGTCACATATGTTTCTGACTGCGGTGTGGAGACTCCCCGGGGCAAAATGGAGGGTTAAGTGACAGTGGCTCCCACACACCTGCTCCGTGACGGCCATGGAGGTGACAGATGCCCAGGGGCTGTGCTGTGCTCTGCCCCCCCTGCCCCCTCCACACATCCTGCCCCCCTGCCCCTCTGCCCCCCCGCCACCCTGCTCCAAGGACGTGTCAGCGCGGCTTTGTGCCAACGAGGTGACAGACCACCACAGGGCCACGCCACCTCATGCACACACGCACACACACACGCACACGCGCACGCACACACACACACACACACATGCACACAAAAACAAAATGTAGCTGTATCTGACCATGCATCTGTGCACAGTGTGCGCACGAACGCACACATGCACGCGCACGCACACACACACAGAAACACACACACACACACACATGCACACACAAAACCAAAATGTAGCTGTATTCGAGCATGCATCTGTGCACAGTGTGCACACACACACACACACACACACACAGACAGAAACACACACACACACACACACACACACACATACACGTACACACAGAAACACACACTTAGAAACACACACACACACCCACAGAAACACACATACACATAGTGTGTGCATGTGTGTGTGTGTGTGTGTGTGTGTGTGTGTGTGTGTGTATGGGTACAACATTTTTAGGAAGGACAGAAATGCATTTGGGGGAGGAGTTGCTTTTTATATTCAGAATCTTATTCCAGTGAAGATTAGGGAAGACTTAATGAGTAATGAAATTGAAGCATTATGGCTGCAAGTACACTTGCCTCATTTGAAACCTATGTTAATCGGTTGCTGTTATAGACCACCTAGTGCAAATAATGTGTATCTAGAACAAATATGTGATATGTTAGAGTTAGACCATGTATGTGATTTGAGCAACGAGATCTATTTTTTGGGTGATCTTAACATCAATTGGTTTTCATTGAAGTGCCCATTGAAAAAACGACTGTTAACGAGCACAAGTGCATGTGGTCTATCACAGGTAATTAAAAAACCAACTAGAATTTGTTGGAAAAACGATGGTACTCAGGTTTCCACCTGCATTGATCACATCTTTACTAACAATGCTGAGCTATGTTCTAAGGCGATATCTGTAACTGTTGGTTGTAGCGACCATCATTTAATTGCTATTGTGAGGAAGACTAAAATGCCAAAACTAGGACCTAAAATAATTTATAAAAGATCGTATAAAAGGTTTGATCAAGACAGCTTTGTGAATGATGTTAAAAATCTATGTTGGTCAAAGGTATTAAGGGATAAAGATCCTGAAAAAGCTCTGGAGGAATTTGATACCATGTTTATGCCACTTGTTGAAAAACATGCACCATTGAGGAAGTTTACCGTCAAAAGCGTCAGAACACCATGGTTAGATAAAGAACTAAAAGAGTATGATAGAACGTAATCAAGCAAAATTAATAGCAAATACATCGGGTTATAAATCTGACTGGGAGGTATATTGCAAATTAAGACATTTTGTTACAAAATTAAATAAAAAGAAGAAGAAATTGTATTATGTAAATAGGTTTAATCACGTTAAAAATGATAGTAAATTATTATGGAATACTTTAAATGAAATAATGGGAAGGAATAAGAAACCTACCCCATCTTTTCTAGAAACAGAAGGGAAATTCCTCACCAAACCAGTTGAGATTGCTAATCATATTAACAATTATTTTATAGGAAAAGTAGATAATTTAAGAAATAATATGCAAACAATAGATAATGAAAAATCTTATTTATTAATAAAAAATAAAATAATGAAAGATAAAAATTGTAAATTTAATTTTGACAGTGTGACTATAAGTAAGGTAGAACATCTGCTAAGTACCACTAAAAACAAATCACCGGGTGTTGACGGTCTTGACGGGAAACTTCTGAAATTGGTCCCTGATTTAATTGCCCCTGCTATCTGTCATATTATAAATCAATCCTTCACTGAATGTTTGTATCCGCAACAGTGGAAAACTGCCAAAGTGATACCACTGCCAAAAAATGTGAAATTGCCATTCTCAGGATCAAATAGTCGTCCCATAAGTTTACTGCCAGTTTTAAGTAAGCTGATGGAAAGAATAGTAAGTGAACAGATTAAATGCTATTTTTCTTGGAACACATTAACCACTGATTTTCAACATGCATATCGTGAAGGACATTCAACAGCGACTGCTTTAACCCAAATGACGGATGATTGGCAGAGAGAGATAGATAAAAAGAAGATGATTGGAGCTGTCTTGCTTGATTTTACTGCAGCATTTGATATAATCGATCACGAATTCTTACTTAAAAAACTTGAATGCTACGGTTTCTCCCTATCTGCATTATCTTGGATTCAAACTTATTTAGCAAACCGGAAACAAATAGTTTTTTTTAATGGGAGTTACTCTGAAGTTAAAACGGTAAAGTGTGGAGTGCCCCAAGGAAGTTGCCTGGGGCCTTTGCTCTATACCATTTTTACGAATGACATGCCTCTTGTCCTAGATAAGTCCTATATTTCAATGTATGCAGATGATTCAACGATTTATACATCAGCCTCTACAGCCAATGAATTAAATACTGTCCTAAATTCAGAGTTGCAATCAGTGGTTGAATGGATAAAGAATAATAAACTAGTGTTAAACATATCAAAGACAAAAAGCATCATTTTCGGGTCAAACCATGCTCTCAGTAAGAACCCAGTCTTGAAACTTTTAATAAGTGACAAGGCAATCGATCAAGTCCAAGAGACTTGTAAATTGTCATGGTCACAACACATAAATAAACTGGTGGTGAAAATGGGAAGAGGTATTTCTGTTGTTAAAAGATGTGCTCATTTGCTACCACCAAGTACTATCAAACAGGTGATTCAAGCTCTAATTTTGTCGAATCTTGACTATTGTCCTGTAGTATGGTCTAATGTAACAACGAATAAACTGAAAAAATTACAAATAGTACAAAACAAAGCAGCACGTATAGCGCTTCGTTGTGAGTACAGAAAAAATGTCGCAGCGAAATGTCGCAGCGATGCACAATTGTTTAAATTGGTTACTTGTGAAAAATAGGTTAATCTATTCACTCCTTGTATTTACCAGGAATATTCTTGTTACAAAGACTCCTTCAATTCTGTATAATAATGTATCCATAAGTCTCGACAGACATGACTACTCAACCAGACATGCTTCTGCACGAGGTTTTACACTTCCAAAAGTGAGGTCGAATGCAATGAAACGAACTGTCATGTTCCGAGGTATGCAGGAATGGAACTCTCTTCCCAGACATGTTACACAGGAGAATAGTAAAATCCGTTTCAAAATCTTAGTAAAACAACACTTGGCAAATAGAGAAATTGACATTCCCTAATGTATATTAAAGGTGTATGTAAATGAAAATGTTTGGTTTTAGTTTAGTTTTAGTTTTTTGTTTAGTTTTAGTTGAGTTTAGGTTAGTTTGACTTTAGTTTAGTTTTAGTTATTTTCTTTCCATTTTCTTTTAATTGTCTTTTAATTACACTCTGTTGTCTGTTCTTTGTAATCATTTGTTTGTATTTGTGTTGTTATTGATTTCATTTGTATTGTTATTTTTGTGGACCCCAGGAAGACTAGCTGTCACCATGGTGGCAGCTAATGGGGATCCTAATAATAAACAAATAAACAAACACACACACACCACTAAGCATCCCAATTGTCCTGTACAGTAGGGTGAACACATTAGCCTTGCTATATTTATTTTTATATTTATTACTATATATTTATTTTTATTAATTATTAATTATTATTTATTTTTTACATCTCCCTCTCACATAAACAGATTCTGCATTAGCTGTGAACATCGACCTGAAAATATACACCGCTACTTCCTATAGATAGCTTGCCATTGAGCAGCAGATGATGGTGTTGGGAGTGTGGCTCCCTACATTACAATATGAGAAAGCATCACACAGAGAGAGAGGGGGACAAAAATTATCTTTCCTATCTCATTTCAGGCAATATATCTCAACGGCAGATAGTCTTTTTTATGTGGAAGTCTGTGGAATACAGAACGTAGAGGATGGAGGGTGGCTAAACCAACACGCTCGCTAGCTCTATGATCAGACAACTAAGCCAAATATAAAATAAAATAAATCGTCCGTAACTGTTTTGACCAGAGTCAGCCAGGGCTGCGGTACTATCTCTCTCTCACAACAGTGTGCCCCGTTCACCACGGCTTCAGCTATTCCTCTCAGCCAAAGAGGCGTTATATACAGCCCATCTTCCTTTGTCATTGAGAGGAGATGCTGCTTTGTGGTGTCTTTAACACAGGAGTTGCTGTTTCAAAGCTGTGCTCTGTAATTTAATGGATTTATCGACTGCTTACTTTGCCTGGGAAGGTCAAGCTTTGGGTGGCAGGGCATTGTAATGTATAATGACGATCATGGCTGTAGGGGAGAGGGACAGGGAGTGATGGAGATTAGGGGAGATGTGGACAGTAACAGGGAATGATGGTAAATGGACTGACTTATATAGCTCCTTATTCCAAAGCGCTTTACAACGGCCTCTCATTCACCCATTCACACACACCAATGGCGCCAAGCTACCATGCAAGGCGCCGGCCCGCTCATTGGGAGCAATTTGGGGTTCAGTGTCTTGCCCAAGGACACTTCGACATGTGGCCAGCTGGGGCTCGAACCACCGATCTGCCAACCTTGCGATCATAAGACGCCGGCTCTACCTCCTGCAACACAGCCGCCCCTGTGTTGACAATTAGGGATGATGGGGAGGGTAACAGGGAATGATGGAGATTAGGGGAGGAGGGGAGGGTAACAGGAGTGATGGAGATTAGGAGAGAAGGGGAGGGTAATAGGGAGAGATGGAGATTAGGGGAGGAGGGGAGGGTAACAGGGAATGATGGAGATTAGGGGAGGAGGGGAGGGTAACAGGAGTGATGGAGATTAGGGGAGGAGGGGAGGGTAATAGGGAGAGATGGAGATTAGGGGAGGAGGGGAGGGTAACAGGGAATGATGGAGATTAGGGGAGGAGGGGAGGGTAACAGGAGTGATGGAGATTAGGGGAGGAGGGGAGGGTAACAGGATGTAGATTAAGGATGAAGGGTAACATACATGAGATTAGAATGTTGTTGTTTTTTATCTGGCTGTAATGTTGACCAACTCATGTCTTATTATGTGGATATACAGCATTTCTGTTTGGATGCTAATATTACATGTTTGGTGAGTTACTTTGAAGCTAGCTTTATAACATTTTTAGCAACTCCACTAAGTAAACATGTCATTTTTATATTTTATAGCTTAAAGCAAAACACAACACTATGTTAGCTCAAACAACAAGATAACTTCAGCTACATCATTTTCTTACAGTTTATATTCTGAACTCTTTATATTTATATTCTGTCCCTGCTGCATTTTACCACAACATCCTAAATGGCCAGTTTCGTCTAGTCTCCTCGGCTGTTATCTGTACCTTCCAGGAGCTGGACTGCTATTGGCTGCCAACAGCTGAAATGTAAGGGATGTACCATGTAAACAAGTTATATAATTTGTTCATTTGATTGAGTTTTACTACCCAGAGAACACATCCTTTCGGAGTATAACGTGAGCAGGTTGTGGTGACAGACCAAGTCTGTCACACTCATCAAAAACAGAGCATTCTGGGTAGCAGGGCTAGATTTTTAACACAGAGTCCTGGAAAAATGCCAGTAACCAAATTGGTGATATTTCCGTGATGCTAATCTTATCTGTTGAAGACAAAATTCTGAACAAAAACACTGGACATTATGATTTCCTCTTTAGTGGGGCTTATAAGGGTACAAGACTGTGTACACTCACTGTCAGAAATGCTAGACAACGGGGCGCTTAGGTGGCGTAGCGGGTTAAGCACTGACCATGTAAACGCAGGGTCCCCGGTTCGATTCCGGCCGGGGACATATCCTGCATGTCATCCCTCTTCTCTCTCTGACCCATCCTTCCTGTCTAAATCTTCACTGTAACTGTCAATAGAAATGAAAAATAGGAGTGGGACTGCCCCACTCAGAAAAAATAACGCTAGACAAGCTCATTTTTTTCCAAACTTGATCAATGATAATAATCAGAACAATCCAAAAACTATTTTCTCTACAATCGACCGCCTGGTAAACCGTGTTTCCACATCCAGATGTGAAGACTTTGCAGCATACCATAGAGATAAGATAACCAACATCCTGTCTGGTGTTGATCAGCTAACACTAGAACAGCTGTGCCTTTCGGCGCCTCGTTTTCAATGTTAAGCTGCTACTTACACACAACGGCCACTAGTTGGGCGTCTTGTAAATTAGCCTGCCTCCTACACAGAAAAACAGCAAAATAGCTTTATACTAGCTTATCCTGATGTGAAGTGATTTGAAAATGTAAGGATACTGGGTGGTAGAACGCACATATCTAGGAAAAGTCACAGGGTCAAATGATTATGTGTGGAGTGATACCTCAGAAGCCCCTACCCCACTATGAGAACCATAGATAACCTTTACCCTAGACCCCCCTACCCCACTATGTGATAACCCTAGATAACCTTTATCATAGATAACATTTACCCTAGAGAACCCCCTACCCCACTATGTGATAACCCTAGATAACCTTTACTCTAGAGAACCCCCTACCCCACTATGAGATAACCCTAGATAACAGTTACCCTAGATAACCCCATACCCCACTATGAGAACCCTAGATAACCGTTACCCTAGATAACCTTTACCCTAGACCCCCCTAACCTACTATGAGATAACCCTAGATAACCTCTACCCTAGATAACCCCTACCCCACTATGAGATAACTCTAGATAACCTTTACCCTAGACCTCCCTAACCTACTATGAGATAACCCTAGATAACCTCTACCCTAGATAACTACCCCACTATGAGATAACCCTAGATAACCCCCTACCCCACTATGAGATAACCCTAGATAACCCCCTACCCCACTATGAGATAACCCTAGATAACCGTTACCCTAGATAACCCCCTACCCCACTATGTGGGAGAACCCTAGAGTCCTTTGCCCTGGTCAGTGTTGCCAGATTGGCTGTATTCCCGCCCTAGTTTGGCTACTTTTGATCACATTGGACTGGAAAAAGCTGGCGGTTTTTATTGGATTTGGCGGTTTTTAGACTGCGGTTGGGCTGGAAATTGTCAATCCCACCTGGCAACCCTGGCCCTGGTTGAGGCTGAAATGCTCTGTCTGTCTGTCTGTCTGTCTATCTATCTATCTATCTAAGCTCTCCACTTGCCCTCTTGATGCAATGATCTATCCCCACCACCTTTTTAAAAATCATTTTCTAACTGTCTATCAGATGAGATCCTTGTTATGATTAACCACTCTCTACAAACAGATGGTTTCCCCAACCTCACTAAAGACCGCTACGGTGAAACCCCTCCTGAAGAAAAAACAACCTTGACTCATCAGTCCTTCTCAGCAATTTTACACCAATTTCCAATCTCTATCTTCAAAAATGTAACAGAAACTAGCTTTCGAACAACAGTAAAAAAAAGAAATGATGTGGTAAACGTGGCTTAGATTCAAGAGGGTGTAATCCAAACCCATTAGTGTGGAGCCCCGGCCAGCCAAATCACTTGATTCGTTTAGTTCATTTTTTTTTAGCCCCAAGTTCTCCACCCTGCTTTGACATCAGGGACGTGTTATCCACACAGGGAGAGATTGGCACACTGCTTATCTGATGCTTCTCAGGCAGCAGCTGTACAATCAGTGGCAACTGGGGCTTTTGAATACACACATAATTTCAGACACACACACACATTTACTCGCACACACACACACACACACACGCACACACACATGTATACACTCACACACACACACACGTACACGCACGCGCACACACACACACACACACACACACAGACGCACACACACTCACACACACACATAAACACACACACACACACACACACTCACACACACATACGCACACACACGTACATGCACATGCACACGCACACGCACACACACACACACACACACACACACACACACACACACACATTAAAGCAGACTCAGCAGGAGGTGTGAGAGGCGTGTGTCTCTCTCTAAGCTGTGCTCTCAGACGAGGCTGTGAGATGGACATGTTGAGATTTAGCAGCTAAATCCCCCTTCAGATGGAGATCAATACAGCTTTGTGGTGGGGCAACAGGGGCCGCGACGCATCCGCCGACTATAAATTATAGAAGATATGATACTGATACAGTGTTTACCCCTGACCCCTGTGGTATTATCTCATCCCTGTGCAGGAATGGGTTCAAGTTCTATATCAACACTAGAACAGCCGTGGCTTTTTTACCGACTATAAGAGCCGCCTCGGGGGTCAAATGACCATAGTCTTTAGAATTGGAAGCTGCTACTTACACACAAAGGCGTCTTGTAAATTAGCCTGCCTCCTACACAGAAAGACTGCAAAATAGCTTTATACTAGCTTATCCTGATGTGATTTTGAAAATGTAAGGATACCGGGTGGTAGAACACACATATCTAGGGAATGTCATGAAAGGAGGGTCCTGAAATGTTATTGAGTCCAAAGATATAACTTTCTTTTTTACTCACAGCGTCAAATTACCCCACCCATGGCTGTTCTAGTGATAATTGAAGTGGAGGCACTTCTGCACAACTGTTCCCATTGGTCAATCACAGTGCTTGTCATCGGTTGCCACGGTGACTTGTTTGTGTGTTTTTGAAATACAGCCCAGTTACCTGTTATTCAGCACAATTTCAAAAAGCTTTATAGAAAAACTCCTCCTGGCAGATAATAATAACAATAACGTACGACCCACACACTTACTTTACGACTACATTCTGTTGGAAATACATTTAAAAAAGCAGCTAATTAAAACGTGTGGAACTTCAGGTAGTGGAGAACGAATTGGCACCGGCCCCCCCATATTTGTTTGAGTCGAGACTCTAATGTGAGACGGTGTACAACCCCCAGAAGGCTGCATAACTCATTAGACGCGGGTGCCAGCGCGTCTCATCATGGCTGAAAAGCCTTGGCATGCCTCCCGCCTCCTCTACAGGCTCTACACCTGCATGTGGCCTGCGGTACTTTGTACTTTGACAGCCATTCCCCTGAGCAACTTGCTGTATAAATGTCATTTTGATTTTGGAAGACAGCTTATATACGAATTGGTTGGGTGGTAATTCCTTTCAGTGGGGCGATAGAACAAATTGGCAGACATCTTTCTTTCACTCCCTTAGGATCCTTGTATTAGGCTTGGTTTTGATTGTATTGGCAGTTGTGGGCAGTAGAGAGGTTCTGTACGAGGGACTACATGTGCCACCGATGTCGTTCGTGAGACACGTTCTAATGCTTTGGTCCTCACGTCGGGATCCGATGTAACAATTTGACTTTTCTTTCGAAAATTGTGAATACATTTCCGCGTTGTTGAAAATCGATGACACATGGCTAGTCAACTGACACAGCTTGTTTTGTGAGCCTGCTAACAATGTAAAGTAGTGTTATAGTTAACTAGGTAGCAGTGGGGGGATTACTCACCGAATCCATTGTGTTGTTGCAGTATTTTGGCTCGACTAGCGAGTGTGTGTCGTGATTCTCAACAACGTTGAAAACGTAGTTCCGTGTTTCAAAAGAAAAGTCTGAACATTCTGATCGGTTGCCGACATGCGGAACAAAATGATGTCACATTTGTCATAGAGGTCCATCATAACTATTCTGTAAACGGATTCCGCAAGACGACAAACCGCATTAGCTACTTTGTTAGTTACAGACAACTTACATTGATTAATGATGATGATGATTAATAATGTAAATATGTCAGTAACACTGAGGTGGCGCATTCTCCTAAGATTAATAGAAGTAGTTAAAGGAACAAAACAATTGTTAAGCATATACACCAAAGTATCGACCGGCACCCTGTGTTAGTGTGTTAGTCTTAGCTTTATTATACCCTGGGGATACTCAATCATATTTACAATGCAGCTCTATCCCTCAGCCAGCTGGTCTATTTGCCAGTGTCAGCAATTTGTGTGTGTTATGCCACTGCATACTGATAACTCATCAGACTGATAATCAATTAGAAAGTTCCACAGTTTGACATTTACTGACTCCATTACTCTTGCCAAATTAAGCTCTTGATGTGATTATCAACGGCCAAGCCAATGATAGAGGTCAGGATGAAGTAGAGATTGACAAGGTTCTTTTGAAGTGGTCCACTTTCATACGGAGCTAAACGTCTCACTCTGGGTTACGCCTAGTGTTGTTCCGATACCGATACTGGTATCGGCATGGCCACCGATACGCACAAAAATGCTGGTATCGGTATCGGCGAGTACTAACAAATATATAACACCCGATACCAAACTTTCACTATCGCGGAAAAACAAACACGCAACTGTGGTTGTCGAGGAGAGGAGCGGTGGAGCAGCGAGGCTCACCTCAGGTAACCTGCTGTCCCTTCCAGCTGCTCAGAGCCCAAGCTAAGCTATGCTACCGGGGCAACGTTCGGAAAGTCCCCCTGAGAGCGCCGGAGCGCACACTGGGCTCCGACGTCATAAACGGACCGAGGAATCCGATTGGACAAGAGGCGTTCTACGAGTGCCGATCAGTTTCCCAGAGCGACTTTTACCAACGCAGCCCTCAGACATATAGACTACGCCACTCCGCTTAAAGCGATACAACCCACAGCCAAGATAGGACACATTTTACAGGAAAAACATATCGACCTTAATCGATATTTATTTCGGTTGCACAGTCTAGCACCGCCACCGGCGTGCTGGAGAGAGTTCAAATAATAATAATAATGTCCGCGCGGCCGCTTCTCCGAGTCCCGCCCAGCTGTTCCCCTTTCGGGATAGTTCTCGGCTCCGTCTCCGCGCCACACCCCCTTTCGGGATCTGCTGTTGTGGCTCTCCGTGTCTCTCTCTCTCTCCGTCTCTTTCTCTCTCTCTCTCTCTCTCCGTCTCTCTCTCTCTCTCTCTCTCTCTCTCTCTCTCTCTCTCTCTCTCTCTCTGTCTGTCTGTCTGTCTGTCTGTCTGTCTGTCTGTCTCCGTGCGGCAGGTACTTCCTGCCTCCTTCCTTCTCCCGAGGAGAAGTTTTCTCTATGTTTGTTTGAATTGTTTACATATGCAGAACACAGAACACACATGCATTAGTGGTGCAGGAAGGCCTACTGTCACAGCGGAGTGTGTGCGACGCGCTGGCCAATGGGAGAAAGATCATCGGCCACTTCAAGCATTCCCCACTGGCCACTTCACGTCTGCAAACTGTACAGACTGAACTTGGAATGCCTAAAAACTTTTTTTTTTTTTTTTTTTTCAAACGCCGTGGTATCGGATCGGTACTCGGTATCGGCAAGTACTGCACGGTCAGGTATCGGTATCGGTATCGGGATCAAAAAATGGTATCGGAACAACACTAGTTACGCCTACACTTGACAGCTAATCAGAAGACGTCTGTTACCTGAACAGGAAGAACATTCAGATCACAATCTGTTAATAAGTATGTGCGTCCACACATAGTGTTAAAAATTAAAGATGTGTCTTTTGGTCTACCATGCTCACATTGTGTGCTTATTAAAATCCCTTTGATTGTCCCAGAGGGGACATCTATGGCCAGGTGATACACGCTCGTCCGGACCGCTTTGATATTCAACAACAATCCGTAAAGCTCCCCAAGTGTTGGTGATATAGAGTTGGTGCTCTGGTTGGTGAGGATTTCTTTCGGAATCCCTACCCGGGAGATCACGATAGCCCCGTCGAGCACATCGATCGAATGGCCTGATGATGTCCATGCAATGTTAAGGTCTAAAGGGGTTTCAATCAAGGGGAGAGGGCCTAAGGGCGCCCTGGGGACTGCGGGGGGATTTACCAACTGACATTTGCGACGGGAGGCTGCATCACCACCGGCACACTTCGGCCCGAATCCCCGGCCAATAGAAGCGAGCCATGATCCGATTCGGTGTCTTATCGTGTCCTAAGTGGCCTGCCGTAGAGTTATAATGCGCCGCCTGGAGAATTAGTTCCCGGCGGCTCCGGGGTACCAATAGCTGGGTGATTTCCTCCTGCCTGTCGTGCCCGCACCCCCACAGTTCTCCCTATAGCCTGAGGAAACCCAGCCCAATCCAACCCCAAGATTAGGGGGTGCCTGATTAGGGGGTGCATGAGGCACGGACCAACCGCAGTCCGAACACTATACTTTTTCCCCTTATAGCGAATTTCTATGGTGACCACTGGATGAACATCCACATGCACACAAATCATGCAAAGCGCTGCAGAGGGTAGTGCGGACAGCCGCAAAGATCAGTGGGACCCTCCATCCAGGACATCTACAGTGATCGGTGTGTCAGCAAGGCCCTAAGGATTATCAAGCACCCCAATCACCTAAACCGGAAATTGTTCGAACTACTGCCGTCGGGGTAACGGTACCGTAAATTCTATGGAAAACGGCTTAATTCGTATAAACTTCCTCTAATTCGCACAAAAGTCTGTGCGCTTGCTTGAGGTGGTTTTTGCCCTTTTGCGAATCAGAGTTAATGTACATAATGGAAAAAGGTTTGCTGAATAAACTCTGACGTAGCGAACATTCAACTGTTTCCTTCGCTTGACATTTTATGGAAACACAATTACTGGCTCCTGGGTCACTGCCCCAGAAGAGAGCAAACACAAATGTGTGTGACACATTCTTCTTTCCGCATTGTTGAAAATCAATGACACATCGCCAGTCAACTAACACAGCTTGTTTTGTGAGCCTGCTAACAATGTAAAGTAGTGTTCTAGTTAACTAGGTAGCAGTGGGGATTACTCATCCACCGAATCCAATGCGTTGTTGCAGTATTTTGGTTTGACTAGCGAGTTTGTGTTGTGATTCTCAACAATGTTGAAACGTGGTTCCGTGTTTCAAAAGAAAAGTCCGAACATTTTGATTGGTTGCCGTTGCCGACATGCGGACCAGACTATGATCAGACTGTGTCACAAATGCCAATGGCGACGGGATAATTAGCACCAGCCGGCGCCCCAATTATCCCCCCACCCCCAACACACTCTACCACAGCTCTGTAGCTCCCTCTACAGGCCAGATGCTGCATGTTCCCCACAAACATCCAAACATGATATGATCCTCATCACAGTTGGGGTAAGGGTGTGTGAATCGGAGTGTGGATCATCTTATTCAGATGACTAGTCAGATTTAAGTGACATGTAGACAAGCCTCTGACCTAGTTCTCAGGAAACCGTGTGCTCATTTTATTGGATAGAGAAAATGACGATAAACAGGAAAGTTAGGAGAAGAGGGCATGTCAGCAGGATTCGAACCCATGCCGACATGGACATATGTGTGCACTGTAGACCACTGGACCACCCCAGGCCATGTGAAACTAATTCTGTGTGTGTGCTGTAATTTTAAATTATGTATGTAAAGCACTTTGAATTGCCCCTGTTGTATGAAATGTGCTATACAAATAAACTTGCCTTGCCTTGCCTTGTGTGTGTGTGTGTGTGTGTGTCTGTGTGTGTCTGTGTGTGTCTGTGTGTGTCTGTGTGTGTGCGTGCGTGCCTGCGTGTGTGTGTGTGTGTGTGTGTGTGTCTGCGTATGTCTGTGTGTGTGCGTGTGCATGTGTGTGTGTGTGTGTGTGTGTGTGTGTTGCAGACCTGCGGGAGGTAGTGTTTGTCATCCAGAGCCAGAGCAACAGCTTCCATGTGAGACGAGCGGAGAGGCAGAGAGACAACCTGCTGCAGCAGGCAGGGAGCCTCACACAGGTAACACACACACACACACACACGCACACACACACACACACACACACACACACACACACACACACACACACACACACACAGTACACACACACACACATACTGTATGCACACACACACACACACACACACATGCATACTAGGGATGCTCCGATCTGGATTTTTGGGGCCGATACCGATCACCGTTTTTTTTTCTTCTCAAGATCTACCGATACCGATACCGATCTTTTAAAAAATACATAACTGTATGCCTACTGACTGGATAATAGCCTACATATATTTTGCTTTTTAGACAAAAGTCTTGATCCATTAGGCACCAAGCAAACGCAGACCCAAGTCAGTCGATATGGCTGTATAAAAGACATCATAAACGTGGCCTTCATGGTTTACATACGCAGGGGTGCAAACTGGCGATGGTCCAAAAAGGTGACACTTTTTTTTTGTCCGTAGATGGTTAGCTCTATCATTAACAGTCTATAGCCCCTTTTCCACTATCGTGCCAGCCCGGGTCGACCCTATCCATTTGTCGGCCCGGGTCGGGTCGGGTCGGTTCGGCTCGCTTCTTTAGCTACCCTTCGATACCAGGATCCAAATTTAGACCTGGAACCTTTTTGCCAGGCTGCGTGTGACGTGTGACGCTGCACACCGTTGATTGGTCAATGGAAATCGTCATCCCATGTTCATAGATTTTTTCGCTAACTGCCATCTTTAAATACCACATTCGCTCTTGGAAAATGTCACTACAGTTTCTGTAATAGCTTATTAATAAAGATTCGAAAAATTATGCTGACCATCGTATTATCTTAGTTTAATGTCATTTCAATGCATCATAGAACTTTTATTTACAACAAGCATAACACAAAAATCGCTATTATGCACCGTCTTTGCCCGTGAATAACATCGGCTATGGAGGTGGTACAAACACAATACTCCTTTGCTAACTTCACCATCGGTATACGGTCATTTTGAGCCCTTAACCACCGCGCTGACACCCCGAGAAGTTATGCTTTTAACCGTAAACTCAATGAACCGGGAGTTCACTCGCTGCTGCTCGCAGCACAGCGCCTGCTGGTTCAAACTCCCTTTGACAGCGGGGGGAGAGAAACGTTTTACCAGGGAATTCGCTCCGCGCTGTGTCGACGGTGATAGGAGTGTAGGATCGACACCATTCAAATGGTTTTGGATTCCCTGTCCTCTCCTCTATCCGGACACGTAGGAATTGTTATCCTAACCCACGGTAAACCGAAGTTATTAACCCGCAAAGGGTGCCTTCGTTTACCGGGAGTTCACCGCTGCTCTAAGCAGCAGCACGTCATGGAGGATATCAGCGGGGGGACAGACAATTTCTTCCAGGGAATTCGCTCCGCGCTGTGTCATAGACCGTGATAACAGTGTCGTATCGACACTAGGGATGCACCGAACATTCGGCCACCGAATGTATTCGGCCGAATATCGCAAAAAAAGCACATTCGGTATTCGGCCGAATGTGTGAAAACACCGAATGTTTACCACCGAATAGTGGCCGTGTTTTGATGACGCAATACAATTAAATATAACTCTCAACAGGCGCGCGGCGCGAGGCGACGCGCTTTCAAAACTGGCTGCGTTCGTAAATTCACTCAGGAAATCCGATCAGCACTCGTGGAATGCCTCTCGTCCAATCAAATGACTCGGTTTCTCTATGACGTCGGGCCCAGTGTGCGCTCCAGCGCTCTCAGAGCGACTTTACGAACGCAACCTTACACTCATCTAGCTAGTTAGCTTAGCAGTCGTAGCTCAATTTAAAATTGGAGTGAGAAGCAGAGTTGTTGCCTTGTTGAAAACATATTCAGACTCCCAGCTGTTCTACACGAGTTTATGACATGCAGCTGTATCATGCGGTGGTTTCTATGCAAACCAGAGACTATAAAAACAAAAGATATTCATTCTGAAATAACATGAACTATTATCCTTACACTCAGGTGGACTCAATTCAACTTGTTGAATGACTTGTTGAAGACATTTAGCATTTGACCTAATTTTAAGAGTGACAAAGGGTCTGAATACTTATGTACATGAGGTATTTCTGTATTTACATTTTAATACATTTGCAAACATTAAAAAACGTTTTTACTTAGATTATGGGGTACTGTGTGTGGATTGATGGCAAATCTATTCAAAAATGTGAAAAAAGTGAAGGGGTCTAAATACTTTCTGAAGCCTATGTAGAGACAAATCATGAATATCATTAACTTGAACCCTGGAAAGCAGTAGAGATTAAATCCCACGATAATTAGTTATAATAAGTTATATATAAAAGTTTCGGTGCATCCCTAATCGACACCATTCAAATGGTTTCAGATTCCCTGTCCTCTCCCCTATCCGGACACGTTGGAATTGTTATCCTAACCCACGGTAAACCGAAGTTATTAACCCGCAAAGGGTGCCTCCGTTTACCGTCTTTGCCCGTGAATAACACTGGATGTGTTACAAACAAAATACTCCTTTGCTAACTTCACCATCGGTGTCAACCGTGATAACAGTGTCGTATCGACACCATTCAAATGGTTTCAGATTCCCTGTCCTCTCCCCTATCCGGACACGTCGGAATTGTTATCCTAACCCACGGTAAACCGAAGTTATTAACCTGCAAAGGGTGCCTCCGTTTACCGTCTTTGCCCGTGAATAACACCGGGTGTTACAAACACAATACTCCTTTGCAAACTTCACCATCGGTGTCAACTGTGATAACAGTGTCGTATCGACACCATTCAAATGGTTTCAGATTCCCTGTCCTCTCCCCTATCCGGACACGTTGGAATTGTTATCCTAACCCACGGTGAATCAAAGTTATTAACCCGCAAAGGGTGCCTCCGTTTACCGGGAGTTCACCGCTGCTCTAAGCAGCAGCACGTCATGGAGGATATCAGCGGGGGGACAGACAATTTCTACCAGGGAATTCGCTCCGCACTGTGTCATAGACCGTGATAACAGTGTCGTATCGATACCATTCAAATGGTTTCAGATTCCCTGTCCTCTCCCCTATCCGGACACGTTGGAATTGTTATCCTAACCCACGGTAAACCGAAGTTATTAACCTGCAAAGGGTGCCTCCGTTTACCGTCTTTGCCCGTGAATAACACCGGGTGTTACAAACACAATACTCCTTTGCTAACTTCACCATCGGTGTCAACCGTGATAACAGTGTCGTATCGACACCATTCAAATGGTTTCAGATTCCCTGTCCTCTCCCCTATCCGGACACGTTGGAATTGTTATCCTAATCCACGGTGAATCAAAGTTATTAACCCGCAAATGGTGCCTCCGGGCACCGTGTTTGTCCGTGAATAACACGGCACACAATGATACTACAGTTCATAAAGCAGACAAGTGAAGGCAGTGGTTTTAAGGGTTCAAAAAACATGACTTTATTTCTCTCTCTTTCTCTTTCTCTCCAAAAAACCACGGTTAATAATATACCACATGCCGAGGAAAAGGCATACGATAGCTTCAAGTTCCTCCATGTCGCTGTTGTTGTGGCTGTGTTGTGTCTCGTGAAAATATACGTCACCACCATGGCGCGCTTTTATGACGCGTAACTCCGCCTACTATCGCCTACTCCTCCTACTAGTTCCTGGTCTGTTGTGTATAGTGGAAAACCAGAACTGTTCAAAAGCGGGCCGAAGCGACCCGAACCGAACCGAGCCGAAGCGACCCGGGCCGCTGATGGAAAAGCGCTATAACAATGATGCGCGTGTAAGTAGCGATGGCCCTGACCGTAACACCCGCATAATTAATGTAAGCAGGTTTCTACAAGTTACATTTAAGACCTTTATAAGAACACTTTTAATATATTTGAAGACCTATTGAGCAAGTATTGGTATTAGACTCACATTCATTGATTATTTTCATTAGCAATGCTGGGTGATCTGTTCTGTTGCATATAGACAGGGGTGCACATAACTTTTTGGGGCCAGTGCTCAGAGGAGCACCTAGGGATGCTGCTTGGTGCTCCCCGAGCTCGCGAGTCACGACCCGTCCCACAGGATGGATAAAAAAGGGATACATGGATAACTTATATTAGCAAAACGACATTTATTCATAAATAAAGATGAACGAACAAATGATTGTGTGCAAAACAAAAGAAACAAATGCAAAATCAAATGACTGCTCTTTAAGCATGAAAGTCTGTCAGACTCCTTTAAACACAATGAAATCAACTGACATCTCTTTAAGCACTAACTGAATGTCTGTTCTTTAAACACAATGAAATCAACTGACATCTCTTTAAGCACTAACTGAATGTCTGTTCTTTAAACACAATGAAATCAACTGACATCTCTTTAAGCACTGCTCTGTTCTGTAAACACTGAAATCAACTTTTCAACAAAAAGTTACAGCCTAAGCATTTACTTATGCTACAAGCTTAATCATCATCATCACTGCTCTCTTGACTGCTGTTAATACTGTCCTCAATTTCAACCATGGTAGAAGATGTTGTAGGCTATCACTTTAAATAGCTCATTATTTTGATTGTGCAACAAAGTCTTTTTTTTTTTCTTCTAATATAATTCCCAACCATATTCCCTGGGTCAGGGGTCGAGGTGCGATAATGAAGCTGTAAAACAAACGTCTGAACGTTTGAAAGCTTCAGAGAAAAGAAATGTGTCCCTTGGTGTTGTTTTTCCTTTTAGCGACGAGTCGTTCGGGACTGAATTTTCACGTGTCGGCGAGATAACCGTGCGATACGCGATACGCGATACGCGGAATGAAAGTACGAGTTACGATACTTTCCGAATGTTTTCGTGAGGGGAGTCGCCGTGGTCGTCGTCGGTCGACTGTTGTGATGGATTACTCGTCGGGCCTTCGGCTGAGGGGACGGCAAATAGTTACTTAGTGGGGCTTGCAGTGATGCAGCAGTCAGCAGTCAGCAGTTGGATTTTGAGGAAGTAAATTCCTCTCCCAGCGCTTCCAGCTGTTGGTGCGCAAGAGCGCGTTCATGCCGCTGATCTGCCGCGCAGCATGCATTTTGGCGACGCATGCGCACTGGCGCACCAGTTATGTGCACCCCTGCATATAGAACAATGATAATGTAAGTTAGCCTACTTTATCAATTCTTGATTCATTTCCATTGCTTCTCAACACAATACTAGATATAATAGCATAAATAACAGAATAAACTCACACACTTACTTAAGGCCGGTTTAGGCTTCTGCGTAAAGTCGACGCCGTAGGCTACGCGTAAGCTTACGTAGTCCCGCGTGGACGTGCGTAGCCTGGACGTGCTCCTTTCAAAAAATCTATCCACGCGTCAGAGCGCACGTTAACCGTAAGCTCTGTGATTGGTCCGCTTGGTAGCACATGATTCAGACAAGATTCCGACTCTCTCGTCGCCCAAAATGCGGAAGTCATGACAGAAATGTCATTCACCTTTTCTGTAATTACTTATTAATAAAGATTTGAAAAATTATGATAACCATCGTATTATCTTAGTTTAATGTCATTTCAATGCATCATATAACTTTTATTTACAACAACATAACAACAAAAAGATCGCTATTATGCCGCTTAGAGCTTTGAGCTCCGTTGAGTTCCTAACCGGAAGAGGCACAGCACAGGGGCTGAAAACACACTGCCACCTAGCGATGTGACGGTGTAATTGCAGCGCGGCCTACGCAGAAGTGTAAATTGCGAGACCTACGTAAGAATTTACGTAAGCTACGCACGTAAATTCGACGCAGAAGCCTAAACCGGCCTTTACACTGCATAGCCTACATACTGAGATATGGCACACACACACACACACACACACACACACACACACACACACCAGGGTTTCCGTTAGAAAAATTTGGTGCCGGTCAACGTGTCCGGGAAGATTTCAATTTGTCGGACAAACGGGAAAAATTCCGGTCATCATATTAGAATATAATATAGGTGTTTGTCGCGGTGATTAGCTGTTGTGTAGCCTATATAGGCCATTTAATGTCCATTTCTCATCCGATACGATTAGATCGCGAACTATATAATAATATAGGCTTTCATGATTCGCATGCGCTACTATGGCATAATATGTCCAGGGCTGCACGCGCGCCACACTGGGCAGCCTAGTCACCTTTGCTACTTTGAATTACGACTGTAGGCTACTTTAAGATGTTTATTTCAATTGCATTAATGGGATTTGAGTATGTAATTGGTAATTTTAAGTATGCCTAGTTTAGCTTTTGATGGCTATTTGAACGGACTGCATCGATCGATCAATGAACGGACATTACGTTAACTGAAGTGTGTTAAATAGTTTCACGACAGTAATGTACGTTTTTTATATTCTCTTTCCAGTTTTACCCTTTTTATCAATAAAACAACGTAATTTCTATAACCACGTCTCGCTGATTGGGAAGGCATTAAGTCTAGCTGCCTGTCAAATCATACTTTCTCGGACTCGGGAGTATGAGAATGGGGAGGATGTATCGGGGGGGATACACACCCGTGGACTATTTCACCTTAGTGGCACAAATTAAACTCTAACACTATAGATAGACTAAAATGATGGACACCGACTGAATAACTGAGTGGGGGAAGACAGGTCTCAAATGTGAAACAATTATAATATTTAATACATAAAGATAAAACATACACAAATATATAACATTGATATCCCTAAACTCAAATGTAGTGTGGTATTGTCAACCTAATCTAATCAATCCTAATCTAATGGTACCAGTAGCCCAGGTTGTCGATAGTAGCGCACTACTCCCGTAGTACTTCTCCCGACTCAGGGCTGGAACGGGCACGGCAGGCTCAATCAATGAACGGGGTTGAGATGGCCGCTAGGGTCCTTTACTAGCCGCATCTCACGGCCCTCGGTGGTCATTCACTGTGCTCTAGCACATCCAAAACATGCAGAACAATAACCTTGACTCTGGTCACTGCAGTGGTTTTATTTAGACTAGATCAAACTAAATTACGGTAACTGACTAAACTACGGTACTCGCGCCGTTGAGAGACAGGGTTGCCAGATGGGGCGGGTTACCGCCGAATGGGCTATTGGGTTTAGCGGTTATTTTCACCGGACAATATGACCGAAGAGGTTTAAATATGTCGGACTTCAACAGATTTTATCGGACAAAGACCGGTAATTACCGGTTAACGGAAACCCTGACACACACACACCTCTCACAGGTACACACACACCTCTCACAGGAGGGCCACACACACACACACGTACAGCTACACACACACGCACGCTATATTTACTAAAACACACACACCGTTGCTACCACTGCAAGTTTGAAGAAATGATAACTTCACATACTTACAGTCGAATCGCCTCCTACGGCGATTATCGTATCGTGGCCTCTTGTCTTATCGTTTCACGTGGCAACATATCAGGGTTTTGGGCGCAGCTTAACTGACGGTATTTAGTGATCGTTAAACTGTTGTTTATTTTTTGTGTTATGAAAAAAAACGAGTCGGCGAGTAGCGTAGTTCTAGGCTGAGTTCGTAAATTCGCTCTGAGAGCGCCGGAGCGCACACTGGGCTCAACGTCATAAAGGGACCAAGTCATTTGATTGGACAAGAGGCATTCCATGACTGCTGGTCAGATTTCCAGAGCGAATTTACGAACACAGACTCGAACTACGCTACTCGCCGACTCGTTTTTTTTCATAACACGAAAAATAAACTACAGTTTAACGATCACTACATACTTTATGGATTGGATTCACCATTCTCGTTTGCCATAGACTACTATTCATAGCTTTCATGTGACGTCACAGCATAGTGGAAACGCCCACCTGACGGGCAAAAGGCACTTTTTGCAGGCAAAACCCACGGGCAAAACCCACTTTTTGCGGGTTAATAACTTTGATTTCCCGTGGGTTAGGAAAATAATTCCAACGTGTCCGGATAGAGTAGAAGACAGGGAATCCAACACTATTTGAATGGAGTCGATCCTCCACTCCTATCACCGTGGACACAGCAAGGAGCGAATTCCCGGATATAAATATTCCCTCGCCTCGCTGACAGCGGGAGTTGGGAGTTTCGTCCAGCAGCCAGTGAACGCCCGGTTGATCGAGTTTCATATTAAAAGTATATCTTCTCGGGGTGTCAGCGCGGTGGTTAAGGGCTCAAAATGACCGTATACTGATGGTGAATTTAGCAATAATAGTCTTATGTTTGTACCACCTCCATAACCGGTGTTATTCACGGGAAAAGCCGGTCAAGGAGGCACCCTTTGCAGGTCAATAACTTTGATTCTCCGGGGGTTAGGAAAATAATTCCAACGTGTCCGGATAGAGTAGAAGACAGGGAATCCAACACTATTTGAATGGTGTCAATCCTCCACTCCTATCACCGTCGTGTATCTTGATAGTTCTTCATGAGTGAGGTGGTCTAAATAGTAAGCAGCCATGTTGAGCGATGTTGCTATGATACTTTTTGCCCGTCAGGTTGGTGGTTGCTAGGGAAGAAACCACGTGACTGAAAGCTATGAATTTGGTAAGGCTTTTGTAAATACTTTTGTTTTGGGACGTGTTTGTGTTTGGGGCGGTATGATCATCTAATTATGTGTAGTTATGTGTTTCTAGCATGTCGATGTTCTATCAGGTAAATTCTCTAGAACTAACCTCATGACATTTCACAATCACAAACATATATGTACAGAAACTCACTAAAGTATAAAATACCGCTTCTCTTGAAATCACTCTCCAGCTCCTATGACGCTTAGAGGTCAATGCATTTGTTTTTTTGGTGAACTACCGTAATAACCCTAAATGGTTAGAAAGTGCAACTTCTCTGCTTTCAGAAACTTTTTTTTTTTTTTCGATTGCACATATAGTTCAAGAATTACGATAGTTTGAACGAACCCTGTAAAATCCTGTTTAGAAGTTATCGCAACATAGAAATAACGTTTTCCCACAATAAAATAACGTAAAAGATCGGCTTTTGCGATCGGCCATTTTTGCCGATCACCGATCGAGTCATTTGGAGTGAAATCGGCCGATTTAAATCGGTGGCCGATAAATCGGAGCATCCCTAATGCATACACAGACACACAGGCACAGGCACACGCACAGACACAGACACGCACACGCACACGCACAGACACAGACACAGACACACAAACACACACACACATACACACACACATCTTCTTTGTCTACTGTCAAACTGTATATGCTATGAAACATAACTAATGAGTGTTTTTTTATGATAGTCAATCATAAAACGGCCCTGTTTCTGTAGTACATAAAACGTATTAAAAACTGCTGATTTCTGATTCTTGACGACAAATTTGTTAACAAATATGGGCCCTCTGTGCTTCATGAACGGGTGTAGTCCATTCTGATTGCCACTTGGTGTCAGCATTGCTTTTGAAATATGATGGAAGGGATTCTTGTTTGAGATCATAATTCATTCGGAGAAGCAGAGCAACCAACAGGTAACCAACAGGTATAATTTTGTGTGTGTAGTAAATACGCACACCGTCACACACACATTCACAGCAAGCTACCATGCAAGGCGCCGGCCTGCTCACTGGGAGCAATTTGGGGTTCAGTGTCTTGCCCAAGGACACTTCGACACGTGGCCAGCCAGGGCTCGAACCGCCGATCTGCCAACGTTGCGATCATTAGACGGTGGCTCTACCTCCTGTGCCACAGCCCGCCAATAGTAAGGGACTGACATGACAAGGGACATGACCCTCACAGTGATGCGAGCCTTATCTACATAGGACTGAGAGCTCTGTGTAGCAGGTAGAGGATGATGTCATCCACACCAATGTCTGCCTGGTATCTCAGACACCCACTGGGACCGTTTTAAGGATTGACGCGTCTTGCGAAAATACTTAGATCCAGCATCTTGTGAAATAGATCCGGCATTTACAAAATTGGTAGATATTGGCTGATCAAGATGGGTGCTATAGAAAATAATAGGAATTCCATTGGGGACAGCGTGATTGTCCATGGGGAGGGGGGGGGAGGGGGGGGGGGTGAACATTGTTATTGTAGACTTGTTTTACTATGACATGATATAGTCAGGCAAGAACCAGCTGTGTCTTTGAATGAGATGACAGCTGTTCTCACTCCAGCTTATTATGACATCACAGGAACCTGTCTGTGATGTCACTTCACTCCAGAACCCTCAGCAGTTCTTTAAATCTTCTGTGTGACTGTGGAACTTTGTGCCATTGTGCCAAACATACTTTTTTTCTCTCAGTACTTGAGGTGTTGAGGACGTTTTTTGTGTGATGACATTTGTATTGATTTTATATCAATTATTATATTATATTATATTGTCTTGTTAAAGAAACAAGAATAGAGTGGATGGAACTAAAACACAAATAATTAAACCAAATGTGCTGTAGTACATAGTGAAATAAATAATAATACTTATTTAATAAATTACTTTATAATAAAATAAATCTCTTTCCTTATTTATTAGTGGATCCCTTCCCCCCCATCTGCTCTTACCCTGCCCCCCCCCCACCCCCACCCCCCCATTGCAATTAAGACTTCTCCCCATTCCCCAAATTGCATATACTACCTATATACTATGTACATACTACATACACACACATGCACATAGAAATATACACATGTGGGTACAATTACAATACATCAGTGGGCGGCTGTGGCGCAGGAGGTAGAGCCGGCGTCTAATAATCGCAAGTACTCAATGTCGAGCAAGCCTTGGGCAAGACACTAAACCCCAAATTGCCGGTGCCTTGCATGGTAGCTTGCCGCCATTGGTGTGTGAATGTGTGTGTGAACGGGTGAATGAGAGGCCGTCGTAAAGTGCTTTGGAATAACGCCCTATACAAGTCAGTCCATTTATGTCACATTATGGGTTATAGCATTATGGGCCCTATTATGCACTTCATCAATAAGACGAGGCGGTAGATCTAAACTTAAGACGTGGAGGCGTGGTCAAGGCCACTTTGCTATTATGCGTGCGGTAGTGGGCGCTTAAAACCCGGCGCTAAGCAAAGAAATTAGTCATGGGTGTGTTTTGGGCGTCTTCTCAATCAACCCAATCAGCGTGCCAGGTGCCATTCCCTTTAAGAACCGGCTGCGTTGAGTCTTTAGCGCTATGCTATTATGGAAGTCCTAAGAAGGAGGTCAGCGTGCTTCTCTGCCTCTCCCTTCTGAAATGAAGCATTTATACTGTGACCGTAATTGACGTCTTGCCGTGGAGCCACGTGCGTGTTCATGTGTGCCCACATGCATGCGCAAACCGCGGAGGCGCGCTCGTGTTTCAAAACGTGCATGAAGTCTAAACTTAAGAACTTTTCAAACCACTTCTTAGCGCTAGGAGCAAAGTCAGATCGCATAATAGCAGGGGCGCCTAGTGCACTTCATTAACATATGAACACTCCCACAATGAGCAATATATGCACGGGAGTTTTACGTCTTATGTGTGGCCGCCTATCGACACCTGCATAATAGCAGTAGCGCGTATGAAGCGCATAATAAGGGTGGCGGTAGGTCTTAACCTGGCGGTGCGTCTTAATTAAGACTTAAGACGGCAAGTTAAGAAGTGCATAATAGGGCCCTATATATCATACATTCAACATATTCAATTATTCAACTCATACAGTTTATTCCACTCTAGCAGAGGAAAGCTTTGTTAGTAGCCTAAGGTGAAGTTAATGTCAAGTTCAGAGACAAAGTGAGTATGAGTAAGCCTCATCGTGTGAAGATTAGCTCGGAAGATAAAGTTTGTCCGAGACGCTTGCTGCTTGGGACGACACACACACACACACACACACACACACACACACACACAGAGACACACACACAGAGACACACACACACACACAAACACACACACACACACACAAATCCCTGCCTGGCTAATATGGTTTAGTTACTGTACACAGGCTGGGTTCATCGCTTAAATAAAATTGCCTGCAGAGTTACTGTGCGCCCCTGAGGAGAAAGACCGCCCTCAGTTTCCAGGCTGATGAGTCGACCGTGCTGTGTGTGTGTGTGTGTGTGTGTGTGTGTGTGTGTCTGTGTGTCTGTGTGTCTGTGTCTGTGTCTGTGTGTGTGTGTGTGTCTGTCTGTCTGTCTGTGTGTCTGTGTGTCTGTGTCTGTGTGTGTGTGTGTGTGTGTGTCTGTGTGTCTGTGTGTGTGTGGGTGTCTGTGTGTGTGTCTGTGTGTGTGTGTGTGTCTGTGTGTGTCTGTGTGTGTCTGTGTCTGTGTCTGTGTCTGTGTGTGTGTGTGTGTGTGTGTGTGTGTGTGTGTGTCTCTGTGTGTGTGTGTGTGTGTGTGTGTGTCTCGACCGTGCTGTAATGAACCCTGTGGTCGACTGAACTGAAGCTTTGTTTTCCTCCCAGTGTGAAACAGTGTGAAATGTACCCAGGGCTGTTGTTGACAACCCTCACACGCCCTCTACATTCCTCACTCTGTCTAGGCTTGAGACGAAGTTTGATTGAAAGTCCTGGATAAGTGTGGATACCTCAATCTCTCTCAATCTCATTCTTACTCTCAATCTCCAAAAACAAATTATGGTTTAAAGCTACTTTAATTTGGGCCGCTTAGGTGGCGTAACGGGTTAAGCGTCGACCGCGTAACCGCAGGGTTCCCGGTTCAATTCTGGCTGGCGGACATATCCTGCATGTCATCCCTCCTCTCTCTCTCACCCATCCTTCCTGTCTAAATCTCTACTGTATCTGTCAATAAAAGGAAAAATATGAGTGGGACTGCCCCACTCAGAAAAAAAAGAAGGAGAAAAAAAGCTACTTTCATTCAGACTTAACAATATATACGAGGAATTTCAGTTGGTTGTTGAATAATGATTTATCAAAAAAAACTTTATCCTAACACAGGAACCAGAGACGTGCAGCGTCATGGGCCTGCCCTCCTCAGTGACGTGACCACACACACACACACACACACACACACACACACACACACACACACACACACACACACACACACACACACACACACACCTTTTCATTACGACTCTCCTTCCTGCTTTATAAATCCTGCCAAATTAAAGTGACGATGAGCTACATACATCTAGCCATAGGCCTACAGACTCTTTCTCCTATTGTATTCAGGGTAGACTTGACAACAGTGGATATGTCGAACGAAACAGAGACCATTAGCGCCTGAAGCTGAGGTGAAATGTTCCGCGCTCGATTAGCATGGAATATTTATAATCACTAGATTTGTTCGTGTAGTGCTTTGAACACAGTCTTGTACCCTTAAAATTTCGATGAAAAAGTAATATCCTTGGTTGCTTTTCCTTTTCCAACTGCTGTTTTCACAATTCCACTGTGCTACTTCAACCTTGTAGTGTGCATATTCATAATACAACACAGGGAAGTATTTAATACTGAAGTGTTTCCTTGTTCCTCTGTGGTCTTTAATAAAATAAACACCATTATCTTAACCTTTTAGAAGAAGACTGGCTGTCTCTAGCTGGCCTTGCTCAGGCTTTGCAGCAGCTGTAACAAGTGTTTAATTCCTGCCTCTGCCCTTACAGAGATTGTTCTCGTCTCTTTCAGAACCCGCCATCCGTACTCCTGCTTCACAGTCTATCAGACAATGAGGGAGACTGGAGTGTTCTGCCTCTGCTGCCTTAGTAAGTAGCTCCTTGAAGTTGAAGTTGTTTATTTATCCCCGAAGGGAAATTACTTTACTCTCACAACAGCAGCAAGATTTAAAAAGAGTATAGGAGGGGGATAAAAAGAAAAACAGGGAATAAATAGAATGGAAATAGGGAATACATCGAGTGGACACAACAGAACGGTACCCGCTTGTTAAGTCGTGACGTGTTTCCGGGTCCAACGTTGGCTGAGGCGCTGTCTTCGAAATGCCGAAATAATAATAATAATTAATTATATTTATATAGCGCTTTTCCGAGGCTCAAATACCCTGACACTATGGAGAAAACGGGAAAGTGCTGTCCCTCTTGTTGTATGAATAGATCCGAGTCTAAAAAACGATTAAACTGTCATTCTACCGCTGTAGTTCACAGGTACTCTGGTGAGGGGAATGTCTGGTTTGGACTCGGAAATGGCTAAACGTCACTTTTGACGTCAGACTTAACAAGCGGACAGACTGAAAGAGAAACACAGCTACGCATATTAAGAACCTTGTTAAAGAATACAGTGTGAGGTCATAATAGTGCTCTACAGTCCATGAACCCAGTGTTCTATAGTCCATTCTATAGTCCTTCTGCTTGTTTATAAAGCTCTCACTGGCACTGCACCAGAATATATCTGAAAGACCTTTTGCTAGCATATCAGCCCAATAGAGCTTTCAGGTCTTCTGATGCTGGTTTTCTCTGTGTACCACATGTACAAAAGAAGAGATTTGGTGAGGCTGCATTCTCATTTTATGCACCCAGATTGTGGAATGCACTACGAGTAAATATGTTCAAGTCAAGACTAAAAACCCATCTTTTTAATATTGCCTTTAAATGACTAAATAATAAAATTATGATTATATAATGATTGGAGCACTTTGAGCTGCAACGTTTGCAGGAAAAGCGCTATACAAATAAAAGGTAATTAATATTATTATAAACACAGTGTTCTATAGTCATGAACACAGTGTTCTATAGTCCATGTACACAATGTTCTTAACACTAGAACAGCCGTGCCTTTTTTACCTTCTAGAAGAGTCGGTAAAAAAGGGGGTCAAACCCCCTCTTTACAATGCTACGCTGCTATTTACACACAACGATCACTAGTTGGCACGTCTTGTAAATTAGCCTGCTTCCTACACATAAAAACTGCAAAATAGCTTTATACTAGCTTATCCTGATGTGATTTTGAAAATGTAAGGATACTGGGTGGTAGAACACACATATCTAGGAAGAAGTGCAAAGATATAACACTTTTCTTTTTAACTCACGGGCTCAAATGACCCCTCATGGCTGATTAAGTGTTAAGTCCATTAGAGATGACCATCGTGGGCCTCATGAACCACCGTGCTGCCTGGAGGAGTCACCACCACAGCTGGCTGGCAGCGTTATATAATACAGCCTGATGGCTGATGGGAAGAAGAGTGTCTGAAGCGCTCCTACCAGCTCCTTGGCAGCATGGGGCGGCCGCTGAAAGTGCTTTTTAGGTTGATCACCTCAGACCTGTCAGGCCTGGATAAGCACCCATTACCAACTGGCATTCACGAGAAGCTGACCTGCTTGTGATCTTTATCTCTGAAGCTGCCTAAAGCTGCCTCTACCTGTTAGTCTCAGGGGATTATGCCCAGGCAGCACATCACCCCCCAACCTCGCCTGTCTGCCACTGGCTCCCGGTCAAACACCACCGCACTTCACATTTAAACTCCTCCTGCTCACCTACAAATCCCTCCACGGCTTGCCCCCCCCCCCCCCCCCCCAGTACCTCTCCGATCTCCTCCACCACCTCCTATACCCTATCCTGAACTCTGAGGTCCTCTAACACGGGCCTCCTCATCCCAACCCAGCGCCAAACTCTGGACCTTCGGGTACAGAGCCTTCAGTGTGGCAGCCCCCCCCCCCCCCACCCTCTGGAACTCTCTCCCCAAGGATCTCCGCAACTCTCCAACCCTGGATAAAATTCAATATTCAAAATATATTTGTATATATGTATGTATGTATATATGTATATATTTATATATGTATCTGTAAATATTCAAAGCTGCCCTTAAAACCCACATATTCACCATTGCTTTCAACCTGTAGTCTGCACGTCAGCTTATTAGTTCATACTTCACGTCCAGGTCTTACCCTTCTAGCTGTTTTACTGTTTCTTGTTTTGTGTGTTTGTCTCTCTGGCTCTGTTCTGTTTGTCCCATTCCCTTGTAAATCAACCTATGTTAAATGAGGAGAGAAAGAGATAACTCAGGAAAACATTTGAATCTTAAACGTTATCGTGTTTAACTCTATATGAATGAACAAATAGCCTTATCATGTACAATCCTCAGTTTAGTGAAAGCTATACTGTATGAAAACATGCCACTGTGTAGTGAAGCTAGTTTGTTTTTGAGTATCTTGTATGCCTACAGAATACGTTACATAATTTAGTTTAATTGTAAATGTGTCTATTGCCCATGTACCATACATCATAAGATCATAAGATTAGCTATAACCGCAGCCATTGTTGCCTTAAATAATAGACCGCGCTGAGTGTGTGTACTTGTGTATCTGTCATGTGTACTGCTGTCTGTTGTTGTCTGTGTTATACAGTGTTGTATGTATATATGTATACTGTACAGTGGTGTGAAAATGAATTCCCCCCTGGGGACAATAAATCTAATCTAATATAATCTATACACTATTACATATACTTATCCTCAGCGATCTGCCATACTTTTATCAAGAAAGCCACAAAAGGTTTTCAGGAGTGTACTGATTCAATCCATTTGAAGTGGGGTGACCGGTGCTTGTATTGCCTCCTCAGCTTATCTTCCTCCTTTGGGAAAAACTCTTCCTGGATCGTGTTCCTGGAGGAGGAGACCAGCGTGAAGCTGACCACACTGCTACAAGCTCTCATGAAGTTTGACAGGAGGAAAGTGAGTGCACCCTCCCTCCAACCTTGTTAGCCATTTCATTCTGTCATATGTGTCATATGTGTCATGTTCTAATGCTTTGTTCCTCATGTCGGGATCCGATGTAACGATCAGACTTTTCTTTCGAAAAACGTGAATACATTTCCCCGTTGTGGAAAATCAATGACGGCTAACAATGTAAAGTAGTGTTGTAGTTAACTAGGTAGCAGTGGGGATTACTCCGAATCCATTGCGTTGTAGTAGTTTGGCTTGACTAGCGAGTTTGTGTTGTGATTCTCAACGACGTTGAAACGTACCGGTAGTTCCGTGTTTCAAAAGAAAAGTCTGAACATTTTGCAAATAATAAAGAGACGCGATCTGGTGGTTTCGCAAAACGGGCGCAAAGTGCAAAGGCTTCAAATCAGCGTTCAAAGTTTTTCTGACCCAAAAATCTGATTTCGTTTTTTTGTCACCAGACACAAGTTAAGGTTTTGAACTACCCACTCGTTATTTTTTCGAGCAGTTTTACGATAGTTAAATACGTGTGCTTAATCAACAAAATAAGCTTATTTTTAGCCTGGGAAATCTTCCCTTGTGGGAGTGGAGAAACTGGATCCAGGTTGTTTCTCATTGGTCGATCGACTTGGCTACGAGAGGAGTCAGGAAGCAGAGTACTTGTTTGTTCATTCCACTCCACTCGTAAGGTAAGATCTTCTATTTTATGTACATAGCGACTTTGTTAGTTAAGTTAGTTACTAGTTGAAACCAGTGTGTTCGTGTATTTAGACATTTCTTTATTATTACCCACTAGCAACTAACTGAAACCAGTTCAGTCTGTACTAAGCTGGCCACCATTGTTGTTAGCATGCTAGCATTGTTGTAGCTCGGAAATGTCTGTCTACGTTGTAAGTACGGTTAGTATGTCTACGTTGTAAAAGTTGTGTGTAAGACTCATGTTCAGTGTGTAATACTGGAATACTGTAACATGTCAAGTGTAATAGATTACAGAAATATTAAAAGTTTAAAAACATAACAAACAAACTTTGTTTGTTATGAACGAGCTAGCCGCTAGTTGGCTAACGCCAAACACACTACTCTGAGCACTTTAGGTAATTATCATTGTCATGTATTAGGCTAGCTATTTTATGAACATGGTATGGTAGTATTTTATGAATATGGAGTGCCAGTAACTGTAGGTAATATTTTAATGTACTATCTTCTTTCTGTTGCAGCTTTGAAGACCTCCACCCCACCAGACACAGCAGCTCAACAACTCACTGGCAATATTTTGTTGAATAACAAGAACAGTTGGGCATAGATACAGCATTTTGAACTGTGTCATGATTTATTATCTATTGATAGTCAATTCACAGACCTTGCATGCTTACCTGTGTATAGTCTGTTGTATGTTCTCAGTTGTTGCCCTCAATTCAAACTATACTTGAAACTTGAAACTGAACTATAAGGCTGGACATTGACTACTGAGCACTACACTATTTCCAGCACAAGACATCAGCAAATTACTCTTAATGCCTCCATAATAATAAGCTGGCTAATTAGCTACAGTAATAACATTGCTAGGTGATAATGTTAGCAATATCTAGCTATGTCCTGTAAACTTCTCTTTGAAAAGTCAATCTGACCCAGTGACTAACACTAATGTTTGCACACTGATTGTACTTTGCACAGCTTGTCGCACTATTGTTCTGCTGTAGTGCGACTACCATCACTTATACTTATCATTACTTACTTTACTTATTTACTTATTATTGTGACTATGTACCTTGTTGAAGAACCAAAGCAAAATATTGTTATTCTTGTGTACTGTAAAATAAATTCTGATTCTGATTGAAGACTTTTTTGTATCATTAAAAGACTAACAATAACAGTTACAACAACCATAAATAATAATAATAAGCTGGGTAATTAGCTTAGGTAATACCTTGCTAGGTAATAATGTTATAGCTGTATAACTATAGCTGTCTGACCCAGTGACCAATACTGACAGGTATTGCTGTCAATCTAGAGGGGGAGTGGTTGGGGGTGGGGTTAACCAGCTATTGTTACCGCCCATTACCTGCCGGTGTGAAGGTGTGAAAAAGTCCCAAATCTTTGAAAGGCTTTTTCTCAGGATTTAGTTTTCAGGGTTAAGGTGAAGTGTAAGTTTCAAATACTCATGTCGTCTTACATTTTTTCCCGATGTCTATGTATGACACATCATTTGAAAGCTTACAATCTGTAGTTTAAGCATATGTAAAAAACAGAAAAATGACTTTGCCCCCTCCTTGATCATTCCACCAGATCGCGTCACATATGCGGACCAAAGCATTAGAACTTGTTACATTTCTCCTTGCCCAAAACTGAGAAGAATGTCCCCTACTGAGTTACAGCCTACTTGCTAAATGGTAAATGCACTTATATAGCGCCTTTATCCAAAGGGCTTTACAACGGCCTCTCATTCACCCATTCACACCCACATTCACACACCAATGGCGGCAAGCTACCATGCAAGGCGCCGGCCCGCTCACTGGGAGCAATTCGGGGTTCAGTGTCTTGCCCAAGGACACTTCGACACGTGGCCAGCCGACGCTCGAACCGCCGATCTGCTAACCTTGCAATCATTAGACGGCGGCTCTACCTCCTGCGCCACAGCCGCCCCTTGCTCACTAGCTACATTAAAGGCAGTGTGTTGTAGCTGGACGGTACAAGGCTATTGCCCGACCAGCACGTAGAGGAGACTGTCAGATACAGCGAGAGTCTCTTTAGCCCCATGGTCCAGAGGCCTCTCTCTCAATGCACGATAATGCTGTTATGATTGCGTTTTACCAAAAGCACAGGTGTAAGCAGGAATCGCTGTGCATTTTCGCTTTATTAAGGTGTCATCAACCATTGCACTCAGAGCTTGTCACAGAAGCTATTTCCCCCCCTCTGATATTCAGCATCCAGGTGTCTCTGGGTGATTAGCTAGTTGTTTTATTAATGGTTTTGCATCTCCACAGTACTCGTAGGTCAATGTCAATTTTGTAAAAGTATAACTAGAAAGCAATGCGTTATTGCATTGTCTGAAATGATGCAACACCTGTCGTCTAGGTAAAGGATCCCAGGGCGTAAGTCTGTTGGGAATCTGCCGCCTCTGGCCAACAACAATATCCTCCTTAATCATAATATAAACCGAAATGGAATAGCAGAGTCAGACATTAGCTGTTGTGTTTCTGCACGATTCGAAGAGACAGTCACCAGAGACAGAATGGCAAAGATCCGCTCCCCTAGAACACCCCTGGCCCCTCCCCTAGAACACCCCTGGCCCCTCCCCTAGAACACCCCTGGTCCCTCCCCTAGAACACCCCTGGCCCCTCCCCCTAGAACACCCCTGGCCCCTCCCCTAGAACACCCCTGGCCCCTCCCCTAGAACACCCCTGGCCCCTCCCCTAGAACACCCCTGGCCCCTCCCCTAGAACACCCCTGGCCCCTCCCCTAGAACACCCCTGGTCCCTCCCCTAGAACACTCCTGGCCCCTCCCCTAGAACACCCCTGGCCCCTCCCCTAGAACACTCCTGGCCCCTCCCCTAGAACACCCCTGGCCCCTCCCCTAGAACACCCCTGGCCCCTCCCCTAGAACACCCCTGGTCCCTCCCCTAGAACACTCCTGGCCCCTCCCCTAGAACACCCCTGGCCCCTCCCCTAGCACACCTCTAGCCCCTCCCCTAGAACACCCCTGGCCCCTCCCCTAGAACACCCCTGGCCCCTCCCCTAGAACACCCCTGGCCCCTTCCCAGTAACAACATGTTTGTATACAAACCAAATGTCGTGTAGGACACTCCATTTTTGAAAGGGATTTTCGAGGCCGAAACAGTGTTCTTAAATGAAATATTTCTTTCAAGGCGTCTCATCCCCTGATCACTACCAGTTAAACATAGACATTACACCCATTAGGAAGCTAATGTTCCATATTGCACCCGTAAATACAGAAAAACAAATGTTTGAACTTCTGTTTTGTTTGTGTAGGGTTTATTAATATTGCAAATTGCCTGGCTTACAATACAGTAATTTATTATACAGTAGCTCAATCTTTGGAATTCACAAATTGCTTAGCATTATGGGTAATTTGTGCTTCTTGACGAGCTTCAAGTTGGTTCACAAGCCCCAGCAGGGTAACCAGACTTTTAACTAAAGAGAGATAATGAGAGATTTCAGCTGCCTCGAACCCACCAAAATCATCTAAAGGATATCATGCTAAGTATCATCCCAAAACATCAAGCTAATTACACCTCTCCCAGTTTTTCTCTTCCCCCTGAAAAAACGTATCACGCATAACAATTAATTGAATCCAACCATCTGTTTGATGATGGGGCGTTCTGGAACCGGTGTGGGATTCCAATTCCGAGCGAGAAGTGGAATTCATTATTGTCTCATCTTCCACAGCCTGCCTCATACCTGGGGATGTTGAGATGATTGTATGCGACATTGTGGTGATCTACTTAATTACGCCACACACTCTCTGACAGTACACACACACCCTTTAGACCAATCAGCTTTGTTTTCATCCTAACCAGCCCATCATCCCATTCCATAACAACATGTCCTGAGTGTTTCTCAGACTTAATTGGATGAAGACAAGACTAAGATGTGTGTCTATATTACCATTATGCTTTTCTTCCTCCCGGGATGAACAGTGTTGATGTTCGGTATCTGAACCCCGCTGGAGGCTGGTGGAGGTAGAAATCGGAGGACAGGCTCGTTGTGATGCCCGTGATAGAATGAGCTATGGTCTCAAACACATTGTTAGCCTCATAGCATAATTGCCTAAGTCATATTTTGGCCAAATTGAGATATCTGCCTAACTCTACTCTCCTAACACTGCTGATTCACTGTGCATTATTGCCTATGCCATCAGCCTATCAGAATGCTTGTTACACTCCAAAATCACCATCTGCCCAAGTCATCTCTTTGACGTAGGCATTTTTGACACTACATACAAAGATGGCTCGGCTGACCTCAAGTGAAGCATGACTTAGGCAATTATGCTATAAGGCTAACGATATACAAAAATGTCCTCCACCAGCCTCCCCTGCTGAACTCCTCTAATGTGCAGCTTCTATCTACAGAGAGAAAATAAAACATCATGATTATCCAGATTTGCAACCAGATTTGGATTTGTGTGATTGACAATTATAACGCTAAATATTTGGGGGTTATTTTGATAGAAAAGCAGTGATGTGAGACAATTTATGGACTCCTTGGTTATGTTATGTTATTTGAGATGATGGCATTAAAAAAAAAAAAAAAACACTGTGTTTTGGAATTCTTTCATTCCAATAAAACTACTAAACATACATGATTTGATACATTTTATCTGGTAAATTAACGAATGTTAGATGATTAATTATAAGAGAAACATTAACAACCATCAAAAATCTTGATGAAGTATGACCAACTGCCAAAGTATGACCAACTGCCAAAGTATGACCAACTGCCAAATCAAATATGAACTGCGCTCATAACCGTCACCGTGCATTGACGATGTCACCGTCCGTCTCTCAGGAGTGGTTCCTGGGAAAGTCGCTCCATGATGAGGAGTCGACCATCATCCATCACTACGCCTTCGCTGAGAACCCGTCTGTGTTTAAATACCCAGACTTCTCTGCTGCCTGGGCCCTGAGCATCCCTCTTGTTGACCGGTAAGGCCGCAATTTCCATTTCTCTTCCTGTGACGTAGACGGTAACAGCAGCAGCCACAGCTCATCTCAGTAAATATGCTTCGCAGGGGCAATAACTGTTGCTATTGTTGTAGTTTTATATAAAATATACTGAGAATTTAAGAATATGTTTTTTTGTGATCAAATGTTTCTTTATTTTCTTTTAAAACAAACAAACATAATGACAAAACAAGGCCACATCCTGCAATCAACGCCCCCAACAGCCCATACAACCACACCACAACACACAAATTACAATATAGCTATCTAGGTATTAGGGACATACATTACAAGTCGGGACCCAAAACGAAAAAGAAAGTAAATCAAATAACCCCCACCCACCCACCCCAGGGACCAGAGGACAAGTCAGTTACAATTGTGATAACCTACACTCAACTCAAAAGATTTTTAAGATCGACAGCTGTGGATATCCACAAATTAATATTTGCCTCTTTAGCACCATGCATACGGGCTGTAGAGAGTTCCAAATAAACAACATCCAAAAAACTTAAACCTCATTGTTTAAATGAAAGTGAATGTGGAGGCTTCCAACGCGTGGCAACCATTTTCTTTGCTGCCGTCAGACCAGCAAACAGAATGCGTTTTTTAGTTTGAGGGAGGGGTAACAGGGAAAGATCATTGAGGATCAATACAGAAGGAGAAGGGGGTATCGTCACAGAGTGCAGAGCAGAAAGTTTAGAAGCGACCATTACCCAAAACTCTGTAACCTCTGGACACTCCCAAATCATAAATGTGCCCACAACCCCCAGAGGACACAGAGTACAATTGGGGTCATTTATGATTTTCATAGTACACATCTTCCGAGGAGTCATATAAGTCCTATGAATAAAATTATAATGAATTTGTTGGTGATCAGGATTCCTTGATGTTTGTAGGACATCTGACCACACTTTATCCTAGTCAAATTCTAGGTCTAAGTCCGGAATGTCCACCTTCCATACCGATCCAACTGCCAATGGGAGGTATGTTTTCTGCAGGAAGTACCCATATAATGTGGAAACTAAGCCCCTCGTACTACCCACCCTGTCCAGAACAACAAGCACCGGGTGCCTATGAAGTGGCTCCTTCCATGGGACCCCATAGGTTTTCATAGCAGCCCTTAGTTGTAAATAAAAGAAAAAGGAGGAGCGTGGTAAATTAAACTGAATTCGTAACTCTTCAAAAGAGTGAAGACCTTTATCCCCAATAACATCGCCCAATGAATGAATACCCCCGTCAGCCCATTGTTGGAATCTAATCGGACACCCCCCAATTAAGAGTGCATCATTATTAAATATTGGTGAGCAGGGGTTCCATCCAGAGGGCAGTTTGCACGTTTTCGTCATTGCTCGCCAGACACTGATTAATTGAGAAATGATTGGGCCAAACTGTCGCCTACACTGAGCAGGTGGAGTGTTGGAAAACAGCACCTCCTTCAGAGTGAGAGGGAATGTCAATCCCTCTTCCAAAGCACGCCAAGAAACCTCAGCCATGGGATTAAACCAAGTTACCAGAGGACGCAGTGTGAAAGCCCAATAGTAAAGTTTAAAATTAGGTAGAGAAAGGCCCCCATCCTGTCTCTCACGCTGTAATGTGGTCAATTTAATTCGGGGTCGTTTACCTCTCCAGATGAATTTAGTAACTGCAGATTGCAATTTGTTCCAATAAAGAGCGGGGAGAGGAAGAGGAAGCATAGAACTTACAAAATTAATTCGGGGGAGCACATTCATTTTAACTATGGAAACCCTAGCCCTCAGGGAATTCGGCAGTGCAACCCATCTGTCCAAATCCTGTGTTATATTGGAAAGGAAATTCTTGAAATTGGTATTAGCTGTAGTCAGCAGTGAGGGATAAATGTCAATGCCTAAATATTTAAATTTGGTAACTATCGGAATCTGGGAGGGCACAACTGCACTCCTCATGGCCTCATTTAGCGGCAAGAGAGCAGACTTGGTCCAATTTATTCTGTATCCAGAGATGGCGCTAAAAGCATCAAAGATGGACCGAATATGGGGAATGGATTGAGGAGCATCATCTACATACAGAAGTACATCGTCTGCATATAGGGATATGTGATGCTGAGTGCCACCGATAGAAATTGGTGTGACTGTGGTCGACTGGCGGACCCTCTGAGCCAGGGGCTCCAGGGAAAGCGCAAATAGTAATGGGCTGAGCGGACATCCCTGTCTGGAGCCTTTAGCAATCGCAAACGGTGACGAAAAATTCCTCCCAGTCATTACCATTGCAGAAGGATTAGAATAAATCGTCTTGATCATATTTAAAAACATTGTACCGAAACCCAATTTTTCAAGTACCGTCCATAAATAGGACCACTCTAAACGGTCGAATGCTTTCATAGCGTCCAGCGACAGCACCGCAGTAGGAGAATTAAATGAGGTAGCACCATCTATGATGTGTAAGAGTCTCCTCATATTGTCTGAAGCCAATCTGGTCCTGATGAAGCCTGTCTGGTCGCAGTGAACCAATTTGAGCATGTAAGTCTGTAACCGACGTGCAAGAACCTTGGCATAAATTTTAATTTCGGAGTTTAAAAGGGAGAGCGGCCTATAGCTCCCACAGTCCACGGGGTCTTTGTTTTTTTTCAGCAGCAGGGAGATCAACGCTATATTAACATCTCTAGCAAAGGAGCCCTTCTCAATAGAGAACAAAATCATTTCATGCAAAAGCGGGCCTAAAATGTCCCAGAAGAGAAGGTAAAACTCAGGTGGTATGCCGTCAATGCCAGGAGACTTGTCCCTTTGCATATCTTGAGCTGCCCCTCTGAGTTCTTCCAGGGAGATAGGCCGGTCGAGAGATGCAGATTCATCTGCTGCGAGACTAGGCAATTGCAGGTCATTCAGAAATGAATCACAAGCAATTTTATCATGAACAATCTCAGAGCTGTACACCTCGTTCCAAATTATTATGCAAATTATATTTTTCTCAGATTTTCCTAAATAGTCGATGCAAATGACAATCAGTATAATTTTCAAGTCATCAACCGTTAGAGTATAATTCAAATTTTATTGAACAAACCTCCCAATGATAACAGTATTTTTTTTATTTTGATAAAAAAACTCAAAATGCACTGTTCCAAATTATTATGCACAACAGAGTTTCAAAACATTTTATAGGTTGTAAAGAACTAAAAATGGTAATTTGATGAATTTAGGGTTAGGAGGTCATATTTACTGAAATCAAAAGCTATTTCAAACAAAAACATCTTAACAGGTCAAGTTACATGTTAACATAGGACCCCTTCTTTGATATCACCTTCACAATTCTTGCATCCATTGAACTTGTGAGTTTTTGGACAGTTTCTGCTTGAATTTCTTTGCAGGATGCCAGAATAGCCTCCCAGAGCTGCTGTTTTGATGTGAACTGCCTCCCACCCTCATATATATTTTTCTTCCGTGGTACAAAAAGAAGAACCGTGCCTTCCGTAGCAAAATCATCTTCATGCATGACAATGCACCATGTCATGCTGCAAAGAATACCTCTGTGTCATTGGCTGCTATAGGCATAAAAGGAGAGAAACTCATGGTGTGGCCCCCATCTTCCCCTGACCTCAACCCTATTGAGAACCTTTGGAGCATCCTCAAGCAAAATATATATGAGGGTGGGAGGCAGTTCACATCAAAACAGCAGCTCTGGGAGGCTATTCTGGCATCCTGCAAAGAAATTCAAGCAGAAACTGTCCAAAAACTCACAAGTTCAATGGATGCAAGAATTGTGAAGGTGATATCAAAGAAGGGGTCCTATGTTAACATGTAACTTGACCTGTTAAGATGTTTTTGTTTGAAATAGCTTTTGATTTCAGTAAATATGACCTCCTAATATGACCTCCTAACCCTAAATTCATCAAATTACCATTTTTAGTTCTTTACAACCTATAAAATGTTTTGAAACTCTGTTGTGCATAATAATTTGGAACAGTGCATTTTGAGTTTTTTATTTTTAAAAAAAATACTGTCATCATTGGGAGGTTTGTTCAATACAATTTGAATTATACTCTAACGGTTGATGACTTGAAAATTATACTGATTGTCATTTGCATCGACTATTTAGGAAAATCTGAGAAAAATATAATTTGCATAATAATTTGGAACGCAGTGTATATATGAGGGTGGGAGGCAGTTCACATCAAAACAGCAGCTCTGGGAGGCTATTCTGGCATCCTGCAAAGAAATTCAAGCAGAAACTGTCCAAAAACTCACAAGTTCAATGGATGCAAGAATTGTGAAGGTGATATCAAAGAAGGGGTCCTATGTTAACATGTAACTTGACCTGTTAAGATGTTTTTGTTTGAAATAGCTTTTGATTTCAGTAAATATGACCTCCTAATATGACCTCCTAACCCTAAATTCATCAAATTACAATTTGTAGTTCTTTACAACCTATAACATGTTTTGAAACTCTGTTGTGCATAATAATCTGGAACAGTGCATTTTGAGTTTTTTATTTAAAAAAAAAAATACTGTTATCATTGGGAGGTTTGTTCAATAAAATTTGAATTATACTCTAACGGTTGATGACTTGAAAATTATACTGATTGTCATTTGCATCGACTATTTAGGAAAATCTGAGAAAAATATAATTTGCATAATAATTTGGAACGAGGTGTAGATGTCAGCATAAAACGACCTAAAGGATGAATTAACATGCAATGGATCCGTGCAAATAACACCATTACTTGTGTTAACAGCAGAAATATCCGCAAACCGCTCATTAACCTCAAGGCCAATAAATGGCTGGGTCTTGCACTGTTAAAATAGTAATTTTGTCTGACCCGGTGAATAAGGAATTCTGATCGTTGTTTGAGTAAAGAGTTTATTTCTTTTTTAACCAAATTACGCTGTAATGCGGTGCTGTCGCTGTACTTAAGCTGAAGTGAATTATCCAGGCGAGCATATTCAGATTCAAGTTGATTTAATTTCTCTGCTCTGGCCTTATTGCGGGTTGAGGAAAACAGGATTGTGTTGGACCTTATGAAACCTTTGACGGCATTCCAAAGCACTCTCGGGTCATCAACTGAACCCTTATTTATGTTTACAAATTCTTCCAGTTGTGGTTTAAATTGCAAAACAAACGATTCACTACGTAAAAGGGTATTATTGAAACGCCATCTAGGGGCCCTATTAGTCCCAACTCTAAGTGAAGCTGAGCAGACCACTGCTTTGTGATCAGAAGGAGCAAATGGTACATGGACCACGTCAGCTATTTCAGAAAAAAGATTTTTGGAGGCAAAAATAAAATCAATTCTTGAAAATGATTTGTGTCTCGCTGAATAACATGAGAAGTCCTTAACCGAGGGATTAATCAAGCGCCATAAGTCAACAACGCACAAAGCATTGGCCCACGCACGGAGAGCAAGTGAGGCTTGTTTCTGGTCGCTGGCTTCGGACGCCGTGGTTCTGTCAATTTTATAATCCCATACCGCATTAAAGTCCGCTCCCACAATACATTTGAAATTCCAACATTTTATTGGTCAGCAAATCATTAAAATGTTTATCATAATTGTTAGGTGCATAGGCAGAGATCAGCACAATTTTTTCCCCCTCTAGTTGAATTTCAGCCAAGGCTATTCTACCCTCCGGATCGGCCCAATCTCCCAGGATGTCATATTTCAAAGTACGGCGACAGATCGCAACGCCCTTAGATCTAGTGTTGGCAGCCGATGAAGCAATCACATGATAATGTCTGTTAGCCAGACGATGGGTGTCTTTAGATAGAAGGTGTGACTCCTGTACTAGAGCTATATCAACTGCTTTTCTTCTGAGGAAATCCAAAAATGTTGTACGTTTATTTGGCGAATTAAGCCCCCTGACATTCAGGCTCACAATCGTGAGTTTAGTCATAACAAATTGCTACATTTTGTAAACGAGTGTCATTATCTGAATGAATAACCCCTGGTCCCTGTGAAAAATAAAACCCAAATAAAACCCCAAAACAAACAACAGATAGAGAAATGAGGGGAAGAACTATCCACCCCTGCATCTCAGCTCTCGATAGTCGCTCGCGACTCACCAACTACTCTGGCAACTATCCGATACACAAGAAAAAACAACAACAACCTACCAAAAGAACTCCTACTTTAGTATAAAATGATCAACACTTTCACCTACGGATAGATTTAAGTTGTTACCATGTAACTGTGAAAAATGAAAGAAATAAAACACTCCCTGAATTGAACAAACACTGGGATGCATCGTAAACAGTGCTAATGTTGCTGTGAACATAGATTAGCAAAATCTCTATAGGCCGGATAATCAAATTATGGCCAGGCAATATAATAACGGTACCTTTCCCCCTGTTTAATACCCGGTTCACCACAAAACTATCTTGTATTTTAAAATGACTCAATAGCCCACATGCTCTTACCTAGTTCTGACTGAATGTCAGCATTCTGTATTGCTAATTCTGATTGAGTGAAGACATGTTGTACTGCTCCAATACAGAGATGCTATATAATTGAAATCACCATTGCATCAAACATAAACCAAGTATAACATAATGTGGTAACTCTATTAAGACAAAATATGCCTAGCAAGCTATATGAAAAGGCGTTAGGCTAACAGCAACAAAAGTAGTAACGCTCTACAACACGAACAGGCTGATGGTACCACTTTGACAATTTGCATAGTATTATCATCAACCGCCAAATAGTGCAAAAAATAATAATAAAAAAAGTGTAATGATGTATACTACCAGCAGCGATAGATCACACAAACCAGCCCTCAAACTGGGGGGCATGAGGAAAAACAGCCCAATCGTCAGCCCGACTGTGGATACCCATCGTTCGGATATGAACGAAAGTGCACTGTTCAACCTTTATCCCTGGAGGAAAGGACCTGCTCCTTCACATACAACTCCGCCTCTTCCCTGGTGCTGAAGATGTTATGTTTGCCCTCGAAAGTCAGTCTGAACCGGGCTGGGTGTAAAAACCTGAATTTGACACCCTGCTGGCCTCGGAGCATTTGCTTGACGTCGTTGAAGGCAGCTCTCTTCTTAGCAACGGCTGCCGTGAGATCAGGGAACAGGAGGACTCGTTTCCCATTATGAGTGAGCGGCCCCGCTTCTCTGGCGCGTCGGAGAATTTCCTCACGGACATGAAAGAAGTGGACCCTTGCTATGAAAGGACGGGACGCTCCTGGTCTCGGCTGGGAGTATAGCCTATGAGCCCGATCCAGCAATGGGGCTTCCTCGAGGTTCAGCATGGATTTCAGCAAGTTAGCCAGGAACTCGCGAGGGTCGCGTGAGCCCTCAGCCTCGTCGATGCCCAGCACCCGAATGTTATTCCGGCGTGAGCGGCTCTCCAGGTCCTCGCATTTGTCTCGGATAGATGTTACCTCCGCTGTCAGAGAACGCACCTGCGCCTGTAGGTCGGTCGTCTCGTCGGACCAGTGGGATAGTCCCTGCTCCAGCTCATCTATACGGGTAACCTGGGTGCCAACTTCAGCTTGAATGCCAGCCACCGCCTGGTGATGCTCGACTCTCACCGCAGCTATTTCAGTTTTCATCAGGTCCGCCAAGCTCTTTATTTTTGTGTCAACAGAGGTACAGATGTCATTCTTTGCAGCACTGATGTCATGCTTGATTCCCTTGATTTCCTCGCGCAGCCCGGCTATAGCCCCTAGTAGCACCGCTTCGGTGGAGCTAGCTTTGTTAGTAGGGTCAGGGTTAGCATCAGGAGAGCTAGCCTGCATAGTAGCACGCGTGTGCGGCATTGTAGTATCGACTGCTCACGATTTGGAGGCTAAAGGTAAAAGTAAAAACTTTGAAAACGTAAATAAAAGCAAGTATTATGATACTATAACACAGTAACAACTATTGGAGTGAAAATAATGTTGATGATAACGGATTGAATAACGGATTCAAGAGCTCTGAACTTCGCGTCCTACCTGCTCATCACGCAGACCGGAAGTTCAGAATTTAAGAATATGTTGTGGTTTTATATCAAATGTACTGAGAATTGAAGTCTGTATCTCTACATTCTGGAAAACCGTAGCTAACAATTCAGTCTGCCTGGGGACAGTGCCAATGACTTGTTGCACACTTACTCTAGCGCTTCCTGTCACCACATTAAATCCACTACACTATACTGCAATTAATGCTCTGTTCTTGATCATTGTTTCATCAGTCGTCATCACAAACGCTAACAGACTGTGATCTTTTAGGCTTGCAACCAAAGTGAGAGACGACCCTCTGAAATCTGACTTTACTATCGACCTGAAACACGAGGTGAGATTGTTACACGTTTGATGACTCTCATTACTATTAATTCATATTGCAGTACATCAGTTATTAAATTAGGATTGTAAGATCTATTTCTCAATTAACACTAATTACTTGTGTGTAATTGATTCCTATGCAAATCAGAGACCCTATAAAAACTAAAATATTGATTCCAAAATTACATGAAGGTATTACATTAGGTATTTCTGTGTTTCAATTTTAATACATTTGCTGAGATTTCTTAACTTAATTTCACTGTGTCATTCTGGGGTATTGTGTGTGGATTGATCCCAATTGTTTTCTATTTCATCATTTTTAAATTGAGTCTATAACACAACAAAATGTGGAAAAAGTGAAGGGGGGTGTTGACTTTCTATAGCCACTGTACTTATCCACCTCCCTGTTGTTCCAGGTAGCGCTGTATATCTGGGAGAACGGTAAAGGACCGCGTCTGACGGCCGTCCCAGAGCTGTGCACCCACCCAGAGGGTTCTCCCGCAGCCAGAGACTGTGCCACCGCCCTCACCCTGCTGCCCCTGTGTGTGGGTACCCCCGCCCTCCTCTCCTAACGCAGGAGTCACGTTTACGCTGTTCGTTATGCAAGTGTTAGTGTAGTTTTGTAGCAGCCAACTTCTTTCATTTTTTCATTTGCATTACTCCCCTTTGTCTGAACTGTAGAGTCTGTCCCACGAGCTCTACACAAGCACAGTGAACGGGTGCATACGTTACCTTGAAATCTATCTTGTGATAACTTTGTCCAAACATGTGCTCCCCTCTTCCCCTCCCTTCTATCCCCTTTCTCCCCTCTTCCCCTCCCTTCTACCCCCTCTCTTCCCCTCTTCCCCTCGCTTCTATCCCCTCTCTCCCCTCTTCCCCTCCCTTCTACCCCCTCTCTTCCCCTCTTCCCCTCACTTCTATCCCCTCTCTCCCCTCTTCCCCTCCCTTCTATCCCCTTTCTCCCCTCTTCCCCTCCCTTCTCTCCCCTCTCTTCCCCTCGCTTCTATCCCCTCTCTTCCCCTCTTCCCCTCGCTTCTCTCCCCTCTCTTCCCCTCTTCACCTCCCTTCTATCCCCTTGTTCTCCTCTTCCCCTCTTCACCTCCCTTCTCTCCCCTCTCTTCCCCTCTTCACCTCCCCCCTTCCTCTATTGAGTATTCTCATGCTTTGTATTCCTGTCTGACACAGTTAACGATTCAGACAGCGACTCTTCATTACTTGATATGCAGTCTGCCTTTGCTTTACATAATAGCTAGAGGAGGAACTACCATATGCCTCTGAAAGTGTTTAGTGTCTTTCCTCTGCAAGTGTCGATGTGTTCCTATTTCCTTTTCCTTTATCCTCCTGACTCTCTCATCTCTGAATAGCCTGGGTTCTTCCCATGGTCTTGAATTCTGAAAACATACAGATCACTCAGTGTAAAAGCTTTAGATCTGCCAGGGTGGTGGAGGAGAGCTATCCACTATCAGCTGGGTGCTTCTCCCCTCTAGCAGCAGTGTGACGGCCAAAGTCGTATTATGAGCAGGAGACTGGAGAACATTAATGATGACAATCATCATCGATGATCAGTGATAATAATGATGTCCAATGCACATTTTTACTCTCAAACAGCTAATTAAGCGTTATGGAACGAGAAGCCGTGGTATATCATGGATATTAGCACAGCTAGCGGGGTGGTTAGGCACGAGTGCCATTATATATGCACCCCCTAGCTGTGCCAATATCCAATATTTCACAAAAGAAAGACAAGACAAACTATTAATTAATGTATGTTAACGGAACTATGTTTTATTGTAAGTGTATTCGTCCGCTGAACAGTTGTTTATCGGTTGCTAAGCAACGGTAAGAATGTAATGGTAATAAATAAACGTGGAGTAATATGAAAAGATGTGTCAACATTCCATTTAGCCGTGTGTATATCATGGATATCGGCACGGATGGACCGGATCTATCCGTTGTATAATACCAGATATTTTATTTTCTAGAGCAGCAGCTTAGATTTTGGAACTGTTGTTGTCATCAAAACATGCTTATTTAATTGTAATATTCATGTTTTATATAAAGGGGGACCCTGTGAAGAAGGAAGACATATTCGTTGCTGTCAAAACGTGCAAGAAGTTCCATGAGGAGAGAGGTGAGTCATGTTTTGGAAATGTGATAGATACAGACATGGTCCATCTTACCCTACAACTGCTATTCATTTAATCACTCGTCCTCCTCTTCTAATTGGTTTACATCACTGTATTTTAAGCATTTAAATTGTTTGGCTATTGAGACAAAATTGTACATTCTCACTGTCAGATATCCTTTATGATGGCATAGGTGAAAAAGAAATCTATCTATTCTCTATTTCTCCTATCACAACGACTGCCAATGGCCCCTGGCCTGAGCTAGATTACTCTTCCTGCTACAACTGGTGGGTTGATGATTCACTTGCTTAGTGAAATGTATCGATTGTAAGTCGCTTTGGAATAAGGCGTCTGCTAAATGCCAAAAATGTAAAATGTAGAGACATTGTTTTCAGATCCAGTTGCCTATAGGCAGGTCAGAAGGATAGGTCAGAAATGTGTATAAATTACCTCTTTATATTATTTCTCTCTCTCTATTTCCTCTCTCTATGTCATCCTACTTCAGTATGAAGTATTCTTGGCTATCTGTGTCTCGAGGCACATCTCCAACAGCCTTACTGTTGCTGTAGGTTTTACTGCAGCACTGGGCTAAGCGCTAAGTACCAGACATAAATTCAAACTTAATGAGACAGTTAAAGTGTCGCCGTTTGAATTCAGAAGCATGCGGAACATTCCATATCGTCTCCAACTGACATGTCGGTCATATCTAAATGCGCTGATCACCATAATTACCGTAGCCTCTTCTAAGTCAGCTGGGGATAGGGGTATGATTAAAATGACAATTAGATGTATTTCTAAAAGGTAGTGAGTATAACTAAAATCTCATGAATAAAGTTAATTTATAGGATTCTTAATAGGACTGGTTGTTAAAATCCCTAAATATTCAGCACAACAATTGAGTGGAGTTGGAGATGTCCTCTTGGGTGGAGTGGAATTTGGCAATGATCACGTGGTGCCACCAGTACGACACATCTTCAGTTGTGGTCCCCGACCTCATTGGGTGTTTCGGCCAGTTATCACAAGACACCCTCTGCCGAGGTTGGCCCACCACAGGCTGATCAGGCCTGGGTGTGTGTCGCACGGTGGCACCACGTGGTCATTTGGGAGCCCATGTTGGGTCCCTACGTTTCAGCCACAGCCAGTGACTGCTCCGTTCTGCTGCAGTGGACAGTTCTCTGATTGCCTTCCGTTGGGCCTGTCCTCTGATCCCTACTGCCCTCAGGAGCCTTGTGGTGGAGCTGGCTACAAAGCCTCTGCAGCCCACCTCCACTGGCCACACCTTCACGTTCCAGCCCCGCCCCTCTGCTTCGACTGCTAAGTTGGCATACCGCAGCCTCTTCCGTTCGAATGCCTCATCGATGGCCTCCTCCCATGGGACCGTCAGTTCTACGATGAAGACACGCCGGCAGGACTTGGACCAGAGGACTAGGTCTGGGCGCAGGTTGGTCGCTGCAATTTCGGGTGGGAAGGTGAGCCTCTGGCTGAGGTCTACCCGCATTTCCCAATCCCGGGCTGCGTTCAGTGGGCCTGAGTCTGGAGGTGATGGCTTGGTCCGCTGTTTCTCCCCTTCCCGGATGAAGGTTGTTTTCCGTGGAAAGGTAGTCTGGGCATTTAGAGGCAGGGCGTTGGTGGTTACCCTCTTGTGCTCAAGTTCGGCAGCCAAGCACTTTAGCACTTGGTTGTGGCGCCAGGTGTATCTTCCTTGAGTTAGACTGGTCTTGCAACCCACCAAGATGTGTTTGAGGGTTGCTGGGGCTGCACACTGGAGACAGGCTGGGTCCTCTCCATACCAGAGATGTAGGTTGGTAGGAGAGGGCAGGACATCATATGTGGCTCTGATGATGAAACTTAGCCTATTAGACTCCATGCTCCACAGCTCGTTCCACGTGATTTTCCTCCTCTCCACGCTCTCCCACTTCATCCAGCGGCCTTGCTGGGCTTGGGAGACTGCCTTGGCGCACCTGGCTGCTTCCTCCTGGTGGCGCACCTCCTCACCCACCATCTTCCGCCGTTCGGTTGGAGTAGCCTTTTGCCATGTGGGTGTTGTTGTTTCCAAGCCAAGGCCCCCTCTGCCATGTCCCACTATATCCCGGTGTCTGAGGGCGGTCTTTGCCACCGCAACTGCTGCAGATGGCTTCCATTTCCTCCCCGTTGCTAGGATTGGAGCAGCACCTCTGACGAATGGATCCCGGGATTCTGTGAGAGTCATTTCCAGCCTTGATTTGGCGCATTTGTACTCCTCCACCAGGCTTGAGATTGGTAGGAAGAGGGCTCCGTTGCCATACAGGCCTATGCTGCTAAGGCCTCTCGGCAGTCCAAGCCACTTCCTCACTTGTGCATTCACCAGTCTCTCCAGCCGGTTGGCATGGGATAGTGTGACCTCGTAGATGGAAATTGGCCACATGAGACGGGGCAGCAGTCCAAACTGAAAGCACCACAGTTTCAGCTTCCCAGGGAGAGCAGTGTTGTTGATCTGCTTGAGGCCAGTGATTGTACCCTGCTTGAGTTGTTCCACCTGCTTCGAGTCTTTGAGTTCTGCGCTATACCAGCGGCCAAGGCTTTTGATGGGCTTCTCCAGAACTGTTGGTATTGGCTCGTTGTTGACGTGGAACCTCTCATTGGCGAGCTTGCCTTTGACAATGGAGATACTGCGGGACTTACTGGGTTTAATCTCCATTCGTGCCCATTTGATGTTTCCCTGGAGTTTATCCAGCAGGCGTTTGGTGCATGCGTTTGTTGTTGTTATTGTCGTCATGTCATCCATGTACGCCCTGATTGGTGGAAGACGCAGCCCGCTCTTCAACCGTTCCCCTCCAACAACCCATCGGGATGCTCGAATAATGAGCTCCATTGCCATGGTAAACGCCAGTGGAGAGATGGTGCAGCCCGCCATTATGCCTATCTCAAGGTGCTGCCAAGCAGTTGTACTAGCTTGTGCTGTAACACAGAACTGGAGGTCCTGGAAGTAGGCTTTGACCAGCCTTGTGATGCCCTCTGGGACTTGGAAGAAGTTGAACGCTGTCCACAAAATCTCATGAGGCACTGACCCGAAGGCATTGGCAAGATCTAAGAAAACCACATGCAGGTCTTTCTTCTCCTTCTTGGCCGTTTGTATCTGGTGCCAGACAGGGCTGGACTGGCCATCTGGCATACCGGGCATTTGCCCGGTGGGCCGCGGTAGTTTTGGGCCGAGCCGACCGGCAAAATAAAATTAAAATAAAATTTTAAAAATCGTTTTTTTAAATTTATTTTTATTTTTTTTACCAGCCGGCCCGGCCGAAAGCTACCATCGAACGGCCCATAAATCGAAAGCTACCATTGAACGGCCCATAAATCTGGGACAGCGGCCCATTGGTTGATTTTCTATACAGACACTGGGCTGGCCCAATCAACAGAGAGAAGGGGGTCAGGGGTCACGCACGCACGCAGCACCAGACCTCCGTCTCAGTTTCGCGGTAGTTTTGGGCCGAGCCGGCCGGCAAAATAAATTTAGTTAGCCTGGATAGTTACTAGATAGATACTAAGAGAGATGGAGCGCAAAAGCACACTAAAACGGAAGGGAGGCTGGGAAAAACTTAGGGAGAAAAACAAAAAGAAACTCGAGGCAGATGCTGCCAAATGTGTAAACATTAGGGACATGTTTGCTGCACCCTCAAGTTTACCACAGCAGCAACAGCAACAGGTTGAAGAGGAGGCTAGCAGGGAGGAGCGGGAGCAGGGTACAGATACAGAGGATAGAGAGGATACAGAAGAAGCGGGGCCAAGTCAGCCTGTAACCGTTGACCCGGTAAGGAAAATATAGGTAGCTGTGTAGGGGTGTAACGGATTGCCCCCCACGGTTCGGCACGCATGTGTACCGCGGATCAATTGCAAAATGTAACCAAGTAATAATATTACTTAATATTAGTTAATATCCCTTTTAAATCACAATGTAGAGTTGCCATGAAAAGATAGACGCGACAGTTGCGTGCTTTGTTTTACTCTAAAGCGCAATGATAGGTTGATAATGGAAAAAAAAATCTAGAACAACAAGGCTGCGTTCGTAAATTCGCTCTGGAATCTGATCACTGAGTACACTGGTCTACTTGCACTGGTACCATTGCTTACTGTATGTAGTCGTCTTTGTAGTGGTTTGGGGGAATACTACAGTTTGTCATATGACTGTACAGCACAGTATATAAGACGAGTATATAAGGCAAGTATTTTTGTGCTGGTGGGTGTGGTCCGACCGATTGGGGTGGGCCTGTCTGGGCCAAAAATGCCAGGGCCTAATTTTTGTCCCAGTCCAGCCCTGGTGCCAGATGACATTTGTGTGTTCCAGGCATCCTGAGAATCCACTTATCCCTGCCTTCTGCACTGAGGTGTCGACAAAGTTGTTCTTCTGCAAGAATACTGAGAGCCTCTGGGCCACAACACTGAAGAAAATCTTTCCTTCCACGTTCAGTAGACTGATCTGGCGGAACTGGTCGATGGTTGAGGAATTCTTCTCTTTGGGAATCAGGATCCCTCCTGCCCTTCGCCATGCCTTTGTTATGATTCCCTTTTCCCATGCCACTTTCATTAGCTTCCAAAGGTACTTCAAGACGCCTGGACTGTTCTTATATAGCCTGTATGGAACGCCGTTGGGCCCAGGGGCTGAGGCTGTTCTTGCCCGTTTTACTGTGCTCTCAACTTCGCTCCATGTAGGGGGCCTTGTTTCCATCTGGTGCTCAGGTGGTTGGATTGGTGGCATGTCATCCGGAACGCTGGCTGGCACATGCCTCTGGTTGTCAGAGTAGGTCTTCCTCAGGTGCTCCTCTAGTTCCCTTATGGGTACTTTGAGGGTCCCCGTTTTCTCCTTGACAAAGAGGTCTTTGACGAACTTGTAGGGATCTCTGTAGAAGGCAGTCCTCGTTCGCTCTTTCTTCTTGTGTTGCTTTCTCAAGCATTCTGCTCTTCGCAGTGTTGCAAGACGCTGCTTGATGTCGGCCTGTAGTGCCTCAAGTCCTTTCCTTTCCACTTCTGTGGCCTTCTTCCACTGTTTTCTCAGGCACCTTCTTTCTTTCACAAGTCTTTCAATCTCTTGTTGTCTCCTGGACTTGAGATGGGCTGATGGTTCCTTCTGTGTCCCATGGTTCTTACTTTTCACCCCAAATCTCTCTGCTCCATAGCTGTAAATGATCTCTCCAATCTTGTCCAGTTTTCTTTCCACGCACCCTTTCAGACCTTCTAGAAGATGGACAAGGTCTGTGTCTGTGTTTTCCCACTCCTTTTTCTGGCAGGCTTTAGGCCACAAGATTTGAGGCTTTCGTCCATTCATCTTCCTCTCTACTGCTGTCTGTGGCTGGATAGGCTCTGGACTCATGTCCGTTGATGGATCTGTGCTTGGTTGAGCTTCGTCTGGGGTTCTGATACCCTGTGGACTGTGGTGAATATCCTGCCACTGGGCTTCACTCGACTGATTTGCCCTACCTCTGAGGAAGTAGTGGTCAATGCGAGGCACCTCGCTAAGCTCTCTTAGGCACTTTTTCCTGCCCTGGTGTCTCTTGAGACCCTTCTCTGATGTTATCTTTTTCCAGCCACAGATGCAGCTTTGTAGCTTGTGTCCTGCCAGTGTTGTTACTCCGTCAACTACCGTGCCGATCATTTGATTCGTTGTCATTTCCGTTCCAGGGTCTGTTACCGTGTGATCCGCCGATGAGTCATCTTCCGCCCCCGCTCTCGCAGACTCTAGGGGTGTTTTTCCTTTTGAATTTTTCGTAGCCATAGTTGGGTGGAACCAAGTCACTGTGTAGTGAAAGGCTCCTGCCAACACGGGTAGCTAACCCATGCCAGCCCCGTTGGGGTCTGTTCCCTCCTGTCAGCTGTCTCTTCAGGCCGTCACCAGGTCTTTCCCAGGTTGTCAGCTGCCCTTTCGCAGCGGTCACTGGTTTTGACACCAGACATCAGGATTCTTAATAGGACTGGTTGTTAAAATCCCTAAATATTCAGCACAACAATTGAGTGGAGTTGGAGATGTCCTCTTGGGTGGAGTGGAATTTGGCAATGATCACCTGGTGCCACCAGTACGACACATCTTCAGTTGTGGTCCCCGACCTCATTGGGTGTTTCGGCCAGTTATCACAAGACACCCTCTGCCGAGGTTGGCCCACCACAGGCTGATCAGGCCTGGGTGTGTGTCGCACGGTGGCACCACGTGGTCATTTGGGAGCCCATGTTGGGTCCCTACGTTTCAGCCACAGCCAGTGACTGCTCCGTTCTGCTGCAGTGGACAGTTCTCTGATTGCCTTCCGTTGGGCCTGTCCTCTGATCCCTACTGCCCTCAGGAGCCTTGTGGTGGAGCTGGCTACAAAGCCTCTGCAGCCCACCTCCACTGGCCACACCTTCACGTTCCAGCCCCGCCCCTCTGCTTCGACTGCTAAGTTGGCATACCGCAGCCTCTTCCGTTCGAATGCCTCATCGATGGCCTCCTCCCATGGGACCGTCAGTTCTACGATGAAGACACGCCGGCAGGACTTGGACCAGAGGACTAGGTCTGGGCGCAGGTTGGTCGCTGCAATTTCGGGTGGGAAGGTGAGCCTCTGGCTGAGGTCTACCCGCATTTCCCAATCCCGGGCTGCGTTCAGTGGGCCTGAGTCTGGAGGTGATGGCTTGGTCCGCTGTTTCTCCCCTTCCCGGATGAAGGTTGTTTTCCGTGGAAAGGTAGTCTGGGCATTTAGAGGCATGGCGTTGGTGGTTACCCTCTTGTGCTCAAGTTCGGTAGCCAAGCACTTTAGCACTTGGTTGTGGCGCCAGGTGTATCTTCCTTGAGTTAGACTGGTCTTGCAACCCACCAAGATATGTTTGAGGGTTGCTGGGGCTGCACACTGGAGACAGGCTGGGTCCTCTCCATACCAGAGATGTAGGTTGGTAGGAGAGGGCAGGACATCATATGTGGAGTTATAGAGTTATATTATAAACTCACCGGCCACTTTATTAGGTACACCTTGCTAGTACTGGGTTGGACCCCCTCTTTTGCCTTCAGAACTGCCGTAGTTTTTCGTGGCATAGATTCAACAAGGTGCTGGAAACATTCCTCTGAGATTTTGGTCCATATTGACATTGTAGCATCACACAGCTGCTGAAGATTTGTGCCAAGAAAATATCCCCCACACCATTACGCCACCACCACCATTCCCACCCAGAGAACTGCCGCTCACTAGATATTTTCTCTTTTTCTGACCATTCTCTGTTACCCCTACAGATGGTTGTGTGGGAAGATCCCAGTAGATCAGCACTTTCTGAAATACTCAAAACAGCCCGTCTGGCACCAACACCCATGCCACGTTCAAAGTCACTTAAATCCCCTTTCTTTCCCATTCTGATGCTTGGTTTGAACTTCAGCAGATCGTCTTGACCATGTCTACATGCCTAAATACATTGAGTTGCTGCCACATGATTGGCTGATTAGATATTTGCATTAATGAGCAATTGAAAAGATGTACCTAATGAAGTGTCCAGTGAGTGTATATATAAATATATATATATACAGTGAAACAGCACCTATATTAGAGGGGGGAAAAGAAAACTAAAGCTTTTTTTGTTATAGGTTTAGATGTCCATACACCATTTAATAAACAATGAAGCAGATTTGTTTCTGGTCCCAGAACCCTGATGACGTCCAGCGTAGTGGAAGTGTTGTCCTCATCTGTCTTACGCCCCTCTGCCTTCTCTAGTTCCCGTGGTGAAGAAGACCTGGGAGAAACAGGCGTCTCTGCTGGAGTACTACAGTGATCACGCTGACCCCTCCATCCCAACCCTAGACCTGGGGGTGCCCAACACAGAGAGAGGTTAGTCTAACCCTAACCCCAACTATAGACCTGGGGGTCCCCAACACAGAGAGAGGTTAGTCTAACCCTAACCCTAACCCCAACCATAGACCTAGGGGTGCCCAACACAGAGAGAGGTGAGTCTAACCCTAACCCTAACCATAGACCTGGGGGTCCCCAACACTGATAGGGCTTTCACACCGGCAAAGAACCGTGCCGGTTCGTTTGGGAACCTCCGAACGTTGGTGCTGTCTGGCGAACGAGCCCGCGTTCATACACCCGAACGCGAACGCGAACCGGCACGGTTCTTTGCCGGTGTGAAAGCCCTATGAGAGAGGTGAGTCTAACCCTAACCCCAACCATAGACCTGGGCGTGCCCAACACAGAGAGAGGTGAGTCTAACCCCAACCCTAACCCCAACCATAGACCTGGGAGTGCCCAACACAGAGAGAGGTGAGTCAACTCAAGGTTACTGTACACATATGAGTTAACACTAGAACAGCCGTGCCTATTTTACTTACTATTAGAGCCGCCTCGGGGGTCAAATGACCAGTCTTTACAATGGGAAGCTGTTATTTACACACAACGACCACTAGCTGGCCGGCTTGTAATTTAACTTGTCCTAAAGCTCCTTGTAGTTTTCAAAACCATGTGATTACCCCCCAAATACATCACTCAGGGTATTATCCTCAAACCTAGCTTTTGATCACCAGGACATTCATGCTTTTACACAATCTTAAGGTGATCTGAACAGCTGTTTTGAGGCCAGAAATCGGTGAAGTAGCCCTTTAAGCCAATTTAAATGCCCTTTAAATGCCTCAAAATCACTTCTGAAGTAGGCTTTTCCCTCTGTGATGATTGAGTGTGATGTAAGTGTGAGTGAGGCCCTGTCATTGATCTGATATCATGAGCTGGTTTTTAGAATAATGATTGTAAAAACCATGTTCTACAACAGCATGTTTGGATACTGGATTCTGATTGGCTAGCAACAGTGGTAAATATCTCAACAACCCACTGTTCAGACCGCATTTCCAGTATCAATGCGCCTCCCAATCAATCTGATTAAGAACACCTGTGCTGACCTACAATGCAATGGTTGATCTTGTTTATGGGACTATATTCTGTGGCGGAAGGATATATGTATCCTGAAACGATTAATGATTGTAAATACATGAATTTAATGTTACAACTGTGTACGGTATTTCTTTTTTATATTATGTGGTGGCTGTTGTAGAAAAGCAATTTACCATTGGAGGGCGGGGGTTGTGGACTCATTTACCACTGTACAGGGTTTTCCTACTCGGCTTCGCCTCGTGTCACAAACCCTGTACCAGTGGTAAATGAGTCCACAACCCCCTCCCTCGAATGCTTCCATAGAGGATGCAGGTTATCTATTTTCTGTTTTCTCAACAGTTCTGGACAGATCTGAAGAATAGGCTGTGATTACCTTGTCAACTTCTCTATTAAGATTAGATTAGATTAGATTAGATTAGATTAGATTAGATTTATTGTCCCCAGCGGGAAATTAATTTTCACACCACTGTACAGTATACATATATACATACAACACCGAATAACACAGACAACAACAGACAGTACTACACATGACAGATACACAAGTACACACACTCAGTGCGGTCTGTTATTTAAGGCAACGATGGTTGCGGGGATCAGGCTTTTGCCAAAGCTTAGCCCTTTTGCACCATAGCGTTTTGTACCTAGGCCCGGGTGGCAGTGGGGCGAGGTACAGATTGAGTGGGTGGGTGATGTCCTGTTCTATTGTGGTTGCGATGCGTGAGATGGCCCTGTTGTTTAGTGCTGTGAGGTTGGGTGTGGGGAGTCCAATTATCCTGGCAGCAGTGTTGGTGATGCGTGTGAGTAGTAGTTGTTAGAGTTGTTGTCAGGTCATGGTCAAAGTTCTTGATGATCTGTAAATAATGTAATGTGTTTTGTACAACTATTCGGTTGTTAAGTCGTGACGTGTTTCCGGGTCCAACGTTGGCTGAGGCGCTCTCTTCGAAATGCTGCGGTAATAATAATAATTCATTATATTTATATAGTGCTTTTCCGAGGCTCAAAGACGCTGACAACATGGGAAAAACTGGGAAAGTGCTGTGTCCCTTGTTGTATGAATAGATCCGAGTCTAAAAAACGATTGAACTGTCATTCTACCGCTTTAGTAGACTGGTACTGGGGGAAGTTTTGGTTTGCACCCGGAAATTGCTAAACGTCACGCGTGACGTCAGACTTAACTACCGAATGATGGTTTGAATGTATGTTCACTTTAACTAGAAGAGGAGAGTAGCCTGCATTTTACTGCGTGGCATTCCTGTGGTAATTAAATTCAATCAATTGACTTCCTGCTTGATCTCTTCCCCCTGAATATTAAGCAACAAAGGGATTTGGGCACACAGTGTGCGTCTGTTTTGTTCCTCCTCTTTTCATTCTGTTTATTCATGAGCTTGTTAATTGAGCGTCTCGTCCGTGACTGAGAGCTGTGATCTGCACATTTACAAAAGGTTGTTTTCAAAGTCACATCACGGCAGGGTTGTTTGTTTTTAACGATCCTAACCCGGAGTCGTTTTAATTCAATAAATCAAGAGAGGGACTGTGACATCATTCATCAGAGCTTTAAGTGTGAGAGGAAGTCATGTCAATGTCATTAACCCTGTAAAGGTAATATTGCAATATCTATCACATTTAGCTATCAAAAAAAAAGGAAAAAAGACAGAAAGCAGGCATCTCTCAGATCTATTTGTATATTATATCGCTGGACAATCAGGTTGTTTTAACGATGACCAAGCAATGGGACTGTTAGAATAAAACAGATCCGGTTCTTTTGTCGACTGCCCCAAGGAAGAGGAGAGAAGTTCTCTAATGCACACTTGGTATATTTATAGAAAATTACACGTAGAGTACAGAGATCAGCTGGACCTGACTCCTGAGGCGGGGTTGTGTTCTGCAGATTTACAGTATATTATATACGTTTAGAAAGCACATAGTCTTTCCCCTTTTGGCCACTATGATGTAATACCTAATGGCCTTGATTATAATGGTTTAAAACTATGAATTGAGTGTTGTCTTGTGTTTGACGTGAGAGCTAAGAAAGGAGTGTCCTGCTGCACCTGGCTTGAAGGCCAAACAGAACAGTCCCAGACAGACAGTAACTCCTTAATACCTTATAATTGGTCTTGTGTAGGGTACCATACTGATAACGTGCCTATTAAAACAGGAAAACTGATAAGATATCTAACTGGTGCTAGAAGAATTAACAATAAAACCATAGAAAAATATATATCCTAACAGGATCAACTCCTCTCTACTCTCATACCGGCATCACACATTCTCTCACAGCGCAGAGAAACAGGGGGAACGGGTTAACGTAGCGACATGAATAAGCACGAGTTTAAGAGGCGTTAATAACATAACAGAATGAAGTTAGGAATGTCCATGCATTGCGAGACAGGAGTCAGGAAGTTGAGATGTATCCTACAGCTGTTTGAGATGTATTCTACAGCTGTTATCATTAAAACCGTCATAATATGGTGTGAAGGTCCACATTATCAACAAGGGCAGCCTTCTCTCGTCCACACAATGTAATCATCATCACCATCACCACCATCATCATCATCACCATCACCATCACCATCACCATCATCATCATCATCACCATCACCATCACCATCATCATCATCACCATCACCATCACCACCATCATCACCATCACCATCATCATCACCATCATCATCATCTAGTATAGTGCTTTTTGAGGGATCGTTTGAAGGGGAAGAGAATGCGAGATACATTTTCAAGCTTTTGTTTATTAATCTGTAAACTATTTGAGCTTGTTGTAAGCGGAGCTCAAGCAATGCTGTTATTTGATTTGTATTCGACACCGGACGATCTTGATCACATTCCGGTTGTTGGGAGAATAGCGTAGTGGTTAATGTGAGTGAAAATCATGAAATGATCGCGTCTCCTGTAAATAACTATCATATCTCTATCATATTTTATATTGTGTCATATTGGATTTCATCAGAGTGTGCCCTGTACAGCATTCTGCACTACTGTTCTACTGCAGCACGACTGGTCCCGCTGTAGTACGACTACCATCACTTTATTACTTTATTACTTTATTACTCTGTTCTACTTTATTATTACTTTATTTTATTATTGTGTATAATAGAAATATTGTGTGTTTTGTATCTTGCTGCAATGCCAATGTTGTAGAACCTAAGCCACAGAATGGTACTCTTGTGTAAGCACTTTGAGCTGCAACGTTTGCAGGAAAAGTGCTATACAAATACAAGTTATTATCATTAGTATTATTATTATTATTACTGGTACATTGGATGTAATAAAAGCAATTTAGATTCTCATTCTGGTAAATGACACCAGGCCTACAGCTAATTCATTCTGGACCCAATCATGGGATTACTATGAAATTACTTTATAGTAATTGTTTGATTTCAAATCCAAACCTTTCGGGTATAGAGCCAATAGAGGGAAGGAAAAAAAAGCTTAATTGTGCCATTATTAGTGGGACCAGAGGGAATAGTGTGTGAGATGGATTTGGTAGCTGCTGGTCCTTGCCTTCCCTAGGGCCCATCCAGTCCCATTATGGGAACACTGTTGCAGTAGGGAATTAGAGCATAAGATAATCTAAACAAAATGTGTCTTAAAGAACGTTTGGCTTTTTCGTTTTTTTCGTGTCAGCACTCCCAGTTTCTGTATTCAGATACAGAGAAAAGCACATAGGTCGATATACATATTCTCTGTGATTGTTTCCCATAGGGGTTTCTGTCTCAGCTCTCATCCCTGTTGACTCATAGATAGTGAGATTCCAGTGGGTGTATTTCAGTGGGATCCTGGTGTTTGTTGTCAAGTACCCCCTGTACCCCTGTACCTCCTCAGCCCAGGGTAGAATTAAGCATTATGGAACGAGAAGCTGTGGTACGGCTGTGTCATTATGGATCACGGCTTCTCGTTCCATAACGCTTTTTTTATACACCGGTTACCACATTTATCTATCGATATTTCACAAAAGAAAGACAAGACAAACATTTAATGAATGTGTTTTAACGGAACTATGTTTTATTGTAAGTGTATTCATCCGCTTGAACAGTTTGTTTATCGGTTGCTAGGCAACGGTAAGAATGTAACTTAGACAGAGGTGTCAAAAGTATTCACATTCATTACTCAAGTAGAAGTATAGATACTATGGTTTAAAAAGACTTCTGTAGAAGTTGAAGTATCAACTCAAGCTTTTTACTCAAGTAAAAGTATAAAAGTACTGGTTTCAAAACTACTTAAAGTATAAAAGTAAAAGTAATGTAAGGGGGAAAAAATGCCATTAAGGACAAAAGCTTAGGCCACGTCACAGGGGCCTATAGTGCACTACCCCACCTCCCCCCCAAAAAACATTTTTCTAAAGGCCATAATGACTATTATGTTATTATTAAAATGTTAATGTTGAAAAATTTGGGATGCACTTATTTCAGACGCATTTATGCCCATTGAAAATGAACACATTTTAGTACAATGCAAATACATTAAAGAACCATATATGTGTACTACTGAGCATTAACATGTGAACACGGAAGATATGATGACTAGTTGCCTAAGTATTGTAATGGTGCAAAAAGTCAAACGTCAAAAGTCAAACGTCAAAAGTCAAAAGTCAATAGCCTTTATTGGAACTGTGAGGGCAAAACCATACAAACCATAACAAAGTAGTGATTCAATATTTCCTGAAAAAACACACACATACACACAATCTACATCAGCATCAGAGTTACCAATAAGCTTTGTTCAGCCGCAAAAGCAGCAGGTTCTCAAAGTTCTTTGAGCCAATGCATGCTCTTTTTGGCCTGAAGATCAGCCCTGCGACACTAAACAGTCTTTCACAGGCTGCTGAGGCAGGGAGTCCCGTATTAAGTTTGAGTGATAGCTGGCACACAGCTGGGAAGGTCTTCAGTACCTCTACTGTGTCTCCTGGGCACCCCAGGTACGCATCCAACTGCTGGGACGTTTCAAGAGGGCCGGTCTTCTTCAAGGAGGAAAAGAAGTCCTCTTCCTCAGACGATTGGGAGCCCTCACTGAAGTGTTTCTCGTCCTGACAGTCCAAGTGGCTTCTGATATAGTGAAGGCCTGTGGAATAAAAAACTAAAATCATGACAATTTAGACTATATGGCAGTATTGTAACTGTGTATTGGATAGTGTTGTGTGTGTGTGTGTCATTAAATGTAATTTCAAACTAATTTCACTGTCTTCATAGAAATTACACATATTAAGCGGAAGTGAGACACTTACCAAGTTTGAGGATATTTTCGTCACTTGTCCAACAGGTCTTAAATTTGGGAACTAGAATGGCTGCGACTATCAGTTCTGGATCTGCAAGCATCTCTCCGAAGCGTTTCTCAAGGCCTGAAAGAAGTGCAGCAATCAAAGGCTCACAGAACTTGGAGGCGACTTGAAGGTGCTGTAGCTTGGTCCTTAGCAGGGTTATGGTGGGGACCAACCATCCCATCTGCACACTGGTTTCTCCCTGAAGAACATCCAGTGCCTTTGCAACTGGGCTCATTGTCTTCGCATATTCTGCAAGAAATGCAAGTTCCACTGGAGTAAACCTGTACAAAGAAGAAGAGAAAAACACAACATGGAACATTAAGTCTACTTGATGTAGCACCTTCAACTGGAGGAACTGATCATTAAAAAGGACAAATATTGTCATCTGAGACTTTTAGAAATGAAGTTGTGTTGCTACAAATCACATTCATAGTAAATATGGGGACTGCATATTGGCATAGTGCATACGTGTTCTACAGTATTCCAAGTATAAAACTGTGACTTAATCTATTGTTAATCACTTCATTAACTGTAAGGCAGAAAAACAAGCACTTACTTGGGTGTATCTAGTTCACTGCAGACAGCTGCAAGGGCTCCCTCGCCTTGTTCTCGTGTTATTCTCACTATTCTTTCTACGGCTGAGAAGAGTGAATTCCACCTTGTAGCAACAGGCCTTACGAGTTGGAGTTTGCAGTGGTCTTCAATTACTTCAGATGCGGTGGTTGATCTTGAACTTTTATTCCACAGGCTAGAGCATTTGGCAAATGTGGACCTTGACACGCGCTTGTACAGTGGGTTGACCTCTGCTTTTGAAGCATCAACTGTGGACACTAAATTAAGGAGGTGGCAGGCGCAGCGATGGTGCTTGGGTAGCTGGTATTCTAAGTAGTCATCTTCTTCCAACAGGGCTCCGGCATCAACAAATTCAACACCCTCAAGGCTTTCCTCTTCTTCATCGTTATCATCATTTTGGCCACAATCATCCTCTTCTCCATCACCCTCTCCTACAGGTTCAGCATTGTTGTTCTCGTCAGTCTGCCCATAAACTCTGAAGGCTTTCAGGAAGTTTGATCCGTTGTCAGTTGTAGTGCGAACAATCTTCTCTCTGACATTGAATTCTGTGTGAATATCATTTAGGGCACCAGCCAGGGCAGAAAAGGTATGTGACCCTTTAAGTTGCTTGCATGCCAGGGCAGCACAGGATCTCTGCATGGTCTGGGGGTTAAACCAGTGCGCAGTGACACCAATGAAACCGCGACGGTGTGCCGTCCAGCAGTCTGTTGTTGTTGCTATGAACTCAATTTCACTAAGGGCAGCTTTCAGTTTTCTTTTCATTTCAACAGAGGCCTTTGTGACTTTGTTAACAACAGTATTACGCGTCATGACATTTGTATTTGGCTGAAGATGTTGCACAAGCTCAATGAAGCCCTGTTGCTGAACAATGAGTGGTGGGTGCAAGCCTTGGACAATGAATTTGAGGACTACTTCATCCACACTTGCCTGGGACACTCTTCGAGCCTCCCACAGCTTGGTTTGTTTGGAGGGTGGGGTCAAAGAACCTTCAGTGGATGACTTCCTTTTGAGGGCTGTTGAAGAAAGTTGCGTGTACCTCTCTAGACGAGTGGGGTGTTTCTTCTGTGGAGAAAATGAATGCACAGGCACAGATTGAGATTCATATTATTTCTCTCAAACCACAAGCTGAGACTATCTAGGACTTCCGCTGTATTAAATGTCACGCTGGAAGTTCATGAATGGAGGTCAGACTACAAGTTAGGGAGCAGTTTCACTGGTCTATGCAATTATGTTGAGCAGACCAGAATATTGCCACTTAAAGCTGTTTTAGGACCACAAGCAGCTGCTGGCATGACTGAAAAGTAACATTATTGTTAATGGCACACACCGCGCACATTTCTTCTCCCGTGGGAACATAATTAACTCTTTACAGCAACAAACACGGTAAAACTCCGACCTCAACACATGAAGGATTACAAATGAAACATTGAATCATAGCCTACTGCTAGCAAGCAAACCATGGCATGTTCTTAGCCATAGCAAACATTGCAAATTTACCATTAGTACGTTACTAGGTTACTACAAAATGTCGACTGATAATAACAAACTTTCAGCTTACCTCAATATGCTTTTTCAAATTAGACGGTGAGTTTTTGAAGGCCATTAGCTCGTGGTACTTGGGTGCGCAGAGCTTGCAGCGCATTCGAAAGGAGTTGTTTTTGCATCCAACCATTTCAAAAAATTCTTCCAGGTACGGCCAGGGATGGAGAAGGGTTGGCTGATCTTCCTGGCTATCAACCTGGTTGATACTGGTGCTTGGTTGGGACATTTCGCTGTTATTTTGAATCTCTGGCACGGTCACGGACATCTTTGGCTACATACATCTGCTTTCCTTGCTGGAGTGTGATTTGTGTCATGTGCAGCAGATGGAATGCATCTCGTACAAACCAATAGGGTGTCGGAATGGTATAATGTTTATACTTCTTGTCACAGCTCCGCCCCTGGCTCATCAGACGTCGATCAGTGAACGATTAAGAGCGCCCCTGGATCATCAGACGTCGATCAGTGGACGATTAAGAGCGCCCCTGGCTCATCAGCCATCAATCAGTGGTGCCAGGTGTGGACGAATAAGACCGCGACTGGCTCCTACTTAAGCTCTGCTCCTGCTTCCAGTCATCGCCAGATCGTAACCACTTAATGGTTGGTTCATATGCTCGTTCCTGCTACTCTTGACGTTATCCGATACCCTAGCCTAACCCTATAATAGTGAATACTGATCGACGTCTGATGATCCAGGGGCGCTCTTAATCGTTCACTGATCGACGTCTGGTGAGCCAGGGGCGGAGCTGTGACACTTCTCATCCAACCACAATCAAATTCACTCTATCCGGATGGCGCGACTTATCTGGATAGGTTTTTTTTGTGTGTGTTTTTTTTAACGATGAAAAGCTGTAATGAAAACAAGCTGAAATGCAATAGGAGTAGCGAGGCTATTTTTAAAATGTAAGGAGTAGAAAGTACAGATAATTGCGTGAAAATGTAAGGAGTAGAAGTAAAAAGTCGGCTGAAAAATAATTACTCCAGTAAAGTATAGATACCCAAAATTTCTACTTAAGTAAGGTAACGAAGTATTTGTACTTCGTTACTTGACACCTCTGAACTTAGATAACGGTAATATATACGAACGCGGAGTAATATGAAAAGATGTGTCAACATTCCAGTTAGCCGTGCGTATGTCATGGATATCGGCACGGCTGGAACGCAAAACTGACCAATAGAGACAATGGACCAAACTGACCAATAGAGACAATGGACCGGATCTATCCGTTGTAGAATATTTTGTTCTGTCTGTCTCATCGTGTCTCACTTATCCCTGTAGTTATCTTCGGTGCAGCCAAACCCATGTTGTCTGCTTAGCCTCCTCTACACTTATCTAATCCTGCTCTTTATGACTCAC